>NC_058130.1:523282409-523348310 GCF_016433145.1 Gracilinanus agilis
TTTCTCCCTCTCTCTCTCTCCACCCTAGTTAATGCCCCCTTGTTCTCTCAGTTAGGCTATTGCAATGGTATTCTAACTCATCTCCTTGCCTTAAGTTTCTCCACTGCTTTAATACATCTATCTCTCCTTGTCAGCAGAAAACTATTTTTTGTTTGTTTGTTTGTGGTTGGTTTGGTTGGATTTGTTGTTTGTTATTTTGACTTTCTTTATATCCCCATAGTTTAGCACAGTGCTTGTAAACTAGTAGGTGCTTAATAAATGCTTTTTAAGAGACAGCTAGGTGGCTCAGTGGATAGAGTGCAGGCCTGGAGATAGGAGGTTCTAGGATTAAATCTGACCTCAGACACTTCCTAACTGTGTGACCCTCAGCAAGTCACTTAACCCTTATTGCCTAGCCTTACTACTCTTCTGCCCTGGAACAGATGCTTAGTATCCATTCTAAAACAGAAGGTAAGGGTTTTTAATAAAATGAGATACATTTTTGTTAAATTAGTGGTTGAATTTAAAGTCCTTCACAATTTAGCCCTAATTTCTATTTCTAGCTGTGTTATTCATTGCTGTTTCCCACACTCTATAGATTAGACAAACAAACCTTTCCCCCAATCTCCACATACAACACTAGCTCCCATTTTCCTGCCTCCACACACACAAACCTAGAATATAGACCTTCTTCACTTTTAACTCAAAGAATCCCTCATTACCTTCAAAATGCAACTCAGAAATTAGAGTAGAGCAAGAAAACCATGAAAAAAGAGTTAATAGCCTAGTAAGAAGGCACCAAAAAAAATAGTGAAGAAAATAATGCCTTAAAATGAAGCCAAATGGTAAAAGAGCCACAAAAATCCACTGAAGAGAAGAACTTAAAAGGTAGAAATGGTCATTCTGCATTAAAGGATTAGAGGATTTAGAATATAATATGTCAGAAGGCAAAGGGATGAGGATTACAACCAAGAATTAGCTTCCCAGTGAAACTGATAATGATCCTTTAGGGTAAAGAGTGAATGGATAATTAATGAAACAGAGCATTTTCAAGTATTACCAATGAAAAGACTAGGTAGGAACAGAAAACTTGATGTTCAAATATAAGACTCAGGAGAAACAAAAAAAGGTAACCAGGAAAGAGAAAATTTAAGAGATTCAATAAGAGTAAACCATTTAGAGTACTATATGGGAAGATGATACTTATAACTTTTAAGAACTTTGCCACTAATCAGGGAGTTAGAAGAAGTATTCATTTACAGAGAACATGGGATTAACTTGAATATGAAGTGATCATATCAAAAAAATGTTAGAGAGTGAGAAATGGAAATACACTGAGAGAAGAGAAAAGGAGAGATAAAATGTGAGTAAATTATCTCATACAAGGAGGTATAAATGTTATTACAATGGAAGGGGAAATGGTAGGGGAAAGTGATGGGCAATACTTGAACCTTACTCTCAGCAGCATTGGCTCAAAGAGGAAATAACATCAGTACACAAATGGGTATAGAAAGCTATGTTATCCTATGGGGAATTAAGAGAGGGAGGAGATTTATGAGGAGGGGAAAGAGTAAAAGGAGAGACAGAAAAGAATAAAGGGGGAAATAGAAGAATTAGCAATGACAAGTCTGAATATAAACAGTCTGAACTGGCCCATAAAATGGAAGTGAATGGTTTAAAAACCAGAATCCTACAATATGTTCTTTACAAGAAACAGATCTGAAACAGGGAGACATACATAGAGTAAAAAATAAGGGACTGGAGCAGAACCTACTATGCTTCATCTGAAATAAAAAATAAAAAGCAGAGGTAGCAATCATGTTCTCAGAGTAAAAGCAAAAATAGATCTAATTAAAAGAGATAAGGGAGTAAACTACATCTTAACAAAAGGTACCATAGATACTGAAGCAATATCAATACTAAACATATAGTACCAAATGACACAACATCCAAACTCTTAAAAGAGAAGTTATATGATTTGGAGAAGTAAATATTAAAGCTAGATTAGACTATTAAAACTAGACCTCAACTTTCTCTTCTCAGACCTAGATAAATTTTAACAAAAATAAATAAATAAGTTAAGAGAATGAAGAGAATTTTAGAAAAGCTTGGTATTATAGATCTCTGAAGAAAACTGAATAGGAGTAGGAAGAAATATATCTTTTTCTTAGAAGTATATGGCACCTAAACAAAAACTGAATATGTATTAGGACAAAAAAATTTCACAACCAAATGCTTAAAAGCAAATATATTAAATGCATCCCTTTCAGACCATAATGCAATAAAAATTACATACAATAAAGGGCTGTGAAAAGAAAGATTTAGCTATTCTCAGCAATACAATAATCAAAGATAATTCATAAATGTATATGAAAAATGCTCTCCACCTACAGAGAAAAGAACTGATGAAGTCTGAATATAGATCTCAGCATACTTGTTTTAACTTCATTTTTGGTCTATATTTTCTTTCATAACATGTCTAATATGGAAATGTTTTGCATGACTACATGTAAAAGCTATATCAAATTGCTTGCCTTTTTTAATGAAGGGGAGGGGAAAAAGAGGGAGAGAATCTGGAACTTGAAATTTAAAAAAACTAACGTTAAATTTCTTTATAAAGTGAGGCCTGAAATTTAGAAGTCATGGGTTCAATTTGGCCTCAGATACCTCCTAGCTGTGTGACCCTTAACCCTAATTGCCTTGTTCTTATCAGTCTTCTACTTTAGAATCAATACTCAGCATGGATTCTAAGAATGGTTTTAAAAAACTTTAAATGTAATTGAAAAAATAAAATATTATTTTAAAAAGAGTAGATGGGAGTGAGTTTGTAATTTATTGTAAGTTAGCATTAATTTGCATAAGTTAAATGACATTATAAATTTTAAGAAGGAAGCTCCTGTTCTTATTTTATGTTCCCTCATTTTTTTTGTCCTTTAGCCACATAAATTAGGGGCTCTACTTCTAATAACATTTATTCAATTCATGATTTGAAGAATGAACACAGATTGTGGTCTATCTACACAGTACTGGGGTATTACAGATGAATTATTTTAAAGAACTTTGATTATTATTGAAGCCAGGAGGACACCAATTACTTTTGATCATTTCCAAATAAAAGCTATTTAGTCAGTGGCAGTGTAGTTTATTTTAGTGTTATGCTTACTTACCATTAGCGTTTATTTTAGTGTTATGGCTAATTTTCATTAGGCCATTTACAAAACCTTTTATCCCCTATACCAAGAGTCATCACAATAAAATACTACTAGTAATAGTCATCCTTTATAGTGCTTTAAGGCTTACAGGGTACTTTACAATAGATTCTCTCATTTGATCCTCATGATATACTTTTTTTTTTTAAACCCTTGTACTTCGGTGTATTGTCTCATAGGTGGAAGACTGGTAAGGGTGGGCAATGGGGGTCAAGTGACTTGCCCAGAGTCACACAGCTGGGAAGTGGCTGAGGCCGGGTTTGAACCTAGGACCTCCTGTCTCTAGGCCTGACTCTCACTCCACTGAGCTACCCAGCTGCCCCTTCATGATATACTTTTGAAACATATTACTGACATCTTCATTTTCAGACGAGGAAATACACAGGTTCAATGACTTCCACATATTCACACAATTAATAATTATATAAAAATGGAAGGTAACAGCCACTTATTAAATGCCTGCTCTGTACTAGGCACTGTGCTAAGGGCTTTACAAATATTATCTCTTTTGTTCCTCTTAACAACCTGGAGGAAGATACTATTATTATCTCCATTTCATAATTGAGGATCCTGAAGCAGGCAGGTTAAATAACTTGCTCAGTGTTACATAGCTAGGAAATGTATAGTATGAGGTTGGATTTGAACACAGGTTTTTTCTGACTCTCTGGCCCCTCATTCTATCTACTGTACTACTTAGTTGCCAAGGTAGGATTAAGGCAGATTCTCCCTGCAACTCCAGCATAAGCCATTATGGCAATCTGGCTACCATTTGTAATTACATATTCATTCCCACCAGGGAATGAACAAACATTTATTAAATGCTAGCAATTTGTCAGGCACTACAATAAGCACTGGGGAAACAAATTTAAGTACAAATAAAGATACTCCCTATCCTCAAGGAGTTTGCATTCTAATGGAAGGAGGTAGCACATTTAAAAGGGTAGGGCAAGTACCCTATCTGGGACATGGTGGCTAATCCTAGAGAACAAAGGATGGCTGGTCCAGGGCCCTTCTGCAAAATGGAACTCATCAGTGGAAAAGGGTCCCAGAGCAGTCTTTTTTTCCCCCTACCCTAATGTTTTCATGTCATCTCTGAATGGCCCCTAGTATTACTAAAACATAAACAGTAACCAGAGCCACACTAAACCTCTGAAAAGGATGAATTTTAAGTTGTTTTGTTTTTTAAAAATTTAACAGAGTTGGTTTCCAAATCTTAATCTATTAAGCTGTCCTAAAAACTATCGTTCTTTCTAGAAGATAAAAAACTAAATTGTTAATAACCTAATTTTAAAAAGTCATATCACTAAAATAAACTTTTCCTTCAATTGAAGAGTGCTATTTTTTTTGGAAAGAAGCAGAAGTTGCTGGTGTTCTAGTGTCCCAATAAGAAGTCTAAAATATCCAAAGTATTTAAATATATGATTTTCAAATTCTATTTCTTTCTAAGTAAATTTTCTTTAATCTCGTATCAACTAAAAGTTGTATAAACTAAACAGAATGAATAATAATGGAAAGGTATCTACATCCCATTTCCTAGCTTTTAAACTAGTTTATTGTCTAATTCTATGATTATCTACTAATCTATGGACAACCAACTCCTTAGCTCTTAACAACCTGACTTCAACTAATCTCTTTGATTTTCATACTACTTCCTCCCTTTTACACATTCTACATTCTGTACCAAATTGTCCTGCTGCAT
The DNA here is from genome assembly GCF_016433145.1 of Gracilinanus agilis. Taxonomy (NCBI): domain Eukaryota; kingdom Metazoa; phylum Chordata; class Mammalia; order Didelphimorphia; family Didelphidae; genus Gracilinanus; species Gracilinanus agilis. Next base: position 523,287,297 of record NC_058130.1, read on the forward strand.
ACCTTGCCCTTTTCTGCCTTTGTTCGTTAACCCCAGCAATTACTCTTGACTATGATTCATCCCCATCTTTACCTTCGATTTTTCAAGTCTTTTCTTCTTTCTGTGGTCAGTTCAGTTGTTCATTCATTATGCAGCTTTCCATGATCCTCCCATCTGTATATTCTTTTCTTTCTCTTATATTCCTAGATCATGTCCCCCAGAATACTCTTTTGATCACTCTCTAATATTTTTAAAATTAAAATGAACAGTTTATTTATAATCATGCTTTCCTATATTTGTTGTACTCTCATTACTTTAACATTTCTAAGGCCTACAAATCATTTGACATTGAGATTTTAAAAATAATTAGCCAATTTATTTTTTGTTGATTTATATGATGGACTGGGGTCACTCCCTAATTTTGTCTGACAAAAGGATTTATAAACCACACACTATATGTGATGCATTGTGAGGGCACAATATAAAAGTAACTATATACATACAAGATGTATACCATATATTTGGCAGGCAACCTCAGAGAAATAGCCCTAGGGAAAGGGAACAGGAGGAGGCTGGACTTGGAAAGACAGCCAACAGGAAGTGGGATTTGAGCTTATTCTTGTAAGGAAGGCAAGGAAGCTAAAAGAACCAAAAAATCAAAGTTTAGGGGCAGTGGTTATTACTTGGAGGAGGCATTCTTTTCTAGGGAAGAATCATATCTCTTTCAATGTTAACATCCTGCAGGAAAGTCTCATTTACACCAAGCTAATTAGAATTTACCAGGGCAAGTCATTTAACCCGGTTTGCCTCAATTTCCTCATCTATAAAATGAGCTAGAAAAGAAAATTGTGAACCATTCCAGGACCTTTGCAAAGAAAATCCAAAATGGAGTCAGTTAGATCTCTGGAAGGGGCCTTTATAACTGAGTCCTTTGTGTTCTTTCAAGTAAAAAAAAATGTATAGGGGGATTTTAAATGACCTCAAATTCAAGAAAAGTAAATAATTTGGTATCATTGCCCAAATATGTTCATTCTTCCTTAGATTAAAGTAATGGAAATGTGATCTCCACACCCAAAGAAAGTAATCTGAAATATCATCAGCTCTGGGTGCTATATTTTAGGAGCAGTAGCAAGTGGCATGTCCAGAAGAGAATAACTAGAATCTAAAAAGACTCAGTTGCTGTCATTTGAGGTATGGTACAAGTAACTGAAGAGAAGGGGGTGAGGTGGGGAAGAACACTCAAAAACTGTCCTTAGATATTTGAAGGTCTGAAACTTACACATATGTATGAATAATGGCTCCAAGTGGAAAAGGTAGAACTAATGGACAGAAAATATAAGGAGACAGATTTCACTTTAATACAGGAAAAAGCAACCTAGTAATTAAAGCTGCTTAAAAATGGAAAGCACTACTAAGATAGACAGTAAGTTCCATATTACTGAGGAAGAGTGGGAGGGATGAGAAGCTGCATTTGAATAACTACGTATCAAGTATGCCATAGATATAATTAATATTTTGATAAGATTTCATGCTCAAATATTTATTGAGTAGTCATTAAAAGATGAAATGGGAGCCAATTGTATTTAGCAGAAAATACTAATGGAATAACTTGGCCTCTCTGAATGTAAAATGCTTTCAGTTAAATATAAACAATTTATAGATTGGGGTGTGTCAAGTATCTGTGATGTTGAAGGTGTGGAAATTTCCTCCATTGATGCAGATTTCAGTCCATTCAAAAATCAACAGATATGTCTTACAGAGTTTCCTAATGATTTCTCCATGATCACAAATACAAAGTGCCATGGGAAAGATTTGTGCTGTCATCCTAACTTCAACTTGTTTCTTTGTACCCCTTAAAGAAGTAATTAATCATTGAAAATGTATGACATAAACAGTAATGCTTTTAAGGAGGCATGCATTTTATAGTTTTTTGAAAGAAATAAATTAACCAGCAATAAAGAGTTAGCACTTATATAGTACTTTCAGGTTTGCAAAGCACTCCATATATTTTTACTTTACAAGATAGGTCAGATCTGTGGAAAGAGAAGTAATTTGAAACTAAAATAAAGTACAGAAAGGAAAGGACAACACACCCAAATTAATACTAACCTCTGAGCTCAATTCAAAAGAGAAATCATCTGAAAAACCACGTAGTATCGAATACTCGCATTTTGTTTAAACTGCAATGCCTACTCAGCTGCCTGAGAATCTGAACAACCTCCTGCTAAATAACTGCATGAGAAAGTGGTGTTCTCAGTAGAGTCCCCTGATTACTCTGGTTCTTATCTTGCATCAGGAATGTAGGTCTCCTATATATTTAGTAGGAAAAAATTTCCCATTATTCCATCAAAGTCACAGGGTCAACTCTTAACAACTTATTTTATCTAAATAAGCCATAGAGAACATCATGAGATAGAAAATACATAACTTTGACTATATTAAACTAAAAAGGTTTTGCACAAATGAAATCAATGCAACCAAGATTAAAAGGCAAGCAACAGACTATGAAAATATCTTTTTAGCAAGTGTCTCTGACAATGGCCTCTTTTCTCAAATATATAGAGAATCAAGTCAGATTTATAAGAATACAAATCATTCCCCAGTTAAAATGGTCAAAGGATAAGAAGAGACAATTTTCAGATGAAGAAATTAAAACTATCTTTAGTCATATAAAAATACTCCAAATCACTCTTGATTAGAGAAATGCAAATTAAAATAACTCTGAGGTACCACCTCACACCTATCAGACAGGACAAAAATGGAAAATGATAAATGCTGGAGGAGATGTGGAGAAATTAGGATACTATACTGTTGGTGGGACTCTGAAATGATACAACCATTCTGGAGAGCAATTTGGAATCATGTCCAAAAGGCCATCAAACTATGCTTATCCTTTGACCCAGCAATACCACTACAAGGTCTATATACCGAAGAGATTAAATATTGGGAGGAAGGACCTACTTGTGCAAAAATATTTGTAGCAGCTCTTTTTGTGGAGTCAAAGAACTTAAATGCCCATCAATTGGAGAAAGGTGGAACAAGCTATGTTAGATAATTTTAATCCAATACTATTGTGTCATAAGAAATAACAAAGAAGATGATCACAAAATAACGTGGAAAGACACGTCTTAAAGATACACTCAGTAATAACAATAGTGTGTGATGATTAACTAAGAATGACTTTATTATTCACAAGGCAAAGATCCAGGACAATTCCAATGGACCCATGATAAAAAAGGATATCCACTGGCAAAGAAGGAACAAAGTCCAATGCAAATTGAAGCATACCATTCTTACTTTATTTCCTCTATGAATTTTTCTCTAGTGTAAGCAATATATGTCATTTCACAACATGATGAAAATGAAAATAAGTACCGTATGATAACATACGTGCAACCTATATCATATTACTTGCCTTCTTGGGGAGGAGGGAGAGGTGGGAGGGAGGGAGAGAACATGAATTGCAAAGCATCAGAAAAAGAGTATAAAAAATTGTACTGACATAATCTGGAAAAAGCAAGCTTATTTTACATTAGTGCCAGTGTGACCTGTATTTTCAAAAAATATATAAGAAATGTGAGCAGGGAACAAAAAAAAATCCCTTGTTACCTTCAACTGCACAAAAGTTATTCGAAGTCATTGGGTATCTGATAGTTAGTTCTGGGGATTTTCAGGATGCCTTGAATTTTCGGATGTACTAGAATTTTACCTCTAGGATTGGGAAATTATTATTTCCTCATATTCTCTATGAAAAATGTTCTTACCATGTTTGCAGAGCGATCCTAAAGACACACTTTTATTCACTTGAATAAACTTGTATGTATTTTCTTTGGAGGGCAGAGAGTAGGGATCAGAGAGTGTATCTTAAAGGGAGGAAGATATTGTGGTTGATGAAAGGCAAAAGAAGAGCTTTTATCATTAGGTGACTGCCACTACCAAATGGACTCTGTAGTAGTAGGCTGTAGGATCTCATTTCCTAGAGGTATCTTTCCATGAAAAGTAGAAAGGGGCTGGTGCCATGCTGTACAGCCTAGTCTAAATAAATACCATCTCTTCTATAAAGTATTCCAGAGTTCTTCCAGTTGATCATAATATTTCTCCTTTGAACCCTATGTTGCACTTTGCTTACCTCTTATGCGTTCATCATATATTGTTTGGCATTACAATTATCTATATGAATATAGTGTTATATCAACCTAATAGACCAGTGATTCCCAAAATTTTTTGGCCTACCACCCCTTTCCAGAAAAATATTACTTAGCCTCCTGGAAATTAATTTTTTTAAATTTTAATAACAATTAATAGGAAAGATAAATGCACCTGTGGCCATCACCACCCTTCTAGATCACTGCAGCACCCACCAGGGAGAGGTGGTGCCCACTTTGGGAATCACTGTAATAGACTTTAAATCCAAGGGGACAGAACCTATTTCCTCAGCACCTAGAATAGTGCTCTGCATATCATAGATCAACTTAAGGATCTTCTGAATTTCAATAAAATGTTTTTAATAAATTATTCAATAATAATTTTAACAAAATTCATCCACTTATGACAGTTTGTAAGTTGCCTGGAGATAGATTAATATATTAGTTGTTCTTGGCATTATGCACACTAATTTCTAAACTTTGACTATAGGAGCCCAATTATCCCTAGAAAGGGGAAATGGGTCATAGCCTTAGGTTAACAGCATGCATTCAAAGAAAGTGTAAGTATAGCACTATAGTAGTTGGCTAATATTATCTTCACATACAATAGAATTCATCATCATCATCATCATCATATTACTTCTATGAATCTTTGATTTTATTGATGTGGATATGTTCCCAATGGTAGAATACAACCCATACCCATGCCTTCTTATCCTGTGTAATTTTTTCCCATTCCCTCTCGTTCTAGATGTCTTCCTCTGGGTTTCTTGATATTGTATATGATTGTAGCACACTACCTGTTGATTATATCCACCAATAATTAATCAATTAGTTAGCAAGCATAAGTACCTACTGAGTGCCATGCATCATTTCAGACAGTAGCTAAAACTTTCCATTACTCTTTAGGTGTTGTATAACTAATTATTTGGATACTGCAATGTCCTGTGACTCACTTCTCAGTTATGAGGGAGAAGTTAAAATCTATGATTTTAAAAATTGGTTGAATCAATTAATTTTCCATTCATAATCACCAGGTGAACATTGATGTTTATAAAATTTAATTTTATTAGAAAGAGAGAAGCTTAGGATGATCAAAGGCACCTTCCAGTTTCTCAGAGACAATCTAGAATATGTTCTCCTTCTAAATTCTAGTCCCAACTCAGTATCCATCCACAGATTTTTGTTCAAGTTACACAGATGAATAGAGCAGTTCTGCTGGCTGCCCATCCAATGTCATGTTTCTTCTAGTTGTTGCTTTTCCCTATGCAGATGGTGAACTTAAGAGGTTAGGGAACCCCAATGTTATCCATAGGGAAGTCTTTTTAGCTTGGACTCTACACTGGACATTCTCCATGATTTATCTTGTTCTTAATATTATGGTTTACAATGCAACATATATTCATATGGATATGGTGTATGTACAAAATCACAAAATAGTAGAATTTTGAGCTGGAAGAGACCATAGGGATCATCCAGTATATCCTGCTTCCATTCCCAATTCTGCTTCACAGATGAAGAAATGAAAAAATTAGAATATGAAGTGATTGACCAAAGATCACATCATAGTTAACGGTACCAGCCCCCAGTGATTAAGAACGGCATCCTTAAGAATAATAATTTTTTTTTATATTATGATGCCTCCCTTTTGCCTAGTAGTTTCCATATCTTAAAAGTTGGAGGTCCAGTTAAAGCTTCTTTAAGATCCATGACAAAAAGCAACTTTCCTGAAATTAAAACTATAGTAATAGGCAGGAGCCAAGGCAGTTTGTAAGGCTCATTTGAATTGGACAAGGCAGGAGCAGGGCAAATGTAGACTTTTCCCCTTCACTTACCAGAAAGACCATAGAATTGGCACCTTTCCAAATATTAATGGAAAAAGGAAAATCTGTAACTTTTTTCTGAACTGATCAATGACTTTCTTTTGTGCCCAGAATTTGAATTTCAATCCAAATTTTGCATATTCAAAATTTCTTTTTTCAAAAAGGTATATTTAAAATGTGTTCGCTTTTTGACTGTTACTAGAAAAGAAAACTGGATAGTTGATACCCTCCTCTGCTACATTCCCTTCCCAGAAGTTGCTCCAGGGCTAGATTTTTGAGGGAATTTTAAATTGTTTTAACCTCAAGCTTGCCCTCAAGTCCTTTGCTATATGCTGGAAAGATTAGTAAGTTTAAAAACATTAAAATAAGTGAAATAAACTTTCAAAATTCTTTAAACATCTTTAAATATCCTGTTCTTGACCAGATGAATCAAGGTCATTGTGATGATGTGGTTCAAGTGACTTAAACAAAAATGGCTCCATAGTCATACTGGATTTAGTAAAGATAGCATTTCTACTAAGAAGAGAGGGAATTATGAATTGTTTAGCTTATGTAAAAAGGTATTACAGTAATACTTTTTCTATACAGGATGTGAAAATGTCACTATTTTATCTAATTTCCTGCTACTTTTATGAGAAATTTTGTAACATTTCTACTTTTCTTCTGTTCTCCTTGAAGTAGAAAATATTAGTTCAGTAGTTCACTGGACTCCAAAGTAATGTAATAGCCTCCATGTACTTCTGGAAGAATAATAGTATGGTGTTATTACTAATGGAAAACACATTTCTCTTCTAACTTGAGTTTGTCTTTAATAAAGTTAATTAAAATCAATGGCTATTAATTTGTTTGGATTGTTCACAGTGTAGCTGCAGGATTACAAAATTTTAATATTTGCCTTCTACTCCCATCTACTATTTAATTTACTTTTAGAGAAAAAAATTAATCCATAAAGTAATGAACTAACAAATGAACTCATCAAGTCCCCTTTGTCTGTGGTCAGAGTGTTTATGTATAAAACTTCATTTGCTATTATTAATCTCTGATCATGATAAGAATTTCTTTGCTTTTCCTTACTTCCAGCCTATCAATATGGATAATGTATTGCCTTTGTCATATTATTTAATACCCATAGTTTCATTTTTGTGGTTTCTTTTTTCCTCATTTCCATCTCTCCTCCTTTTAGTTGTTTTTACATGCCTTTTATTGATCATAAAGTTTATTTTTAGAATACATATACATTTGGAATGGAATAGAATTCCAAATACTGGAATGCAGAGTATTCTCTTTGATGGAAAGAATATATAATCGATGACTTTGCTTTACTGAAATATGCCATTATATCATAAACTAAATGATCTGTGATGCTCGTTCACATGTGAAATAAAAAAATAATTAGAATTAATTAAAAAGTTTTTGATACAGGTTTTTAACCCTGGGATTTTAATTATGATGATAGTCTCAATGTTCTTCCACAAATGACTCAGAAACATCATTTTTTATAGGTGAAAAAACTTTCGGTTGCTTCTAGTAGCCTGGATGAAAACTGCTAGATGTTCATTTGAAAGCAGCTTAAATTTTAGCTAGGTATATTATGACTATGTAAGCCATAATTTGAAAGAGATTTGATCAACTTAAATGACATTATATAAATAATTCACTACTTCCAAGGTATCGATCTTTCTTAATACTTCAGGAATTTGTAACTTCATTAAATTCTTGAAACTTCTTCAATTGGTGAAGATTACAACCCTTTTAGGCCTTAGTAGATGAGGGGGTCTTTTTGAGTTGCTGTGGTTAAAAAAAAAACACTTTGTTTTTAGACATCCCACTTCTAGTTCATTATAAGATATGCACTCAAATGTTCCCCAGCTTGCTAAATGTCAGAATTCACAACTTTGTGAACAGTCTTCGAGAATGCCAAATTACAGAACTATAGAATCTCAGTCATGAAAAGGATCTGAGGTCAGAGATCATCTGGTCTAGTTTCCTTCTAAAACACTACAGACAAGGGGGCACTTAGCCTCCATTTTTGAACCTCAAATGAAGGAGAACCTACTACTTCCCAAACTATTTTGGGAAAGTTATTCTTGCTCTAAATCCATGTGTCCATGAGGACATGATGATGCAACAGATATAAATGTTAGTGGAAAATGCTTTTAATTGTAAAATTAACATTGAAAAATTTAAAAACCTAACACCACAAATTAACTGACAGGCACACATTTTACACCCAAACATATCACTTATTATTATTAAAAATTAATATAACAGAAAGTCAGTTATTCCAGAACTTTACAAAGGTTATTGGCACAAAATTTCCATTGGATTTCCTTACAACCCCAAACTCTTTTCCAGTTCTTCAACAGAGGGCAAAGAGGTTTTTCCAAAGACCTCTTCTTTATGTTATGTTTGTCCTAAATGGTAATCTTTTCCAATAGAGTAGAATTGTAAGCAGTGGCAAATTTCCAGCAACTCTTCTCTGCTGATTTCATAAGAGTTATCCATATGGACAGGAAATTCACTGGCAGGAAAACAGGTAAAAAAGGAATTATTTTGTTGCTGGCACATGCCTTTGTATAACCTGCATTGTCCCTATTATAGTACATGTCATTAAAGAGAACTGGAACACAGTCGCAGAGTAAACAGGCAGTAAACATGTTCCCTTTCTGACATTAAAAACCCATAGATGCTGCATTGACTGCAGTGCTAAGCCAGCAGCTGAATCCAGTTCCAAATGAGCACTAACAAAAAATTATGAATCGCTTATGAAAAACTCTGAATCAACAACATGAAAAATAAAAAGTTTTGCCCATGTTTGTTCCCATGAGCGGAACATAATCTTGCTGCTACAATGTGCCAGATAATGTCAAATCTTTCTTATTGAATTGCATGATCTAACATGGATGTAGTCTTGTGCCATGCACTTAGAGAAACCATTTACTATAAAGTCTCTACTTCAGATATGTCCATCTCCAAATAAGTGAAACTCATGCAATCCCCTTTTATGTCGAACATGGACTCACCTTCATCAGTTATTTCTTTAGAATTGCAAAGCAGGTATCTCCCTGTGTCTCATCTCTAGTAAGTACTGGCTTTCTGATCCTTGGCAAACCATCTAATCATTTAATGCTCTAGACAACTGTCTAAATTCCCCAAATTGCAAAGGAGGTACCAACCTGCATCACGGAGAGGGTTGGAGTGGGGATGGTTCCTCATTGGTGAGGTCCAGTCCCTTTCACTATCCTTACCATCCAAATGTCAGTTAGGCTTAATTTAAATCAATTCCATGGGCATTTACTAAGAACTCCGTGTGTACAAATAAAGAACATAATGTATCTTCATCATACCAGTATCCACAGATGAAGAAATTACTGCCTGAACAGTGACTTGTGACAGTAAGGAAGGAGGTGGTACTCAAAATCCTCAAAACATTACCATCATTTTTTTTCTCTTTAGAAACATAATAATGAAGATAATGGTAGTAGCTTACACTTACATATTGCTTTAAGATTTGAAAAATTCTTTATAAACAATATCTCATTTAATCCTGGAAACCTCAGTTATCCGGCTCCTATTTGTCTGGCTGTTTGGCTATAATGACTTTCATAGCATTTACTTCTCCAGGCCCTCTTGTTTGTACAATATCTATGACTAATTTGGGCAATTTCAGGTTCACGAAACCTGACTAACAATAACAGACTTAAATTCTGCTCCTTAATCTATCCTTGGTTCTCACCATCATGTAATCTTCCTTACATACACTCTGTATGACATGGCACTGCCCTGAGCAATATTCCAGTGCCTCAACTCCTAATTTTCTACTAAATAAATGACAAATTCCTTATGTTGGCACAAAAATACCTTTAATCTTATTACTAATCTTCCTTTCGATCTTAGCTCATATTATTATTTTCCTCCATAAGTTCATCATTTCAGCCAAATCATACTATTCCTTCCATCATACTCATCCTACCATCTCCACATCCCCACATCTGCTTTACTCAGATTAGCTATCCACTGTGGCTTCCACAGAATCCTACCATCTCTTCCTGTCAAAACTCCTTCTTGCCTTCAAGTTCCAACTGAGGTACCCCTCTTCCTTTAATGTCTTCCCTGATTCCCCACCCATTGCTTTCTTCCTCATCTCTCATAGCACATTATCCAAAATGCCCCTATCACTGCCTCTCAAGAAGACACTGAGGCTATTTGGAGACCAGTGAACTACTGAACTAATATTGTCAATATCAAGGAACATACGTGTTTCTGCACATGTCTTTTACCCATTATTAAACTTCCCTGTGGGCAAGAATTGCATTACATTTAACTTTTTCAGCAGCTATCCTAAATCTTTGGAAAGTGTAGGTATATCACAATTGCGAATTGAATTGGAGGACTAAGCAAGATAGTAGATAGATCAACATCCAACAAGGGAAAAGAATTTCAAATGTATATATTATTGTGGATTATTGATACCATACTCATATAAAAGAAATTTTATTTTGTTACTATTATTAAATTAACGTGTATTTACATGGGAACAGGGGTAAGAGGACCCAATAGGTCGAATATACTGTATATAAATACAGAATTTCAGAGCTAGAAAATCTTGGAGTTAATCTAGTGTAATCCCTTATTTCATAGATGAGAAACCCAAATTTAAAGGATTTACCAAAGGGCAAAGATAGAGTTAGAAGAGAAGTCTCTGAACTCCTAATATTTTTAACCATATAAGAAAAAAGGTCTTTTTGGATTATCCGTTTTTCCCCTTAATCCATATACAATTTGTAGACATGTTGTTATACCATAGTGTGGTTTCTCATCTTCCTGGAATAGTTTGGGCGGGTTCCTATATGAGAAAAAAAGGGATTGTATGAAAGGTTCATCAAAATCTCTTCAAACCCCATGAATCTATGAAGAACAAAAAATATCTGCACCAGAAATTTTCATAAAAAGAAAAGTGACATCAAGTTAAAACATATGGATGGATATATCCTCTACCATGCCAATTCAAAAATTCTTTATCTAGTAAATATGAGTGGTTACTGTAGTACTTAGGAGATAGAAGTCCTAGAAAAGGGTATGGAGACAGGAAGCTGAAAGTCCAAATATGCAGCTTCTTTTCTAACTCATCGAGAGACAGTAAATCGAGGTAGCTGCCTAACCTTGGGACCTCACTGAATTTTACTGTTTTTTTAAATTCTCAAATGGTAAAATGGCATTTCTCCTAATGATTCATCATTTTCAATGTAATATTGATATGCAAAGAATCCTTCAACCTCATTTCTCTAAGAATTCTTTATTCAGAGCTACTAACAAGTGGCCCAATAGACTAGCTTAAGTTTCTTCTCTCTTGACCTGTCTGGTAGAGGTCTTAACAATGAGCAAAATGGCCAAAGGTTAGGCTGTGGGAGGGAAGAGGAAGGTAAGAAATGGGTCTTGAGAATTCACCAGCTGGATAATTAAGCATTGAATAAAATCTAATTGGCTGTTCCCATCCCTTTCCTGCCCCCACGGTGATATCTGTGAAGTGTATTGATGTACATAAACTACTTTGAGTTCCTTGAAATATGAGCACCATTGAAGTACCAACTATTAGTATTATTGCCTACTCTATGAGAGGACATTTAAAACAGAAAGCAATTTGACAAATCCCCATTAAGCTAGGCTATTGAAATCTTACACTGATATCACAGAGCGCTTTTCCAGCTCTTGTCCTCTGTATTTTTGCCAGTTTCTTTCCTCAGATATGCATACATGGTTCATCTTGATTTCCATTTAAAGACTTAAATATCCCACTGGCTTTTCTGACTAGTTGCTACTTGAGTGTTAGGGAAGATCTGCCAGTATGTGAGGATGATGCAGCCAATAAAAATTTTCTAGACACGAAAGTTTAAATAGTTTGTGGCTGAACTAGAAAGTACATACGCATACACACATATGTATACATATAAGTATATGTATATTTACATATACACATATATTTCATTTTCATTATTGATGATGACAACACAAGTCCTACCTCTATTGTGCACTTCTTTTATCATCCAATTCAAAATTCCTTTGTCATAGTTTATAAATAGTTGACTGATTTTTGCTTTAATAAATGTTCAGACCCAAATGGATTTCAGATATCATCCCGTTACAAAGTTTTGTGACTAAATATCAAATTAAAAGTGGAAAGATACTACCTACCTCTTTGAACAACTTATATTTGGTAAATGGATGGAGCAAATATTTCTCATTCCTTTGCAAGTAAGGGAGGGAAAATATCCAAGTAAGTAAATGAGGAAAAAATCTTCCCCTAACCTCCCATGGTCACACTCTGTGAACCCAGAAGGAAACATATGTGCAGGTCCAATGTACCAGGGGATATAAAGAGATGCCCTCACACAGTGGCCACTGAAATGCAATAATCTCCTTCCACTTCAAGAAAATTGAAGGTTAGGCACATTTTGCAATCTCGGCCTTCATCCCCCGTGGCAGGAGTGCAGGCCATAGTGCTAAGGAACTTGGTTCGCTGGAATTTTAAAAGCCTCTACACCTACTGTATAAAATACCACATCAGCTTTGGCACCATCAGCATAGACAACAGCTTGCTTCCAATTTCGCTGCAGATAATGAAATTAGCTCCCGAATTACCATAAAGTGGAATAAGTAAACACAAAAGCAGGAGCTGCTTTTTTTTTTTAATGCCCCTCAGACTCTATAACAGTAACATCTATGGCTTTTTAGCTATTTAGATTCAAAGCAAAGCTTCTGTTTTTCTAAGTCACTATTTTGACCTCAAACAGATAAAGAACATTAAATGACAACATTCAGCAAAAGAGTGACTCTGTTCTTCCCCAGTCCACTCTGTTTACATTAGGAAATCTACCCCGGGATTGAGGAGAGGAGGAAGGGGGAGGAAGAGGGAGCTGGGGGGGATGGTGGGGCGCCTTGGGGTTGGAGTGTTGGCGGAGATGGGTGGGGGTGGGGGGCGCCTGCCTTTCATCGGCTGCTCTTTCGGTTCCACTGGCTCCGTCCAAGGCTGGCCCCTGTTTCTCAGTAAGCTTACTCCACTCCAGATGTGCGGCGGCTCCAGAGTGGCTGCCATGTACAGTAAATCGGCATCTAAGGACTCGTCAATCTGTGGGGTAGAGCAATTGTGGTCTCGCCAGGCCGCCCCACTGGCACAAACAGAAATGTGTGCTGCTTGGGGGCCCGTGGGGGGTGGGGGTTAGGGGGGCGAGCGGTGGGCGCGGGGTGGAGAGGGGTGATGTGTGGGGTGGGCAGGGAGGCAGCCAGGAACCGGAGAGAGATGAGATGGGGGTGGGTAAAAGGGGTGAAAGGTGCTTGTCCCCCCTAGAAGTGGGGGAGGGAAGAGCACTAATGACCAACCAGGGAAATGTTCTTAATACGTTTGTAAATTTTCTTGTAAATGTTTTACACTTTAAAAGAAAAGGGAATGCTGTATATCATTTGGAAATGTTGGCTGTCTATAGGTCCCTGTGGATATTACTGGGTTAGGACGGCTTGTAACCAGAGCAAGAGAAACATAAAATAGCTGGGAAAACACTGCCAATTAGTCATTACATGTAGATTGTAAAAACAAGAGAAAGAGAAAAAGAGGGGCAGAGAAGGGGGTAGGGGATAGAGAGATAAAATACCCCCAGGAAAGAAAATTAAAAGAAACTGAATCCGTGCTGTGGAATAGAATGGCGAAGCGGGGCAAAGCTGGGGACCTTCCCTTCAGAGGGACGACCTGCACACCAGCAAGTTCTCTCCACTGCAATCCTGTAGGATTTCCTTTGCTGTCACTGTAAGACACAAGCTGTTTCAGTGAGCAGGCAGTGTGCTTTGGAGCAAAACCCAATTGTGCAGAATCCAAGTTAGACATTTATTTCGTATAGCCTGCCGCCTACACAGTTGTTGCTAGCTGAGTTGTAATAAAAAGGATAAGACAGGAGCCATTTTTTTTTTTAAGAATAACAAGTTCAAACCAGCCACTCCGTCTCAAGCTGACCATGGCTGTGCTTGCTTTTTAAAAGTTTTAAATTTTACTGTAACTCTAATGATTGAAATCATTTTTTTTCTTTCCATGCCGAATTCAAGAATATAAGAAAATGTAACAGCTAGAGCACTAAGTTAAGAACCGTCTGAGGCATCCAAGTGACTCAGCCTGTCATTCCTAAATAGTTCAATTCGCCAGTAAGTTGACCCAATTAAAAAGTGAATGGAATTGAAAAGGTGAATACTTGCATAAATGTCAAGAGATATGATGCATCCTTCTACTAAAGCTACAGGCAGAAATCCAAGAGAGGCAAAGTTATTACTAGATTATTTTGCAAGGCAAGATGTTTCATATCCCAGCAGTCACCCAAAAGCAGGGAGTAAGGGGAAAGGTTTCTGGGGCAGGAGGGAGAGAAGAGAGGAAAGAGAAAAAAAGCCTATCTCAGCAGAGTTGAAAAAGATTACCAACCAGTCCTATTCAGAAGGCCTTTTGCCCATAGGAACCACAAAGATCCCTGTTCCAGCCTTCTCTGAGTCATGAGTATGGCCACATGTTGCTTCAGATCCAACCACTGGAAAGGGTATAACTCTGTTAATCAGCTAGTGTCCATTTGGTGTCTGGCCACAAGTCAGCAGATGAACAACACAGCTCTTCCAGTGCAAAATATCTTGCATAATATCTGTTTCAAGAACAATTATGTGGACAAATTATATTGGCTTCTAGCAAGAGATTTTAAAAGTCTAGTAGCAAGATCTAGAAAAACGATTAAACCACAAACACTATTTTTAAATAACATTAAGCTCAACAAGAAATGAAAAAGTTAAATTGGAGACAGCAAATCCATTCTATATTCTATCAGCTGGGAGCATATCCACAGAGTATATAGATAAATCTTCCTAGTGATCACCTCTGAAGATAGAAAGGCTATTTTATTTTTGATGAGGGGCACCCTCTAGGGAAAGAAATTGAAATTAGAATGATGAGATTTAGAGCTGGAAGGAATCATAAGTATCATCTAGTTTAGCCATTGTTCACTTTTCTGTTGTTTTTGGAGTCATGGACCCATGATGTTTGTGGGATTTTTTGTTTTATTTTTATTTTATTAATAGAACTTACTTCTCTGGCCCTTCTTTCCCTCCCCACATCAACGTATATATATATATATATATATATGATATCTTACATGTTTCTATGTTTCAATTCATTCTCTGGAGGTGAACATTCACAAGTTATTCTTCAAGTATAACATCTATAGCTATATATAGTGTTCTCTTGGTTCTACTCATTTTGCTGTTCATTATCTCCTATAGTTCTTTCCAAGTTTGTTTTTTTTTAATTAGGTTGCTTATTTTTTCTTATGGAGCAGTAATATTCTCTTCCCATAGACCACAGTTTATCTAGCTATTCCTCAATTGATAAAACATCCCCTCAGTTTCCACCTGTCTTCCATCATAAAGAGAGCTGCTATAAATATTTTGGAACATATAGGTTCTTTTCCTTTTTCGCTGATGTCCTTGGGAAAAACCAGATCCAGCAGGTATATACAATTTTATACCTCTCTGGACATAATTCCAAAATGTTCTCCAATATGGCTAGATTAGTCCACAGTTTCACCAATAGTGTACGTGTCCTTTTCCCACATCCTCTCCAATATTTGTCATTTTAGTCATTCTATTGGGAATGAGATAAGTGCTCAGAATTTCATGTTTTTAAAAATACAAAATATTAATATTCAAAAAATCATACTGGAGCTTTAAACTATTAGATTTTAAAAGTGTGTGAATCTTTTGAGACATGCTAAACATAGGATTACAAAGAAAATCAATTAATTATATTGAAATTAAAATTTAATTTTTCCCATCCATATCACAGATTCACAGATTACCTGAAATCTATCCAAAGACCCTGAGCTTATTTTATAGGTGAGGAAATTAGTTTTTACTAGACTAAATGCCATATTCAAACTAAAACAGGTAGTAAGATAAAATTTTAACCCAGAACCTCAATTCCAGATCCTCTATGCTTTCTACCTTATTTCATATAATTATCTTCTAGAATTGGAAGGGATCCTTGAAGTAATCTGGTTCAAAGTATTTCTTTTTCAGGTGAGAAAAATGAAACTTAGGAAAGTTAAATAACTATCACAGCAAATAAGTAACAGAAAATGGATTCAATCATAGGTCCACTGACTCAAAATCTATTTTTCTTTCTACCGTGTCATTTTATCTTGTTGCTTATCTGCTTATTACAGTGAACATTCTTTATTTCAAAGAATGGTTTTGGGGAAGACTATAACCTCTTTGAAGGTAGGGACCATGGCCTGTATCTCTTTTTTCTCCTCCTTGCAGAACTTCACACAAAGTGGCCATTTAAAGAAATATATCGATGGATTGAAATGGAAATTTCTCTTTTTCATTCTGAAACCACAACATATGTCTGATTATTGTTGGGCAGCCTAGATTTAGCTGGACAATACATTTCCCAGTCTTTTCTTTCTGCACACCCTCTAGAACTAAACTCTCCTCTCTTTATGGTACATTATTTAGAGTGCTGGACCTGAAGTCAGAAGGACCTTAGTTTCAATTAAGTCTCTTACATTTACTAACTATAGATAAGTCACTTAAGCTCTCTGAAACCCAGTTTCCTCACCTGTAAAAGTATAGTTTTCTCTTGGATATTAAAGGAAATAATGCATTTGAAATCCTTTGTAAACTTTAAGGTTCTATACAAATGTCAATTATTACTATTATTGTTGTCTCATAGCAATATTGCCTAGGTGTATACTGAGTGTCTCTATTTTTAATTTCTCAAATTATTCATCACCTCCCTTCCTTCTTCTGGTAATGAATATTCTCTAAGATTCAGCCCTCTGCTATTTTCTCTCTATAATCTCTTTTTGAGAAATCTTATCTCTCCTTACAACTTCAGCTATCATCTCCATGATTGATTTCTAAATAAAAATCTCCAGACCCAATCTTTCTCCTGAGTTGAGCACTTATAACATTTTCAGTTGGGTATTCCATTATCCCTTCAATTTCAATATGTTTTAAAACAAACTTATCATTTCCTCCTAATGTACTCTATGTCCTTTCCTCCTCCAAAAGAGTGTCATGAGAGAAAGATTGATTCACCTGATGGCTAATGGCCTCCAACTAAAGAGCATGAACACAAATCTATGTAAATGTGACCCAGAAAATTTAGGAGTGTACTGTCTTATGAAAGAAGTGGAAAGAGCCTTCAGTGTCATTTTATAGGCTAGTTTCTACTAAGTTCAAAGAAGCAAGGACTTGCCTAAGATTACAGAATCAGCCAGCATTCAAAACCAAGTCTTCTGCCTCTAAACTTAGTGATCTTTCCATTACATATTGCCTCTCTCTTCCTGGAAGTGTATTCCAGATAAAAAGCCTAACTAGATTCATCAAACCTGATGAATCTCTTCTGTTAAATCAGGAAAAGAAGTTGGAGAAAAATACCTGTGAATGACTTCAGATAACTATATACCAATGTGAGCCTCCAAGATGTGAACTTGGATATATGAGTGTCGGAGCTGTGTTTCCACATCAAATATCAATAGTGAATAACTGAAAATTAAATACATGGAGTAAATGTGATCTCATAGGTATCACTGACATTCCTGTCGAAACATGCTACATATACTGCTATTCTTTCCACACTTTTTGATCAAGCTAAACAAGATTTCTTGATGTTTCTCCCCTAGAACTTTCCACCTCCTATCTCAGTATCTTTGCACTGACTGAACCTCTCCTTTGTTCCTGGAATACTCTCCTTCCCTTCCCTCACCTCAACCTCATCAAACCCCTTTCAGGGAGATGCATGACCTGCCACTTTTCAGGAATCAGGTCACACTTCATCTTCTACATGGAGTTTTTTGTGATTTAACCTCCTGATCCCCACAACTGATAGTATCCTCCCAAACTATCTTGTATTTATTTCTAATTTATTCTGTACATCTTAATATGTGTGCATATCTTCTCTAACTGGCTATAAACTCTTGGAGAGCAAAGGATGTTCCATTTTTGTCTTTGTATACCTAGCACAGTGCCTGACACATAGTGAGGGCAGTGTTTAAATGGAGATTGATTTAACTCTTTGCTGAGGTCATATTTTTAAAGGACATGCTCAAAAGAAGAAAACAGAAAGTTGCTTATTTCTATACTCCAAAGGATCCTCAATTCAGATATACCAGATCCTAGACATCATATTTCAAGAAATATTTTAGAGCCAAACAGCAAAGTAGAAATTTATAGAACCTATTGATTACCTCCTAAAAGAAATCCCAAAATGAATATTATAGCCCAAATCCAAAGCTCCCAGGGCAAGAAAAAAATACTTCAGGAAGCCAAAAAGAAATACTTCAAATACTATGGAGCCATAATCAGGATCACACAAGATTTAGTAGCTACCATTATAAAGGAATGGAGAGCTTGGAATGTAATATATGTTCCAGAACTTAAAGGAGATAATATTACAACCAAGAGTAAACTTCCCAGAAAAGCTAAGTAAAATTCTGCAAGGCAAAAGCAAAAAAAAAAGCAAAGAATTGGAAAACAAAAAACAAAACATGTTACCATCAATTGGGTAAAAACTAAACAAATTGTAGTGCATAAATGTGATGAAATATTACTGTGCCATAAGAAATGATGAGTGAGAAGAATATGGAAAAGCATGGAAAATTTTACATAAAAGGAGGCAGATTAAAATAAAAGGAACCAAGGAAACAATGTACATAATTATTACTACAAGATAAATAGAAAGAATCACAAAATGAATACAAATGAATTTCATGAGATTACAAAAAATAAGCCTAATCCTGAAGAATAGACAGAAGAAGACTTTTCCCCACTATTCCTTTGAAGAAGTAGGGCATCAACAGGTCTGGAATATTGCATATATTGTCAGATTTTTTCAATGCATTGATTTTTAGGGGCTTATTTAGTTCTTTTCTTCCTCTTTTCCTTTGTTATGTGAGATGTCTTCATGGGAAAGAGGAGGAGGAGGTATAGAAGAAAAAATTAAGTGATACAGAAATAAAACACCAATACCAATTTATTATTTTTTTTAAATAGACAAGGTAGAGAGGGAGAAGCAAAAACTACCTCTGATGGCTCTGCAGTTTACCCAGTCTATTCTACGAAACTTCACCTAGGGGAGAAGGCTCACTCAATAGCTCCTAAGCCCCATGATCTGCAATAGGAATGGGCAGGGTCAACCTTAGCCACCATGCTTTTTCCCCATATAGCACAGATCAATATGATGTATGATCTTCTGGATTCTCTCTCCTAGAAGCTTCTAAAAATAGTTCTAGAAAACTAAATTCTAAGATATCACAAAACTGGTGAACTCTGGAGATAGTATCTACTTGGATCTCCTGAGTCCACTGCAATATTCAAAATGCAGATACTGTAAGTCTATCCTTTTTTAGTTAAATTTTAGTTTTAATTGCATGTAGAAACACTTTTTTGATAATTGTTTTCTGGCATTTTGCAATTTAAATTCTATCTCTTCCTCCCTCCACTGATCCCCAAGGCATATACCAGTGCTTTCATACAGTATCTATTTCCATATTCCCAATGGCATGACTAAAAGACACATAGCACATTTATAATAAAAAACTCACAAAGTAAATAAATTGAAGGATGGCATGCTTTCATCTGTAATCAGACTCCAAAGGTTCTTTCTTTGGCTATGGATAGTGTTTTTTGTTTGGTTTTGTATTATTTTGTTTTTATCATGAGTACCTTGGGGTTTTCTTGGAACTTTTTTTTTGCTGATAATAGTTTATTCCTTCACATTTGATCATCATACACAATATTTATGTTACTGTATACACTGTTCTCCTGGCTCTGCTCACTTCATTTTGCATCAGTTCACATAAGTCTTTCCAGGGTTTTCTGAACTCATTCTGTTCTTCAATTATTATGGCTCGATATTTCTATTACAGCTATATACCACATCTTGTTCAGCCATTCCCAACTGATGAACATCTTTTGCATTTCCAATTCTTTGCCACTAGAAAAAGAGCTGCTAAAAATATTATTGTGCAAGTAGGCCCTTTTCCATTATCTGTGATCTCTTTGGGATATACACCCAGTAGTGATATTGCTGAATAGGGTTAGTTTTATGGCCCTTTAGGGCTAGAAATCAATCTTCTTAGAATCATTGGATCACATACTTAGAGACGGACCTCAGAGGCTATTAAGGAGTATAACCCATTTCATATATGAAGAAACTGAGGCTGAGAAGACTTAAGTGATTTATCCAGGGTGACACAAAAATACGTTTCTGAGGAAGGACTTGACGTGACATCTTTTTGACTCAAAGCCCAGCTGTTCATGTATTATATTATATAGGATGGAACAAAATTTATCAAGAGAGAATTGGTTATCACATCATATGCCAAGACAAGATCATATGATTTAGACATCAAGGATGATACCATAAATAAATTAAAGGAACATAGAATAGTTTACCTGTCAGATCTATGGAGAAGGGAAGAATTTATGACCAAACAAGTGATAGAGAACATTACAAGATGTAAAATGGATAATTTTGTTTATATTAAATTTGAAAGGTATTGTACAAATAAAAGCAATGTAATCAAGATTTGAAGAAAAAAATAAAATGAAATAATTTTTGCAGCAAATTTCTCCAATAAAGGTTTCATTTCTTAAATACATGGGTAACTAAGTCATATAAGAATACAAGTCATTCCCCAGTTGAAGAGAATCTGTAATAGGGACAGCAAAGGAGGGGACAGATGTGAGAGATACTGTGGAAAGAGAGGGAGGCCACTTACAGTCCTTTGTGTGTCTAGATAGCAAGAACTGATCTTTTTTATTTTCATTTTTTGAAGTTCTAGGAATTCGTTCAATATATAGCATATGCATAACAGTTATTTAATAAATATCTTCATTGAAATGGATTAAACTTAATTGAATTGGATTGTAGGCTTAATTGTCAGATGACAAACTGATCACACCAAAACTGGAGTATTGTGTTCATTTCTGGGTTCTGCATTTTACTAGGGATAGCAACCATCAGAAGAAGAATCATAGAACAACCAAGACAGTATGAAAACTAAAATCTCTGCCATGTTAGGACTGGCAAAAGAAAGTAGGGATGCTTAAACTAGAGAAAATAAAACTTCAGATGGATATGATTGCTTACCATAAAGATATGAAGTAATCAAGTTACAGAGAAGCAGATTTTAGCTCTAAAAAAGGAAAATCTTCCTCAGAATGCAAGTTGTCTGAAAAGGAATAGGCTCTCTTCAGGTAGTAAAATCAATTTGTGCCTCTTTTACCAAGCTAGTAATTGTCTTCATTATTTTCTTACTTTGCTTTCATTTTTTTGCCTAATTTTTATTCTACCACTCTTACCTGATTTTGAAAATCATTAACTCTTCCAGAAATTTTTGTTTTAAACTCTTAAGAAATGCTCTTTTCCTTCCATCTGCAGTGAAGGACTAGGTTATCAGAACCAAGGAATGGAAGTTATAGGGAAGCAAATTTTAGCTCAGTATAAAGAAGAATATTTTAATAAAATTAGAGCTTTCAAAAAATACCACAGGATAGGCTACTTAAGGAGATAGTGAATTCTCCATTCTTGAAGCTCTTCCATCATTAATGAAGAGAGGACCACTTGTTGGGGATGTTATCACTAATCATCCTGTTTCAGGTAAAGGCTAGATGACATAAACTGTTCCAAGTTTTTGTGTCTATGGTTCCCTAAACAACTCTAGTATATACATGTAATGACTTGGTATTTGGAAGTTTCTTTTCACTTTTTTAATACAAATAGATGAAAGTTAAAATATGAGTTCAAAGAAAATGCAAATAATAGATGTCCAGAGTCCAAGAGATGTTTTAAAAAAAACATTTGGAAATGGAAGCTAGAACTTGGAAAAACACAGCATTGAAATTTTGGCTCACAAAATAAAGCCAAATTTTTTTTAAACTAGTGGGTGGGGGAGTTTCCTGGAGTTAAGAGTGAAATCTGGCAGAGAGAATCCTATGCAGTCTTTCTTTTGGTTTCATTTCACATGACATCACAAACTCCCAATTTTGCTATGATTAGATTTGAATGAACTTGTAAATTCAAAACAAAAGTTACTTGAAATGAGTTCTACAAAGCAGCTCTATCTTCCTAATAGAAGTTAAGAGTGTTTCCTGACTGCCTCATTCTATTGGGAAGGGCTAATAGGACACACCCAGCACTAACATAACCAAAGCCAAATCACAGTATTGAGAAGAAGATGGAAGACACTGTGGCAGTCTTGTTTTTGAGGACATTGTCACTACTACTGTTCATACAAATGACCCCTTTTCCTTTCTCATACCTCCCTTGTTCTCATTTCACTATTGCTCTAACTTTTCAAGCTGCTATTAAAGTAATCCTTCCCAGTACCAGGGCAGAGAGATCTATTGGAAAGGCATTATTCAAAGGACATGTATTCAAATTGTTGCTCCAATACCAATTCCTTGTCTAATCTTGACAAAGGTCACCTTTGCTTTTCCCTAGTTTCCTTATACATAAAATTAAAGGACTTGATTGCTGAGGGTTATTCTAACACCAAGAGACTTTCTAATTCTAAAGCCTATATCAGTCATGAAAAAAAGGCTTTGTGCTCTGGGCCACAGAAGGTTGAGGACAAAAGAGAACAATGTTAAGTTTTTCTAAGAAAGAATTTAACCTACTCTATCTCTAACTACCCTCTAGAGTCACAGAATCCTAGAGTTGGAATGTTAGTCAGTCAATAAACATTTATCAAGCATCCTAAGGTTACAAAGGGAGGTAAAAAATAATCCTTTCTTTCAAGGAGTTTATAATCTAATGGTTCTGATACATAACCTAGTCTAATGCATGAATTCCTTATACCTCATCCTTGACAAGACATAGGTCATACATCTTCTGTTTAAACACTTCTGTCAATGAGAGCTCATTACTCCATAATGCAAAACATCAGAGAGAGAGAGAGAGAGAGATTGAGAAAGATAGAGACAGAGACAGAGAGACAGAGAGGCATTAAGTTGTGCTTTAAAGGATGGGGAAAAATTCAATGGTGAAGAAGGAAAAGATGTTCCAAGAACTGAAAAGAATATGTTCAAAGGTACAGAGGAAGCAATATGGGGCAAAGGGTAGTGAGAAGGCTAAGGTAGTTTATTCTGTAGGGAATTCAGTTATTAAGGTTTTTACCAAAAATGCCATGTCCAGATTTATTTATTAGAAAAATTAATTTGTCAGTAACATAGAGGATGGATTAGAATGGGGCAAGTATTAAAAGAAAAGGTTATTAACAGTAGATATAGAGCAGATGATGGTTTCCAAACAAATTATGGAGATGGCCTCATCTACATATCCCTTCTAAAATGTGTCACTAAAAAGTGAAAATACCTGTAGTTGGTTGACTACATTTCAAATAATTAAGTCTAAGTTCCCTTTCACTTTTATGACTGCTTTGCATGGTATGCATGAAACACACATTGACTGTCCTACATCTCTTCCCTATCCTTCAAGACATAGCCCAAATGTCACATCCTCCAAAAAGCTATCCCTCATTTCCCTGGTCAGAAATGATCTTTCTTTCCCTGAGTTTTACAAAGTACTTTGCATCTCTCAGGACTTTCTAATCAAATTAATCTGTGATCTTATCAATTCAAGAGTTCCTTTCACTGATGAAGATTGCAACCTATCTAGTACATGTTCTATTTTGCATTGTAATAATTTCTCTTTGTGTATGTTCTATTCTTCTTCTAGATTATGATCTCCCAAAGGTTCAAGATCATTTCACTAACTTTTGCATCTCATAAATAGCACACAGTGATTTCACAAGATATTTAGTCATATTCTTTTTTTAAAATATACATTTAATTTTCCCAATTAGATGCAAAAACAATTTTCAACATACATTTTCTGAAATTATAAGATTTAAATTGCCTCCCTCCATCCCTTTCCTCCACCCTCCCAGAGATGGTAAAGAACTTGATCTGAATTATACATTTTTATCATGCAAAACTTACTTACAAATCGGTAAATGTTGTAAGAGAATAATACTCATCTAAAACCAGAATTCCCAAATAAAAACACAAATAAACTAAAGTGAAAATAGTATGATTTGATCTGCATTCCAATTCAAACAATTCTTTTTCTGGAAGTGGATACGATTCTTTGCCATAACTCCTTCGGAATTGCCTTAGATCACTATATTGCTAAGAATAGCTAAGTCTTTCACAGTTGATCATTCCACAATATTGTTGTTATTGTGTACAATGTTCTCCTGGTTCTGCTTATTTCACTCTGCGTTGGTTCATGTACATCATTCCAATTTTTTCTGAAATCATTCTGCTCATCATTTCTTATAGTATTCTATCACCACCATATACCACAATTTATTCAGACATTCCCCAGTTGATGGACATACCCATAATTTCTAATTCTTGGCCACCACAAAAAGAGCTGCCATGGATATTTTTGCACTTCCTCCTTTTTTTTAACTCTTTGAGATACAGACCATTTAGTGGTATTATATTTATATATTTTATGCACAGTTTTATAGCTCTCTTGTTATATTTCTAAATTTCTCTCCAGAGTGATTGGGTCAGTGTACAACTCCACAAACAATGCACTAGTGTCTCAATTTTGCCACATCCCCTCCACCTTTTATCATTTTCCTTTACTGTCAGATTGGCCAATCTGATAGTTGTAAGATGATACCTCAGAGTTGTTTTAATTCACATTTCTCTAATCGAGAGTGATTTAAAACATTTTTTCATATGATAAATTGATAGTTTTGAATTTCTTCATCTGAAAACTGCTCATTCATATCTGTTGACCATTTGTCAACTGGGGAATGAATTGTGTTCTTATATGACTTAGTTCTCTATATATTTGAGAAATGAGACCTTTATCAGAGAAATGTGCTGCAAAAGTTTATTTCAATTTTTTGTTTTTCTACTAATCTTGGTTATGTTGATTCTATTTTTACAGAATCTTTTAAATTTAATATAATCAAAATTATTCATTTTACATCTTGTAATATTCTCTGTCACTTGTTTGGTCATACATTATTCCCTTCTCCATAAATCTGACAATCTATTCTATGTTCCCCTAATTTGCTTATGGTATCACCCTTTATATCTAAATCACAAATCCACTTTGACCTTATCTTGGTATAGGGTGTAAGATATCAATCTATACCTAGTTTCTGCCATACTGTTTTCCAGTTTTCCCAACAGTTTTTTGTCAAATAATTCTTATACCCAAAACTGGCATCTTTGGGTTTTTCAAATATTAGATTGCTAAGACATTTACCTCTTTATATTGTTTCTCTAATCTATTCTATTGATCCACCATTCTTTTTCTTAGCTAGTATCAGATTGTTTTGATGATTACTGCTTTATAGTACAGTTTGAAATCTGGTAATGCTAGGCTACTTCCCTTCACATGTTTTTTCATTAATTCCCTTGATATTCTTGACCTTTTCTTCTTCCAGATGAATTTTATTATTACTTCTAGCTCTATAAAATAATTTTTGGTAGTTTGATTCGTATGGCACTGAATAAATTAATTTGATTAGAAATTATCATTTTTATTATATTAGCTTGGCCTATCCATGAGCAATTAATATTTTTCCAGTTGTTTAGATCAGACTTTATTTGAATGAAAAGTATTTTGTAATTGTGTTCATACAACTCCTTTGTTTGTCTTGGCAAGTAGATTTCCAGGTGTTTTATATTGTCTAAAGGTAGTTTAAATAAAATTTCTTTTTCTATCTCTTGCTCCTGGACGAAGTTTCTTGAATTGTCATTAATATTGTGTTTGCAGTCAACTAAGAAGTCTAAGGATTTTTCTTTCTCAGACAAAATATTGTTGAGCTTTATCTGCCTTCCATTCATCCTTATGTTTTTGTTATCTATTTTTCCTCTGTCCTTAAGTCTATACTCTGAAGAGAACTCAAGAATTCATGATTAAATATGACAACTTGAAAAAATGGATGAAGAAATGAGGCCATGTATGATTCTGTACTCTAGAGTCACAATGGGGAAATGTGTATTCCCAATAAAATATTTTCTTTCCACAGGTCTGTTCTGCCATAGAGGGGGAACCAGAATATTTATCTGATGACTATTTACATGTATGCATACATAAAACTAAAAACCATTCATAGTTTTGTTCTTCCTATCCTTCAGTTGCTTCAGGATTTATGAATTGGGGATGGGCAGCATATAGGTAGTTCAGTGGATTGAGAGCCAGGTCTAGTGATTGGAGGTCCTAGATTCAAATGTGACCTCAGACACTTTTTAACTATGTGAACGTGGGCAAATCACTTAACCCCCATTGCTTAGCCCTTACCACTCTTCCGCCTTGGAACCAATACACAATAATGGTTCTAAGATAGAAAGTAAAGGTTAAAAAAATATGAGTAGGGGACAGCTAGGGAAATAGAAAGAAAATAGAAAGGCAGACTCTGAGGTCCTGAATTAAAGTCTGGCCTCAAGCACTTGCTAGCTGTGTGATCCTGGGCAATTCACTTAACCCTTATAGTCTGGCCTTTACTTCTGGAAGGTAAGGGTTCTTTTAAAAAAAATAAGTTATTTCCAGATGACTATTGATATTCTGATGCAGAAACTTTAAAAAGACACACAACTATCTATCCTGATAACCCCCGAAACTCCCATATGCTCAACCATTATACCTCTTCCTGAGATTAGGTGTTTCAGCCCAAATTCTACTAGGTTTTGGTTAATTTCACATATTCTGGCACTAACAGGGACATAACGATACTTAATGCCAAAGGTAAGAAAATCAGAGCTTATTTCTTGACAAGCCAGACTAGATAAGTAGGAGAGTAAAGAATTACAAACACAGAAAGACAGTGGTGATGTGCTCAAATCCCTTTGGAAAAAAATGAAATAAAATATATGTTGCTCTAACCATGATCATTTTCTGCTAAGTGCCAAGTCAAATATAGGCATAGGGTTTCAATAAAAATATGGTGAATATTATGAAAGGAAAAATGGAAGATTTCATTCTTTATTCACTCTACTTATCTGTGGTTTATAATTTATTTTATTGCAATAATATTCCTTTGCAATATATTGCAAAGCCTAAGGAGATGATATCAAGATCAGTAATAGTTACTGAAAATAGCAATTATCAGGGTTTTCCCCATATAATTCAAGCCATTGGTCAGGAAATCAGAAAGGACTTGTGGAAAGGTAGTTGTGATCTGAGAAGAGCCCCCAAATCATTATCATCTATTATGGATTAATGCAAGGGTCTTAGACAGCTCAATAAGTAGTTTTCCTCAGTTTCTCTCTTTAAGAATTACCATTAAATCTTACCAAAGAAAAAGGATCTCTAGATGAATGTGAAGGTTGGCTCTAACTTAGAAGAAAAAGCACAAGTGATATTGGAACTTCAATTGACAAGCCATTTGAGATGATGGCTCACTTCTGATTCCCTGATGTTAGGTGTCAGACCAGGAATATGTGCAACTATCATGGAATTTTGATAAAGTAGTAGGGATGGTTGTTTCTTTTTCATGTGTTTTTTCATTTAACAAGTAATTTATTTTCTCTCTCCACTTCCACTGCCCACATTGGAAAAAAGAAAAGAAAAACTCACGCAAGAAATATGTATAAATTAAGCATGAAAATTTCTTTATTGACAGTGTAAACATTTATGTCTCATTCTGCACCATGAGACCCTCACATTCCTGTAAGAAGACAAGTAGAATTTTTCATTATTGATCTTTTGGCATTTTAATCATTGAATTGATGAGAGTTCTTAAGTCTTTCAAAACTCCTTGATTTTGAAAAAATATTGTTATTATTTAAAGTGTTCCCCTAGTTCTGCTCATTTCAATCTGCCTCAGTTCATACAAAATTTCTCAGACTTCTCTAAAACAAACCTTTCATAATTTTTATAGTGCAATGATGTTTCATTATATTCATATAACAATTTTCTGGGCCATTCTTTGACTGATGAGCATCCCTTTAGTGGCTTGTTTTTTGCCACCTCAAAAAGAGCTGTTCTATGTAATTTTTGTACATGAGTCCTCTTCCTCTCTGACCTCCAGGAATGATATCACTGTACCTAAAAAGGTATGTTCTTAAGTTGTTTTGAAGATGTAATTCCATCTTTTCAGAATGACTGGTGCCAGTTCACCACTCTATCAACAACGCATTAATGTACCTTTTTATCTAAGGCATTTACAACATTTGTTGCTTCCTTATTCTCTCAACTTTCCTAATCTGAGGTTTAATTTTTATCTAATTATTAATTATTTGGAATATTTGTATATGGTTTTTGATAGTTTGGATTTTTTTGAAAGCTCTTGTTCATATCTTTTAAACATTAATCAATTAGGGAATACATTTAAATGAGATCCTTATATATTTTGGAAATAAAATCTTCATTAGAGATACATGTGGCAACTATTTTCCCACTTAACTGTATCTCTTCTAAACTTAGCTGTATTAAACTCCTCCTTTTAAAATCCTCCTTTTTAAAAATGTAATTTTATTTTTTAAATCAATGACTATGTACCTTATCTTCTTTCTAGCCTCCTTCAAAAACAAATTTTCTACATTATCCATGTCAAGAGAAAATGTCTTAATCTGCCATCTAAATCCATCACCACCCTATCAGGAGGTAGATAGTATGTTTCAATGAGAACACTGAAATGGTGACTGAAAAGTCTCTGATCAATACTTCCTGCCCTTTCTCTCCTTTATAAAGAAGAAGAAGGTGATGAGAAGAGTCTACTCAGGATTAAAGTTTTGTTTCAAAAAAATCGGCACAATCTTCTCTTTTTCAGATCTCAATCATAGTCATCAATTTTTTTTATACTCATCTTCTTGATGAACCCTCTGCATAGAGTTTGTTTTGCTTAGGGCAAATCCCTCCTTTAAATTACTCTCATTCTTATTCTGCTTTCTCCTTTTTTTCCTTTCCCAACTACTTCCCTGCTGAAAGAAATATATTGTTACAACTAAAAACATGAGTATTCTTCCCACTTTTGACCAGTTAAGATGAAAGTCATGTTCAAGGTCACCCATTGCCCCATCTTGTCCTATTTGTACTTGTTTATTTAAATTGTGAAATAAATCATCCTACCCTTTTTTCTTTTCCCCTAAAATGTTCCTTTTCTCCCCCTTTTCCTTTGTTCTTTTAAGATTATAAAAATATAACAAAACCACTCTAAAGCCTTCTGTCTTATATAGTCCCTTTATGACTCCCCGATGTTGCTAGGGTTCTGAGGAGAGATTATATATTTAATATATGTATTATAATTTTACCCATATTAGAATATAAACAGTTTATCCCTATTTATCATTTTATGGTTGATCTCTCATATTTACTTTTTAGTTTTTCCTGACACCTGTTATTTGTATTTCAAAGTTTATATGAAGCTCTGGCTTTTTTTTCTTCAGAAATGCTTGGAAATTATCTATTTTATCAAAGATTCATTTTTCTTCTCCTGTAGGATTATACTAAGCTTTTCTGATTAAGTTATTCTTGTTTAAAGCCTATTATCTCTTTCCTTCTAGCATATAGTATTCCAACCTCTCTGCTCCTTAAGTATAGGGACTCTTAAATCTTGTGCGAGTTTGACTGTGACTCCTTGGATCATTATTTCTTTTTTAGATGCTTGTAGTTTTCTTTTCTTTGACCTAGAAACTGTGGGGGTTTGCTATTCTGTTTCTGGTAGTATTTATTTTTGTTTCTTTCAGAAGGTAAGTGGTATCCTACTTTTATTTTTATTTTGCTCTCTGGCTCTAAAAAATCTAAGCATTTTCTTTTATGATTTCTTTTTTGGTCATGGCTTTCATGTGGTCCATCAATTCTTAAATTATTTCTTTAACAAATTTCCACAACAGTTTTTTCACATGATATATCTTATATTTTTCTTTTTTTAATCTTTTTACTTCATTTTAAAGATTTTTTTTGTCTCAGAAAAATTAGTTTCTTTTTATTCCATTCTAATTTTCAAGAAGACTTTTGTTTGGTTATGGTTTTATACCTCTTATGCCAAGTTCTCAATTTTTCTCTAATCCATTCTTCTATAATTTTTATTTCTTTTTTCTCCTAAGGCTTTCATTCTTTTTAGTTCTTTTTTTCTAGCATTATCATTTAATTTATAAAATCATTTTAGCCCCTATTTAATTTTTGCTTCATTATTGTTGACTGAATGAATGTTGTTTGAATAAACTTTTAGAGAAATATATAGATACAAGGTATTATCATATCAATGGACTGATAGCTAGCATCTGTATGTGAAGATGTACATTCATCACCAGAAAGGGTCTTTTTGAGATGGTTTTCATTTACAAATTGAGTTCAGTTCAATTTAATTAACACTGATTAAGTAGCTAATAATTGCCACATACTATACTAAAGTTTGGCTGAGAAACAATGTTTATGTAAGAATTTTGATCTAATAGAATTTGTAGATAGGTAGAAAGATATAATGCTATAATATAACCAGGATAATATAATTCACAATATAGATGTATAATAAAGGTACAACACACCATATGAGGTATGAGGTGGGAAGGAGGAGGAGGAGAAGGTTATTATCAAGTAGGAAGTTTACAAGAAAAGATCACAGATTAAGAGCTGGGAGGAATCAGAGATCATTTAGTCAAGGGTTGCAGATCCCGTTAGATATTGCTGAAGTTTAAGTACCCTTTTTAGAATCATGTGGTTATTATTTCTTAATTCATAATGGAAATCAATGCTAAGCTAGTTAGACCCTAGAGAACATAATGATGTAAACTTCTTCTCATTCAAGTTCAAGAGCACCTTGAACTATATCCATGGAATCCTTTATTCAATGATAAGAATCTCTTTTTTAGCCCATGACCTCATTTTACAGGAAAGTAAAATCCAAAGAAGTTGAGACTTATCCAAGATTGTATAAAAAATGTGGAAGAGCTAAGAATTGTACTTAAAACTTAGAATTCCAAATCCAGAATGCTTTCCATTGAACCATGACATAATTAAGTCTTTATAAGAAAGAGAGAGAGAGAGAGAGAGAGAGAGAGAGAGAGAGAGAGAGAGATTGAGAGAGACAGAGACAGAGATACAGAGAGGCATTAAGTTGAGCTTTAAAGGATGGGGAAAAATTCAATGGTGAAGAAGGAAAAGATGTTCCAGGAACTGAAAAGAATATGTTCAAAGGTACAGAGGAGGCAATATGGGGCAAAGGGTAGTGAGAAGGCTAAGGTAGTTTATTCTGTAGGGAATTCAGTTATTAAGGTTTTTACCAAAAATGCCATGTCCAGATGTATTTATTAGAAAAATTAATTTGTCAGTAACATAGAGGATGGATTAGAATGAGGCAAGTATTAAAAGAAAAGGTTATTAACAGTAGATATAGAGCAGATGATGGTTTCCAAACAAATTATGGAGATAGACTTGAGAGTACTTAGTAACTGATTAGACAAGAGAAGAGGGCAAGGGGGAAAGAAAGGAGTCAGAGGTTACATCAAAATTTCAAACAAGGTTTCAGTCATGAGATTGCCAAGGGTGAACAGCAATATCATTAAGTGGAGCCAGAAGAAGGAGAAGGTTTTGTCAAAAGGAAAATGATCATGGTTTCAGGCATATTAGACTTGTGGTATCTGTGAAATATCCCAGTCAAAGATACTCTGTATACAATTAAAAATGTGGATTTAGAACTTGAAAGAGAGGTCAGGATTGAAGATTAAGATTTGAGAGTCGTCTAGGGATCTGATGGCTAAATTCATAGGAATGAATAAATGAATAAGATTGCAAAGGAAGAGAGGATAGAGAGAGAGCAGAAGAGCAAAGAAGTTCAAATCATGAAGGATGCCAACTCTAGGAAACTGGATCAAAGAGAAGGAGCAAGCAAAAGAAAAATAGAGTAACAATGATAACAACGGAGAAGGAAAAACCTGGAGAATAAGTAAGAAGAGATAATATATTCAGAAGGAGGGTAGAATTAAATGTCTAAAATTCTTGAGAGAAGTCATGGAGAAAATGACAGAAAACAAAAAATAATGAGTTGAGCTGGCATCCTGATGTAGCAGAAGAGGCAGTGAAGAAATAAAGGACCGGACCTAGGGATGTTATCTCAGTTTTGTCACTTATGACCTACATGACAGCGGGCAAGTTCCTTACCCTCTCTGGGTCTCATCTTTCTCTCTGTTGAAATAAGGGAATTCGTCAATCCAGCTTCTGAGTCACAGATCTCTGGAGGGCATGGAGTTATTTTAAGAGGTCAGCAAATCCATATGTGCCCCCATAATTATACTTTTGATCTTTATTTAGCTCCACTAAAATATGTTGCATAACTTAGCATAATCAATAAACTAATATGTTTTCTGAAAAGTAAATAAATGATTTGTACATATATGAAGTACTATTTTCAAATGGAGTAGATCCCTTTGTGATAAATAAGATGAAACTTTGTTTCCACCTTCCCAAATTCAGAGGATAATTTGGTCATCATGTATTTTCTCACCTTCACCAAAGTCCTACCCTGACGCCTCTGAATGGCGTCACCTGGATTCTCAAAGTCTCCATTCGTATAAACTCTGGCAAATTCTACCAAGCTGGAAAGACTTCAAGCACAGTCCCAGCAATAGACTATGGCTGCTTTCCCGGGGCCAGCATAACTAAGTGTGAAGAGCACCATTACCAGTAGACTAGCCGCTTGATGATTATTTTGGCTCTGATAGCAATGAAATAATAATAAGAATAAATATTAGTAGTAGTACTATCAATAATAATAATAGCTCATGTGTATAAGGCACATTAAATTTCACAAGCTGCTTTATATTGTTATAAATAAAAATTAATCTGAAGGCTTATTACTAGATTTATAAGTATTTATTAATAAAGAGAGAGAAGTAGGGTTTTCAAACCTTTCTAACTTTAGGTAAAGATCCAATCCACCATTGCAGCAGGCACCCCACACCAGGTTAGTGAAAGATGACCAGATGAGATAAGAGAGCAAGCCCAAAGGCAGAGTTAGTTCAAAGACCAGTTCGGAAAAAGAGCTTCTCAGCTTCCCTCCCTGGCTCTTGAAATGCTCCTCCTAGCCCCAGGGTCACACAGCTAGGAAGTGACTGAGGGCAGTTTTGAATCCAGGACCTCCTGTCTCTAGGTCTGGCTTTCAATCCACTGAGCCACCTAACCGCTCCCTATAGTGTGATATTTAGAAAGAACTTGGGCCTAAAAATCTTTCCATAAGCCCAATGGCTCTCAAACATCATGCCATCTCCCTCCTTCCTCCATGGTGGCAGGATGCAGGCACAGATGCTGGGGGGCATCTGCCGGAAGCCAAGGAGGATTCTGTGACTCCCTTGTTGAGTCTTTCCAAGATACACTGAGTTAGAAGTGCCCTAAATATTTACCTCACACAATATGCATTTTCTCACTTTCTCCTAACAACTGTGGGAAGTAGATGTGATTATTGTCTTCATTTTATAGCGCAGGAAACTGAGCTCAGAAAGGTTTGTCAGAAAGGCTGTGATTTGCCAAGGATCACACAGCTAAAATTTAAATTCTAAAACCTAAAGAATGAAAATTCATAGGCTTTGAAAACTCTAGCAATTCCTCCTATAACTGCTAGTGGATATCTAGAAAAGTCAACATTTGATGCAAATTCAAGTAGGCTAAAGTAATTATCATTACTTATTTATTATCAATTAATAATTATCCTAATCACGATAAGTAGAATTTATATCACACTTTAAAAGTTTGCAAAGTACTTCATAGATATATTAATTTGTTCTTAACAATAATTCTGTAAAGTAGTGCTATTATTATCATCCCCATTTTACAGATGAGGAAACTGGGGCTATGAGAACTCAGGAGTTTTGCTGAGCATCTGGAGCAGGATCTGGACTTAGATCTTCCTGACCCCAACTCCTTGAGTCTATGGCCAGTAGTAGCTAGCTGCCTAAGATGATGGAATTGTAAGCCTGGAATTTTGAGGAAAGGAGATGGAACCAAAGGAGGAGAAGAATCAGATCTAAATCTGGGTCTTCCTGACTCCAAGTGTAGGGCTGTGACCATTCGGTCAGTCTGTCAAACGAAACAAACTACAGACTCTCTGCCCTTCCTGGATACACCCTCGCCATCCTAAAGTCCCCTCCCCTAACTCCAATGAATTCGCCCTATGAGTTGTCAGGGTGGCAGAAAAGAGGATGGAAGATGCCAACAGCACAGAAATAGAGCTGTTGGCGCTCTAAATGTGAGATCCCTGTCCAGTGACCAGAGAGTTTATTACATACTGGAGGAAATGAACTATATTAATCTTGACATTCTCACTCTAAACGAATCCAGAAGACAAAAGGAAGTTGTAGCTAAATAGGAGGATGACTCACAGGTTTTCCTTAGAGAGGCAAAGAAAGGAGTTAGCTGAGTCGGTTTTGTACTATCTCCAAAGGAAATGTAGTGGAACGAATGTATTAATCTTGTTTGTCCTGAGTTAAGTATATGTTCCCTCCCCCATTAGAATTCCAGCTTTCTTGAAGGACTGTCTGCTTTTTTCTTTATATCCCTTGTACTTAGCACAGTGTCTGGCGCATAGTAAAGGCTGAATAAATGCTTGCCGGTTGACCGAGTGAATAAATGCTGTCACTGACACTCACTAACTGTATGATCTTCAATAAATCACTTAACCTCTAAGAATATGTTTCATCATCTACGAAAGAGGAATAAGGAAGCTTGGACTACCTACTTCACAGGACTGTTGTGATGTTCAAATGAGACGATAGAGATAAGGCAACATGAAAATGCCAGTTATTTCTGTTATTGCCGATTATTGTCATTAACATTGTGTGTGATACTTGGCCGTGTCCTTTTATAGGGCTCATAATAAGTGTTTGCAAATAAATGACCACCCTAAAGATGACTGCAGCCTTCTACAACACAAAGACGTGTTGTAGAAGAGGAGGAGGCAAGGAAAAATTCTACGAAGAACTTGTTAAGACTCTATCAATTAGGGGCAGCTGGTAGCTCAGTGGAGTGAGAGTCAGGCCTAGAGACAGGAGGTCCGAGGTTCAAACCCGGCCTCAGCCACTTCCCAGCTGTGTGACCCTGGGCAAGTCACTTGACCTCCATTGCCCACCCTTACCAATCTTCCACCTATGAGACAATACACCGAAGTACAAGGGTTAAAAAAAAAAGACTCTATCAATTAAGTCAACATATAATTTCATATATTACTTCAACCCTAGAGGCAAGGACACTATAAAATGTATTGGAAAACATGGCTTAAGATTAAGGAAGAAAACAGACTGAAGGCTTGTAAGGATTGCGAAGAAGCTGCATCCCTACATTTCATGAGTATTTTATTCAGGAAAAGATGAATGAGATGCTGGCCATAATGAGCATCACATAACACCGCATCAATACTTGGACACACACAAAATTGACTTATTTTAGCAAACAGGAAATGATAGGATACCCACAAAAGTCATTTCTGATCAACTATGTGTAAAGTTGCTCCATGGATTTGTTAGAGCAAAGATTAAAATCAAAGCCTAATTAAGAAGAAAAAAATAAAATTAGATTATAATCTGACCAAATTAGACAAATTATTAATATAAAAAGATGTATATAAAATTATATGGA
The DNA here is from genome assembly GCF_016433145.1 of Gracilinanus agilis. NCBI lineage: Eukaryota > Metazoa > Chordata > Mammalia > Didelphimorphia > Didelphidae > Gracilinanus > Gracilinanus agilis. The sequence goes on from NC_058130.1 coordinate 523,322,870, forward strand.
TTATCACAATTCTCTCTCTCTCTCTCTTTTAAACCCTCACACATTCCATCTTAGAATCAATACTGTGTGTTGGTTCCAAGGCAGAAGAACACTAAGAACTAGGCAATGGAGGTTGTTAAGTGACTTGCCCAGGGTCACAGCTAGGAAGTGTCTGAGGCCAGATTTTAACCTAAGACCTCCAGCCTTTAGGTCTAGCTCTCAATCCACTGAGCCACTCAGCTTCCCCTTATTGCAATTTTCTTAAGAAGTTTAGGCAAAGTGAACCTTTGGCTAAAACAAGGAAATTAAGGAAGTATAGAAATTGCTAAAAATAGCAAACATTTGATCTCCTTAACAACCAGAAAGATATGGATGGCAAAGAAGAAAAACTCTAGTTTAGAGTACAAACTCATTTGTATGGTCACACAGAAAGGGATAGTGAAGGATTTAGAAGTATTATTTCATAAACAGCAAGAAACAAAGGAGAGAGAAACAAGTTCATAAAATCTTAGAGATAATTCCAATTAAGCTAAAATACTCTAAGAACATTTAAAAATAGAAATAGAAGAATAACAAACAGATAAAGGATAGGAAAAGAACTGTGAAAATTCCCATCACAAATTCTTTTCTCCATCAGCAAAAGTGGAGCCACCACATTTGGATTCTAACCTCATAGATTCTTTTGTGTTATATGAAGAAGTAGAAAGAGCCCAAGAACAGTCAGATCAAAGCAAGTATACACAGAGAAATTCCATGGTGGAAGAGACAATTTTGAAGAACCAGTTATTGAGATATCTGAAAAAGTTAATAATAAATATTTTGAAAGAACTGTGGATATTATTATTATTGAAAAAAGTTATTTGATAAAATACTAGTAATTACCAACCTTTACACCTACTTCCCCACATCCACAAGATATTTGTAAGGTTTTTAAAGGTCTGTGTATGATCAATATATTTATTAAGAGCACCTTTGATAAAAGTATGAAAAAAAGAATAGGTAGGCTTTATAAATTATATTCTGAAGCAGATCAAATATGTCAAAAAAATAAACTTAGTAAGATTTTGTATTCTCTGCATCATTAATCCAATTATGTGACTAAATGAATTCCATTCATATGTTAAAGTTGCACAGAATTCCTTGAAAGATGCAACAGATAAAACTTTGATTCCTAACCCACTGTCAATCAGGGAATAAAAAAACATAGTCTATTCAGCAAAGGGATTTGCTACTATCATGGAGAATGTCCAGTATGGAGACCAAATCAAAAAGGGATTTCCTATAAATGGTGAGGTTCTCCAATTTTTCTATTTGTGGATGACATTTTGATGACTGCATAATGTTCAGAAATATTAAAGAGCCTCCTAAATTAAACTTGTATTAACTTAAAACTAACTACCCAGGCAGGAAAAAAAATAGTGTCTAGTCCATGATCGATAGCCGATATACATATATGCTTACACATATTTATATATTTTAAATAAAGATTGCAGATGGACAGTGAATTAGTTGGATCCAAAAATGAATAGAAGAGAATATTGGATTGCACATATGCAATGACCCAAAGCTTCCCTATGGGGCAAAATAACCCCCAAACCTTAAACAATTCTTTAAAATGAATATTCTTCTGGTGATGTTATATGATTCTAAATCATGAAATACAACAGTCTCCAAAGAACCAAAATTGTGAGTTACCCAAAGGACAATGAAGAAATGCATGGTGGATGTTAATAGGACACAATATGTTGCCCACAAAGAATTGTGCTCTTAAGGTGTCATAAAAGATATCCTCAGAGAAATGGACATGCAGAAAATGTTAGAGTGAGAATGAAAAATAGCAGATGCCTTCACCTCTAAGATTACCTTCTACCTATTAGTTACAAGACTACACACACATATATTTTATGTGTACCTAATTACAGTTTTCTTGTTCTACTAAAATAAGAGCTTTTTTTGACAGTATGGATTGGTTTTGCTTTTCTTTGTACTATTATTGAGTCATTCAGTTATGGAATTTTCTTGCCAAAGATAACTGGAGTTATCTTTGTGTGCCATTTCCTTATCCAGTGGACTGAGACAAACAGAGGTTAAGGGATTTCCCAGAGTCATACCACTAGTGAGTGTCCAAGGACGGATTTGAACTCAGATTTTCCTGACTCCAAGCCCAGTGTTCTATCCACTGAGCCATATAGCTTCACTTGTGTATATTTTGTATACTCAGTGCTTAACAGAATGCCTGGTACAGGATAAGTACTTAATAGATGTTTTTTGACTTGCTGAGTAAATAACAAATGGATAGCCTATGTACTCCATTGGTATCTACATAATGTCAGAACTAATGTATGGGTTCTCAACCTGAAGCTTATAAACTTGATTTTAAAATATTTTCATAACTACATATATAATATTTATAACATAATTATAATTCATAATTCCCTTATAGTATTTCAATACATTTTATATGTTGTGGTTATATTTTAATTTGTAATTTAATTGTAAATTATAATTACAATAATATATTTAATATAATTGAATTCTCTTGAAATTTCATGTATTTTATTTAATGCAAGTTACATCTTTGTTAATGGAATTTTGATATTGGTTGGTGTTTTTTTAAGGTTTCTTATCTTGGAAAATGGTGGAACACATTGGACTATGTGATCTCTAAGCCCCTTTCTGTCTCCGAATGTGTGATTTTGCATTTATGAGATCATTGGTGCCCTTTTAAGCAGCATTTTCAAAAGTATGTAAGTCTAGATTGTAAAAGTTTGAGAAGAGAGTATGGAGTGGTAAGGAAGTAAAGGCCAGAAGTAGAGACAATTTTTCCCCCAAGTTTGATGTGGGTAGGGCAAGAGAAAGATGGAATTATAACTGAATGGTTTAAGAGAGTCACAAGAAGATTTTTTCAGGATTGGGGAAACCTGAACGCATATGTATAGCCAAATGAGAAGAAGCCAATAGAATGAATGAGAATAAAAAAAAGCATAAAGACAAGAGGAGATTGGATCAAAGGTGGAACTAAAGAAACTGTCATTCAGAAGGAGTATAGAGATTTCTTCATCTGGGACCTTAGAAAAGGAGCAAAATCTGTGACACTGCTGAGAAGTTTTGAAGAGAGCAGTTGAGGGACTTCTGGTAGAATCTCCAGAGTTCCTGAGTCTCTTTGGTGAAGTAAGAGGCTAAGTTCTGTGCTATAGGTATGGAGGGAGTGCAGGAGGCCAGGGGGACTGGGGAGGCAAGACGAGAGGAAAAGTTTTAGAACAGCCAAGTTTACCTCTGGTACTTCTGCAAATATCAGACATCATTTTCCATTTTTCTCTGAGGTACTGATGTCTAATGCTATTTGTGATGCTCTCAACACCTGCAGCTCAATCTTATGAAATCTCCAGCCACAGTATTAGGTAATGCAACAGAATTTAACATTCAAAACATCCTGTTCTTTACTTAGTCCTTCTCTTTGAAACCTCACACAAAAGCAGTTAAAAATAATAGCAGTTGTTCAAATGCCAGACTCACACAGCTATGTTTACTGGACTGGGATTTGTCAGTCTCTTCTTATAACTCTCTCTTACATTCATGTATCTTGGTTTATGGGCAAGAAAAAGACTACAAACCCTCTCTTGGTAAAACGGATGAATGATACTTATCTCTGATGCTTGAAAAAAACGAACATAAAATAAACTGGGAGATTTTTCCTTTACACGTCCTTAAGGGAAACCTGCAGGTGAGACCAGTCTCTTATTTCTGTTAGAACCAATAATACAGTAAAATCCCACTTTTTGGCATTTGGGCATCAGAGACTGAGAGAATCATGGTCATTGAACTAGTCATTTATTAAGCGTTTACAATATATTAGGTATTAAAATAAGCTCTGGAGATAAAGAGAAAGTAATATTGTCCCCAAGGAGCTCTCCTGGGGAAGACAGATAGGTAAATAAGTAGTTATATACACATATGGAATAAACAAAAAATATGAGACCCAGAAGTTGAGGAGAGTGAGAAAACCACCTGTAGAAGGTAATATTTGAGCTGAATTTTAAAGTTATAAAGGAATCCAATTACCAGCTAATTCATCCCATACTTGAACAAATGCCCCCTTTATACCGTTCAATTAACAATAATGTCAGCACTTTTTTCAAAAAAGGAATTCATTTAATTAGTCATATGTAAAGATTTTTGCATAGAAAAAAGTTACAAAATAATGCAAAAAACAACTAACTACAGTGTTTAAAAATATTTAAAGCATATTTTGCATAATGTTTAACATTCTCATAATGGATATTGTTTTCCCCACACAGCAGAGAAATCAAGCGCATCATGCGTGCTGTGTCTTCATTTTCCAAAACACAAAAGCTCACATGCTTGATTCGATGTATTAAGAGATTATTTTGTCATAAAAGAAAAGCAAAGAAACAAATAAAAACCCATTGTGTAGCACTGTTTGCTGGGAATGAGCATAAAATAATTTGCTGGCATCACATTGAATACATTCATCTTGGTTTGGAATCAAATGAAATTTGGGAATTTGAGAAAGAACAACATTTTTTTAAAATGGTACCTTTTTTTCCCCTAATGCTCCCTACCCATCTCATCACCTACTCAACAAGCATTTTCACATGCCTATTACATGTCAGGTTTGGGGGATACAAAAACAAAATAAAACAGTCTTTGTCCTTAAGGAGCTTGTGTTCTATTTGAAGACATACCGCATGTATGTGTATGCATGTAGTAATATGCATGTGAACATATGAATGTAGATATTGAATATAGGGCAGCAGACTGGACCTGAGATTTTGTTAATCTAGACAACTCCTTGGTAAGAAAACTCCCTCTTCCAATACAAGAACCTTCTCTGCAATTCAGCGTCTTAGAGAGTTATCCAAATCTTTGAGAAGTTGTGACTGGCCCAGAGTCAGCACATTATAATCAAGTTCTCTAACTCCTTTTTAGTTTTTCTGCCTCTTTCTGGGTTATTTTTATCAACTGCTATTTCTCCTCTTGCCATTATTCCTTCCCTTTAATAGTCTGCTTCCATCTCCTAATTAGTTTGTTGTTTCTCATCTAGTATAATCTGGGAAACTGGATATCCACAACATAAAGATTATATATTAAATAATTAATAAGTCCTTGAGGGAGGGTCTGATGTGTAAAGTACACAGCTTTAGTGAAAGGACTTTGGGACAACTCTTTCAAACAATCAGCAAGTCATTTTCACTTCCAAGATTGGAACTACATTCCAGAAGTCTTTTTTAATGGGCAAGGGTGAAATGACTGTATTTTACAACTTATTAAACTGATAATCACCATACAAATATAAGCAATATGGCCTCATAAACAAACAAAAAAAACCCTATGGGATAGTACGATATAATCCAACCTAACATTTCTCAAATCTAAAATGTCATGAAAAGAAACAAATTTTCAAAACCATAACTGGAAATCTAATTAGCTCTAGCATGGGAAAACTGAATCCTTTCAAAATCTGGATCAGAATCCTGAATTTGCCACTCATTACATTTGTGGCCTTGAGCAAGTCATCAAATCTCTCTGGGACTTGTTTTCCTCATCTGTAAAATCAGGAGGGTTGGACTAGACGACCCCTAACGTTTTCTTTTTCAGCTCTCATCTACGATCTAACAATTCCTTATTCATCCTTTCCCTCCTCTTTCCTTCCAAAGATTAGTACTTGAGTGAAATTTCAAGGTTAGCTGATAACTGTGTTCCTGGGATGAAGCCAACACCATTAAGAGGACCACAGTCCTTAAAGTCAGCTCTCTAGCCAACACGAACCCTCTCCCCATCCCAGATAATATCTTTATACAATTTGACTGTGTCTAAGAACTTTTTTTATAAGTTGGAAAGAAGAGTATGCAGGCAGCCTAAGTAAACTGCCCATGCCTCATTTAAAAGAACAGAATGATGGTTCTGCAGCACTAACAAGCTTGAAACGCCAATGTTAAATAGCCTCAAGTCAGGCTCTCTGCACAATAGAAGATCTGTCCCATACAGGTCTTTCTCTTGTAGAACCTGCAGAGTTGAATCAAAAGCTACCCAAATCTCCCAGTGAGGGTTAAGATTTTTTTATAACCTCTACCATCCATCAGACTGTCTCCAACTTAGCAACACCAGATTTACAAATGACCCATACATCAGAATAGCCATTACTGACAGGGCCATATTCCACTGCAGCTAAATGGCATAGTGGATAGAAAGCCGAATTCAAATCCAGCCTTAGATACTGTCTAATTGTGTGACCCTGGACAAGTCACTTAACCTGTTTGCTTCAGTTTCCTCAACTGCAAAATGGGAATAATACCAGTACCTACCATATGAGGTTTTTGGAAGGATGAAATGAAATAATAAAGCATACACAATTCTTAGCACACCGTAGATACTAAATAAATGTTTATTGCCCCCAACCCTTGTCCATCAACCTCCTTTTCTTCCATAAATCTCATTTTATTGATTATCTCTAATACTGACCCCCTTCTCAGCTACTTTCTTCTGCTGGTGTCTTCCTGAACCACTGCTCTAGGAGCTACCAGTTGAACCATTTACTGCCTCCCCTCCCTACCTCCTTTCCACTGGGACTTTTGTGCGATTACTGCCAGAATGCTAAGGTCTCCACCCAGTTTGCTCCCCTCCATCCTTTTGTCCTATACTTTCAAGATTTAACCCTTTTATTCCTTTACTTCCTTGACATCTCTATCGCATTTGATCTTATTAAGTGTTCTTTCATTCATTCTCATGGTTCTGCTTCTATCCCTCTGACCACTCATGCTCTGCTGCCCCCTGCCATTCCTAAAGGAAATGAATGCCATTCAGACTAACCTAATTGTACAGGTTACTTAAAAGAGAAACATGATGGTATAGCAGAAACAACAAACTTCAAATTCATTTGAACCAAGCCAATGGGGAGAGATTATATCCTATAGTCATCCAATCCACTCTCATAACAAGCATCCATACAGCTGACCCTAGTTCTCTGTTCTTATAAATGTAAAAACCTGGCTATCCAATGGAATAAGTCCAGAATTCAAGGCAACATCTTCCCTCCAGATTCTACTTATAGTACTGACTTTTCTGTTTCTATTGATGCCCCTTCTGTTTGTTCTCCATCACTCACTCTCAAAATCATAGAATGATTTTTGATTTTTCTCTTTCCTCTAACTCCTACATCCCACATTCTACCATTTTTACTTTTGACATAGTCCTCACTTCCATTTTTCTCTCCCTTCTTACTGATACCAAATTGATTAAAACCTTCATTACCTCTTTCCTAGAGTCTACCTGGATTTCATTACAAGTTTCCCTTTAAATACTCATGCAACTTTGGTCCAATGATTTTCCATCTCTATGCCTCAATTTCTTTATCTGTAAAATGAGGGAGATTAGACTTTGTTCTCTAAGGTCCCTACCAATTCTAATAGCTAGCAAATCTATGAATCTGTGAGTCTATTTCTACAATGAATGTAAACAAAATGAATATTTCTGTCCAGTGTTTTTTCTTAATTCACAAACTTAGAAGCGTACCTATATACTATATACTATGAAGTACTCTTCATATAGATATCTAAAGCCATAATAGAACAAGAAATGGAGTGTCAGTGAAGGTAAACTTTACGTACTTCACCATTTTTCTCTAGGTCAATTCTGACTAATCCAGTGAGATTCAGTAACCAAGTTAAAAATAAGATTCACTTCCAAATTTAATAGCAGGACTAGAGAAAGGCAGAAAACTAGATCAAGCATCTCTCTGTCCCAAACTCCATCTAGAAATCTAGCTCAGAATCTGTGTCTCGACTCTCTGTTGGTTTTAATACAGACTTTTAAGAAAATAATAAGAGGCTTATAAGGTAGAGACCTTGTCTTTGACATATATTATAGACTATCCACTAACGCATTGTAGGTTTAGAATGTACCTTATTGCCACTGTAATGACGACCAGATTATAATAGTCATAGGAGTAGCCACTGAATTATTAGTGCTTTAAAGTTTGCAAAGTGTTTTGTATTTATTATTTCTTTTAATATAGCTGGGATAGTTTGGTGACACAGACGATAGAGTACTAGGTCTAAAATTGGGAAGATCGGAGTTTAAATCTGGTGTCAGAAACTTGCTATGCAAGGCAGTAGTTACTAAGAAGTAATTTAGAAATTTAGCCTCCAACTGCCTCAATTTCCATGACAATAAAATAGGGACAGTAATAGGCCCCACCTCTGAGGGTTAGTAAAGCACTTAGCACAGTGATTGTCACATGTTGTTCAGTAATGTCTATGTAAGTCCATGGGGGTGGGCAGAGAGGAGGGTTTGCCGAAGATATTGGAGTGGTTTGCCATTTTCTTTTCCAGCAGGCCCCCATTTTGCAAATGAGGAACTGAGCCAGAAAGAAGTGAAGTGACTTGCCCAGGGTCACACAGCTAGAAAGTGTCTGAAGGTGAATTTGAATTCAGATCTTCCTGACTCCAGACCCAGTGATCCATCTGTCACATAAGTGTTTAGTGTTTAATAAATATTTCCCTTTCCATTTGATCCTGCATAGTAATTTTTTCAACCTCTCTCTTATCCTCTGTTGCTGCATATTGCTGCTAGCTTTCACTATGATTCCTATTCCCCTGCTCAACTATAAGCTCCAGAGGGCAGGGACTGTATCTTACCTAAACTTTCTATCTCCTCTAGTGCCGAGGACACAGTAAGCACCTAAAAGTGTGAATTGAATTGAGCTGTGAGAGTTCAACGTGCATTAAGAAAATAATACTAATCATCCTCCTCACTAGTGCCATATCATGGAAATTGTCCCATTATTCACCCCCCCCCAAAGAGATAAAGGACTCAGCAGAAGCCCTGGCTGTCCTCCATGGATTCTCCCAAATGGCAGAGACAAAAACAAGAGGCTCAAACCCAGAGCTCCCAGATAGACTCCCTCAGCAGACAGACAAGCTCCCTCGTGTGGCTCTGAACATATACAAAATGTTAAACAAGTCCCTTGCTGCCAGCCTAAGTGTGGAGATGTTATGAAACATGGGTAAGCTGGAACGGTATCTTTAAAGGCATTTAGAGTGATTCAAAAGGCTCTTTGTCCCGAGCGGTTCTACTTAAGATTATCTGTCCATTACACGGGATGCTATCTGGCTTCTCGGAATCAGCCCTCTGGTCACCAGGACTTTTTAGAAATGTACTGTGATCACAGGACATTATGTGTACCATTTGGCAGTAGAGCATTTTTAATCGAGTTCTGGAGAAAAGCTTTGAAGAAATGTTTAAATCAAATTTAAATGTCAATCTATAAAGGGCAGCTAGTTGGCACGGTGGGCAAGCTCAGCCTAGAGTCAGGAAGACTTGCGTTCAAATCCAGCCTCAGATGCTACTAGTTGGGTGACCTTGGGCAAGTCTTTTAACCTCATTTGCCTCAGTTTCTTCATCTGTAAAATAAGCCAGAGAAGAAAATGGTAAACCACTCTAGCATCTTTGCCAAGAAAACGCCAGAGGAGGTCACAAAGAATGAGGCACGGCTGAAAGGACCGAACACAAACATTCTAAGAAAATTAGTTTATAGTGGCACCTTGGTCCAAATGTAGAAAATGTCATTTACTTGAAGGACCAAACAGAAGTTTATGAAGTCCATATCTTCAGTTTACTAAATGACAGTATAACTACAGGGGAGTCATTTTAACCTTTTCATCATTCATTGCCTCATTTGAAAAACAACTATGATCATGGTTGCTACCAATATCCCAAGATGATTAAGAGAATGGAGTAAAAGAGGATTTGATAGCATATCAAAATTTTTTGAAGAAGATTCTTTTTAAAATACAAAACATTTTCATAATTTTATTTTAAGTTTTTCTGTTAAAATGATGCACCCAAACATTCGTTTAAATGATCACCCAAGAGAGTCAAGAGAACTTAAGGAATTAACTAATGACCAGTCTTTGAGAGATAGCAAAAATATTTACTATTTGCTTTAAGAAGTAACAAATGACATGGCACTCCAACTGACAGCTATTTGAAAACTATCAAAAATCTGATCCCATTTTCATTACTAGGGCAGAACCATTACTTTCAAGGTTAAAGCACAGAACCTACAAGGAAAATCTCCTTCCCCCACCCACCCATCCACCCTGGCCAAAGACCATGAAATAAAAATATTTAACGTGGAAGTGTTTTTACCATAGACTTAAGCTTGCAGTTTTGTACCTGAAAAATTGATCGTCTTTATAATCAGTTATCCCTCCTGCTTCATAAGGGGAATTCATAAGATTAGTGATTTAAAGCTGGCAGTACCTTCAAGGTCATCTGCTCTGAGACATTCATTTTACAGTGGAGAAAAATGAGCCCCAGAGAGGTTAAGTGAATTTCTTAAGGTTACCCAGGTAGTAAGTAGTAAGCAGAAGAGCTGAGATTTGAACCTGGGTCAGCCAAATACTATATAATCTTTCCTGCCTAAATTTGCTGCATTCCTCTACTCTTGCTATACAAATATCTGTGGGACAAAATAAAATAAACAGTTTCTCAGACCTATTTTTTCCTTCAATGGGATTTTAGAAATGAATATCAATCAACAAACATTTATTAAGTCCCTACTATATGATGTTTACCATTTCCGGGACTGAGGATCAATAGACAAAATTGAAACAGTCTCTGAGGATCTTCAAATCTAGCCATGAGAGACAACATGGAGAGAGAGAGAGAGAGAGAGAGAGAGAGAGAGAGAGAGAGAGAGAGAGAGAGAGAGAGACAGGCAGACAGACAGAAGAGACAGATGCAGAAAGAGAGACAGAGAGAGAAACATTGCAGGGGTAAGGGAGGCACAGTTCAGAATAATGGACACAAAAGTTAACAAGCTTCTTCAATCATTTCCTGTCTAGCTCCCATTTTTTTCTTTCTTTTTTGACTCTCATTTAGACTATGATATTATTTATTCCTTTATGAGTTCCAGACTAAATTTGAAACTTCTGTTGGAGGCAATAGATCAATGATCTGGAGTGTATAGCCCTCTGAGTGCAACAGATTGTCTTCTTTGGTTACTTAGTCTTTCCTATTAATTTTAAACAAGTAGACAAAAATTATATGGCAAAGAAAACTAGGAATTTTTTCCTTACACAAGGACAGGTGGAAAGCAACATTTTAAGGAGCTTTTAAAAAATTTTAATAGCTTATATCCTTCATGTATTTATAAAAATTTCTGTTTAAAAGGTTAATTAGTTTGTGGTTTTGTCAGATTTGGGAGTGGGGAAAGGAGGGGGTAGAACTGCTATCAAATCTGTCTTTATACCTTTTAATTAAGAAAAACAACTTCTGCTCTCCTCCATTTACAGGAGCTTCAAGCCCACTCAACTGGTGTTTTTTTCTCCCCCCACCCCAATAACAAGAACAACATAAAAAGATGTAATTGTGCTTTTTTGCCAAAAAAATGGTTTAAAACATGTTTCTATACGAACAATCCTCAAGTGAAGACCACAGAGGTAACCAGAGAAAAGACATTTTGTTGTTGTGGACTCCCCCCCCCCCGCCCCACCACAAATGACCCACAAACTACTAGGGAGGGGTATTCTCAGTTTGGGCTTTGCCTGGATCTTGAAGTCCCTTGCACATCAAATTATTCTGCAGGGGTTCGCGGCTTTTATCAGCCACCAGGGATTGATGGAGCCCTATTAGGGAGTGCAAATTAACACATTCCACTGGATTTCTAATTAATCAGAAGACTTCATTATGAAAGCCTGCTTTTCACAGAGCATTAGATCCTCCCTAAATCAATTGGACGTGCCTTGTAGACAAATGCATTTTCCCAGCTAGGGAGCCAGGACAGCTTTCATTTTTCACCTGGGACCAGCTCTCTGAAACCAGGTCACCTCTGAGAAGCCACGGGGGATCTTGTAAATAGTGTGGCCCCAACCACTTGCAGCCTGATATAGAACAGAAGTACAATTGAAGGGATCTCCTGAGGAATTCCTCCAGCTCTGGGGGAGGCTGACCAGCCATGTGACCTTCTGGAAAGAGAACAAAAGGACGCTCCCTTCTGAAGACAGCGGAAATGTCTCTCTTGAAGAGACATTCTTCAGGTGCTGCCTGGCCTCAATTGGCTGATACATTGCAGGCTTGTTACCCAAAGTCCAGCCTGGTCTGTGTTACTGATTACACCAGTCTCTCTTGTTGCTTATAGAATCTTATCTGAAGAAGAAAAAGTCAGTGTGTATAAAAGGGACAGCAAATGAGTAAACTAAAAAGTCACAGTTAGTTAAAGTAATCTCCAGCCACTGGAAATTTCTGGAAACTTATCGAGCATGTTGTTGTTTTTTTTGTTTGTTTTGCATTTTGAGGACCAGTTTTTTATCTTTTAAAATTTGTCATTGATTGAAAGATATACTCAAGAGAACTCAAAAGAAAAATACATTTGGAGCATGAATATTATGCAGTTAAAGATGTCTTTTTAATTTTCCACTGCCTTGCCTTTTCCCAAGGTTTCCGACAATCTAGCCTCCCCTTGTTAGCTAAGACAATTAATACTCTGCTTTCCAAACTCTCACTTTGTGCCCTTATCACTTTACTTAAAGTCATAAAGAGAAATAATATAATTTGTATAAATAATAGGATCCTTGAAAAAGATCTTAGAGGTCATAGAAGTTATCTCATCTAGCATCCCTCAATTTACAGATGAGAAAACTGAGGTCCAGAGAAGAATTAGCTACTTAAAATGATGCAGATAATAAGGGAAGACCTGGGATTTTAGGTCCTTTAGTTCCAAATTTACCTTCTTTGTAACCTGTAGACTCTCTAAAGAAAGAGATCACCCACATTATTTCCTTGCTGAAGCTTCCTCAATCCCTAACACATTGTTGTTTGTCCTTCATTTTCCAAGACCAGTGACATGGGGTGATGTCTTGACTTGTACATGAATTGGATTTAAGTGGATTTAAGTGAGGCAGACTTGCACAAAGTCATCAGTCTCACTCTCTTTTTTTTAATCGCTTACCTTCTGTCTTAGAATCAAAACTAAAAATCCATTCCAAGATAAAAGAAGCAGTACAAGCTAAGAAATGAGGGTTGAATGACTTGCCCAGGGACACACAGCTAGGAAGTGTCTGAGGCCAGATTTGGACCAAGGATCTCCCATCTCTACGTCTGGTGCTCTATCCACTGAGCCACCCAGCTACCCTATCCTTACTCTCTCTTCCAGAGTCATCCAGGTCTAGTGGCAAGGCAAAAGTCAGGTTGACTGGTGATGGCTCAGGATATAAGGAATACCCTTGGTGTCTCTGATGTCTGACCAAGCTCTAAATCAGGGGTCAGCAATCTTTTTGGCAGTGAGAGCCATAAATGCCACATTTTCTAAAATGTAATTTCGTGAGAGCCGTACAGTGCTCACAGTGTGCGCTCCTGTAACAGTGCCTGAAAAAAATTGACTTTATGGCTCCTGCAGAAAGAGCCACATCTGGCCCTCAAAAGAGCCAGATATAGCTCGAGAGCCATACATTGCCGACCCCTGCTCTAAATGCTCCCTTGCACCTTCTTCGGCCACTTTTATATACAAATTGTTTTCATGAACTCATTCTGTTAGGGTAATTATCCTCAACCTGGTTTAACTCATCCTTGGAGATAGTTTCTCTGATACATGACTCCTGTGCATGCTACAGCTTCTTGGAGCCACACATGAGAGTTGCTGATGCATCAGATGAAAAAAAAAACAGTTTGGATTTTAGGAGCATCTCTTTGCTATTGTGAATGTTATTTCGAAGATTATAGAATCACAGATTTAGAGCTAGAAGCAACCTCAGAAGTTTCGACGTCTCTCCTACTTCAACTCCCTCCTACAGATAAAGAAATGTTTCATAAGAGCCTAGATTTAGAGTTCAAAAGGGACTTAGAACCCCTTATTTCACAGAGAAGACAACTGAAGTCTAGTGATTAAGTGATCTGCCTAGGCTCAAAATTGCCACTAAGAGGGCTGGGCAAATTGTGAACCCAGGTCTTCTTAACCGAAGTCCAATGCCCACTCCACTATTTCTCATGCCACATTCTTTCCCTGTACCAACCTCAAGTTGTGAAAGTGTGGGTCCTCCACTCTAAAAAGTGGAATTGTTTCTTTAATTTGAACTGAAAGAATATTTTTTATGTAGGATTAAGCAATGTGACCCAGGGATGTGTTTCTAAGAATTATTCATTTTCTCAGACCCTTAATCACATATTTGTCATCCTAAGAAATGTTCTGTTGTTTTACATTAAGCAGATATAGTTACATCTTAATTTAAATTAGGTTGTGACCTGCTTATGTAAATATCAGGACAGTAAAAATCAGAGGTAAGATTTGAATTCAGGTCCTCTAAGACCAGAGTGGGTGATCTTTTCATATACCAAGACCTATTATTATCTTAGGCAATAAGCATTCAGTAAGGTCTTCCACTATGACAGGCATTGTGTTTTGTTGGGCTCATCATTTCCTACATGATACCAAAAAAAAGTATAAGTTCTCATTGAAACGAAGATCCTTCTGTGAAAAAAAATAAAGAACTATTGATTGAAGCCTTCAACGGAAACCCAGCTGACCAACTGCAATGACTTGTTTTTATTTTTGTCACTCACTATACAAATGCATTAAATAAACTCTTGAGACAATCAGGAAAAGTGAAATTTTTCTCCTCTCTCCTCTGTGACAAAAATGAAAAGGAAAAATCCTTGCAAATGGCATAGTGACAAGATAGATGATGAGAGAAGATTTATGGGTAGAAGAGGTACAACTGACAGAGTGGAAAATTCAAATACAGACTCTGGTACACAGTGCAAACACTAACATTTTATGCAATCTTAGGCAAGTTCTTTCTCTCTAGGTTTTAATTTTGTCCTCTGAAAAATTAAGGAAATGGAGGTTGAACTAGATGTCTGTCCAGGCCCCTTTCAGGTATAAATCGTTAATCCTGGGGAATGGGCATAAAGTATTCATAGAAATATATGTCCTTGACAGAACAGTTGACCAGAGAGCAATTTGATGAAAATCTACCCACCTGATTGCTCATAGATGGACAAGAATGCTAATTCCCTATGCTTGGTACCTGCCACTCTAGGATTGGTTAAGTTCAACTGAGGTTATTCAGCATAATGGAAAAATGTTTGTACTGGATTCTGAAAGGATATGGTCGGAGTGGTTATGGCAATTTGACTTGCCTATTACGAGCGACTTTCTATCTCTTCCTTAGGGTGTTCTTGAGTTAAACTGACTTGCCTGCCTCTCAGTAACATTTGGCTGTCAGTTACTAAGGACATCTAGCCCCACTCTGCACAGGTTGTTTATTCACTCAATCTATGTAGTAAACTAGGCTTTAGGGAATTTTCTTTAAATTTCTACACAAAGTAGTTTAATAATAATAATCTTTAATAAGTATGAAAGGATAATAGGAACCTAGATCGCCAGATGAAGGCAGACAATGTCACATAGGAATCATCTTGTAATTAGCTGAAAGAAACAGGCATAACTCTTGGCATTATATATAAAAAATATTAATCAATCAAGTAAAGGACCAATGTAGTAGTCAAGCACTCTAAGTTTGACTTCCATTATTTTCTTTTTCTTCTTTCTTTCAACCCTTCCAATGACCATGTCATTAAAGAGACTAGATCACTTTTATCAAGTACAAGATTACTATAATTTTTCACAACTATTTGCTAAATGCCTATCCCATTCCCCTGATCCACTTTCCTACTTCTTAGCTAGTACCAGATAGTTTTTGTAATTACTGCTTTATAATATAGTTTAAGATCTGGTACTGGTACACCCCTAGATAGATAGACAGACAGACAGACAGATAGATAGATAGATAGATAGATAGATAGATAGATAGATAGAGATATTCTAGTTCAATAGAATAATAACTTGGTAATTTAATTGGAATGGCATTGAATAAATAGATTAGTTTAAATATGGTTGTCATTTTAACTATGTTGGCTCTGTTCATCCATGAACAATTAATATTTCTCCAATTATTTAAATCTGACTTCATTTGTATAAAAAGTGTTTTATAATTACATTCATGTAGTTACTGGATTTGTTTTGGAAGTTATACTTCTAAGTGTTTTATTCTGTCTACAGTTATTTTTAAAGGGTTACCCTTTCTCTTCTTGAAGAACTTGTTTGTGATATACAGAAATTCTTATAATTTTAATGTGACAAATAAATAAATTTAAATTGTTAAAAAGTGCTGACCTTGCCCCTTGAAATGCCAGTGAACATATATTGAATTGTATAGAGTCACATTCATTAAAATTAAAAAATTGGGTGTGGGAACAAGAGACTAGATTAGTAGCAAACTGTATATCTTCCTGAGATCAGAGAGCTTGGATCAATAGAACACGATATCAAGTCACGAATATAGTGACATATTAAAGACAAAGAGATAGTAATATGAAAAAATAGACAGCTTTAAGGGTCATAATCCCTTTCAATGGAGAGTAATGATAATGATAGACTTAAGATAGGTCTGTCAGGCCATAAGCATTAGGGCTTATATTCTGTCCCTTTACCGGACATGTATCCTGCGTATGTGACTCACCAGCAATGTCTGAGCCCACTCTTCTGATATACTTGTATATCTTATGTGCCCCTAGACTTTGGGCATAGGACCCCTTGCCTGCTATCAACCCAGTCATCCTAAGTAGTTATACCAGCCCTTCTCCGGACTTTCTTATTTCCCAACAAAGCTTAGCAATCCTTTGTGCTATCTTTCCTTTTCCTTTCCAGCCTCACTTCATACTAAGAGTTAGAATTTATATAGAGCATTAAGGTTTTTATCTCACTTTATCCTCACAACAGAGTTCAGGGGTAGGTGCCATTATTATCTGCACTTTGTAGATGAAGAAACTGAGATAAACAGAGATTAAAATATTTACTCAGTATTGTAGAACTACTAGTAAGTTTCTAAGGCAAAATTTGAACGTAGGATTTCCTTACTCTACAGTCAGTTCTCTAACCAATGTACCATCTAGTTAAGTTTTACAAATCCTGATATTATTCTAATAAAATTATGCCACGCTTTTGTATTCATCCATTGTTACTTTCCCTTTCTTCCATCTTCGCTATGAATCTTTTCAAAAACTAAGTTGACAGATGAGTTCCCTAGGAATCCACAATAATCCCTATAGAAAACTTTTTTCCTCCACATCAAAATTGTTTCCCAGATTGTTGGGAGTTTCATTCCTGACAGTTTCCTATCTTCTGTCTTTCCTCTCTCCTCCTATAGAATGTTAGTCCATTGGGATCTTTCATATTCTTTCATTAAATGTTGGAAAGTTGGTCCCCCAGATTAGGGTCACATTACTTTTGACAATGAAGGGAACCCATTTCTGACCTAAGCATCTATCCAAATAGCAGTACTGCACTTGTGATTTGGAAGTTGTCCTGCTAATTGTAAGGCAACATACTTAGCTGAGATTTCTTGCTCTGTATTAAGATTTTCTATTTTACTTTAAAATTTTTTTTAAATAACAAATATCCATTAGCCAAGATAATGAATGCAAAGAGGAGGCAATAGGATAATATAATAGATTTAACAGCAGACCTAAGTTTGAATCTTGACTCTCACATAATATACATGGGCTTGGTCCTCTTTAAACCTCAATTTTATCTTCTATAAAAATGGTAATAACATTTTCACTACATACATGTACCTAACAGAGGTGCTGTGGGGATAATACTTTGTGAGCCTTTAAATGTTCCATGAATACACCATATTATGAGAAGGGTCAAGCTATTATTAGAAAGTACTTTAAAAAAATAAAAAGGAAAGAAAAAATTGTCCTCAGATACTTCCTAGCTGTGTGGCTCTGGGTAAATCACTTAACCTCAATTGTTTAGTCTTACTGCTCCTCTGGCTTGGAATCAATACTTAATATTGTAAAGTAAGAGTTTAATAATTATTTTTAAAGCAATTGTTGAAGAATTAATTGACTATTCTTTGTTCTGTCTTTCATTTGTTACTAATAATAACTGTTACTTATATAATACTTTAAGGTTTGCAAAGCACTCTCTATTTCTCACTTGCTCTTCACAACAACCTTTTGAGGAAAGTGCTGTTATCATCTTCTTTTTACAGATGAGGAAACTGAGTTTGCAAAGTATTAAGTGACTTGTCCAGGATCACACAGCTAGTAAGTGTCTGAAGCAGAATTCAAACTCGTCTTCTTTATTTCAAGTCCAGCATTCTTAATTCGATGACACAAAATGGCCTAAGTGAAAATCAAGTTGTCATTTCTTTGTCATTCTCTCCTTTTCGAATCCTTGCCTCTTCTAGGGATGTTATGCCTATATCTTTACAGGCCAATCTTTATTGGATAATTAATATAACTCAAGGCAAAGAAGGCAAAGAATCATCCTGACCAAAGAAGATGACAGGTCATGAGAAAAGTTAAGGAGAAGCCAAATCCAAATGTCTAGGCAGGAAGCAGGGAAACGTTGGATGATAGTTAAATGCTAGACTTGTAGTCAGGAATACCTGGATTCAATCCTACCTCAGGCACTTCCTGGAGTTGTATCCCTGGAAAAGTCACTAAATTACTTTGAGCTTCAACTTTCTCATTTGTAAAATGGTCGGGTGAAGGAGTGGTAGGGGCATGCTACAAAAGAAATTCATAGTGACAGTTCAGTGCCAAGAAGTCAACAAGGATGAATTAGGTCCAAGAGAACAGAGCAAGAAGGAGAACTGTAAATGTTAAGGAGATGACAATGTATATCCCATGTAACTTCTCTGCCTTAGACAGTGTTCTTTCCATGGCAAGTGGCCACATTCCCTCCTTCCTCTGCTGCATAGGCATATAAATAGACCCAGACAACTTCCCCTCTTTCTGCTCTGAATCTTGAAACACAGAATCACATCTCTCTCTACTTAACAGGCCTGTTACTTTTTCTGATCATTTCCCAAAGCAACGTTCCGAGCCTTGCCTGTGAGGTTCCCATGGTCATTTCTTTCACACGTCATATGTGTCTCTCAGCCCAAAAAAATCTAGGGACAGCTCAGTGAGAAAACTCAGTCTCCCTGCCAACTCAAATCCCATTCACCCCTGTCTCCTGGAAAATTAGAGACTTCAAATCTTTCAAAACATGCTGAGGGATTGACAAATCACTCTCAGAGGGAAAAATCATCCTTTTTCTCTCTTCCTCTCAAAGGCAACACAGAAACAAATCCTAAACCCCAATGCTTTTGCCCCCTCATTGTCACATTCCATTCCCAGGCCTGGCTGATGAGGTGGTCTGGGAAGTATTCTGGCTGGGAGAGATCACATTGCTAAATGGGGACGTGAAGGAGAATGTGGTTTCCTGAAAGTTTCCAGCAAGTACATGGGAATGAGACTCTTGAAAGAGCCATGAAGCTGGAAGCACTTCCCTTTGGAGAAACACTTCCAATTCTCTCCCAGAGCCAAGTGTAATAACAGCTCTGACATTATTATTACAAAGGGGAAAAAATCATTCATACAGACTAGCTGCTGTAATTTGGGTATTTGAAAGCCACACCTACTTTGAGACCTGAAAGCCATGTGGTTTAAGATGGCTTCCACACAAAAAAAGGGAGTTGTTAGTCATACCCATACCACCAATTATTGCTCAGGCTCTTTGAGGGTGTCAGAGAAAGCTTTAAAAAATCTGCTTTAAAGCACTTTTAAAAATATTGGCCCTGTTCTACCTATATGAGATCCATATCCACAGATTTTTCAGCCCTATTCTTTTCCCTTCGTTGAC
Organism: Gracilinanus agilis; assembly: GCF_016433145.1. Classification (NCBI taxonomy): domain Eukaryota; kingdom Metazoa; phylum Chordata; class Mammalia; order Didelphimorphia; family Didelphidae; genus Gracilinanus; species Gracilinanus agilis. The sequence continues at coordinate 523,342,569 of NC_058130.1, forward strand.
CACAGGATAGGGCTCCAGATATGGGCAAGAGGCTCTGGTAACGAGCTCATCATTCTGTGGAACTCAATATAGTAATAATGTTTTTGGGAAGATTTTCTGCAGTTGCAGGCCGTTTTTTATTTTTTTGCCCTTAATGAAAGAGCTTTATTTAGAATAAACCAATGGCTCCCAGAAGGTATCACGACCTCCCACCATGTACATGTGTCCTTGGTTAGACAGCAAAAGTTTCTCCAGTGGATGTTGTACACAAACAAACAAACAAACAAACAACTTTAGGAGACAAGCACTAAACGTAACCCATTGCTGTTGCAAAGGGATAGGATGCCTTACTTTAACTTATGTTTTTTTTGAATGTGCAGAAGGTTAAATGCCACCAGGAAAATGATCTCTATTGAAAAATTACCAGCTTAACAAACCATCTGCCATATCTTCATTTTTTTTAGACCCTTACCTTCTTCTGTCTTAGAATCAATACTGCATATTGGTTCCAAGACAGAAGGGCTAGGCAATGGGGGTTAAGTGACTTGCCCAGGGTCACCCAGCTAGGAAGTGTCTGAGGCTAGATTTGAGCCAAGGACATCCTGTCTCTAAACATGGCTCTCAATCCACTGAGGAACCCAGCTGCCCCCCACACTTTCATCTTGTAAGCATGTATATGGTTTAAAACAAAGCTCGATTTTGGTGAAAAGAGAAGTAATAGTCTTATCTTATGTCTTGAGAAAAACTTCCTATCATTTCATTCCTGCTTTAGCAGTTAGATATTTGTAGGACTAAAGTTCCTATAGAATGGAGGAAAATACATGAAACCAAGGGAAATATTTCAACACAAACATCCCACAGATTTAACAACTAAAACCTTAGCTTGGAGTCACAGGAGTTCAAATTATAGCTCACTTGTTACTGGGTGACCTTGGGTAAATCACTTAACATTCCTTGGACTCAGTTGGCTCATTTATAAAATGCATGGAGTCAGCTGGAAGAATTCTTAAGTCCTGACCAGCTCTAGCCTTATGATGCCACGTAATAAAAAATTCCTACAAATTCCTACATACCTTCCCACCTACCTCCCCCCCCCAAATCATGTATCTATAACACTACTGATTTTTTAGGGACACTAAAGCTTCGCTTAGAATCCATCATTTTTAGAATGTATCTATAGTATTATCAATTAATACCTCTTGAACATTCATACACTTGAATGCCGTTCTTTTTTAAAAAGTCATAGTGTACACAACCAGGAACAAGACATGCTGATACAGGTCAAACTTAAACAATGGAAATAAACATGACTTGAGCAGATTACCATACGTGGAAGTTGTGCACCTCTGAGTACACAATTACATCTTCAGCAGATTGCTTTAAAAATTATTAAACTTTTACCTTCTGTCTTAAAATCAATATTAAATATTGATCCCAAGACAAAAAAATGCTAAGATTAGACAACTGGGGTTAAGTGACTTGCCCAGAGGCACACACCCAGGAAGTATCTGAGGCCAATTTTTTCTTTGTTTGTTTTTAAAGTGCTTTCTAATAATAACTTGACCCTTCTCATAATAACTCAACATGAGTTATGTATATGTGTGTGTATATATATACATATACATATATACATATATATGTTTATATATATATAAAACATCACATATAACATTTAAAGGTTCACAAAGTATTGTCCTCACAGTACCTCTGTTAGGTATATGTATGGTAGTGAAAATGTTATGACCATTTTATAGAAGATAAAACTGAGGCTTAAAAAGGACCAAGTCCATTCATATTCTGTGAATCATTACATGAAAATGGGAAATAAACACTAAGTTCAGGTGTTAACTCCATTAAAATCGAACTCTTCTGTTAGATATGCTTCATTGCTGATGAAATTTGGGTATTTGCATGTCATACTGCCTTTGAGAACTGAAAACTATGTGTCTTATAGTTCTAACATAAAAGGGGCAATGATTAGGCATAATCTTATGACCTGTTATTGCTCAATATTTTTTGAAACATAAGAGGGAAAGCTTTAAAAATGTGCTTCATGGTACTTAAAATAGATTGGCTCTGTTCTACCTACATGAGAGTCATATCCATAAATAAATATCATAGAACTGAAAAGTCCAGTCTTTCTTAAAACAGAACCACCCTTAAAGTATATCATATACATAAAATTTACTTTATTTTATTTTTCAAGACCTCCAGAGGATAAGATTACAAGTGGAAAGGAAGGGAATTCAACCCCTAAAGAGTCAATCAACATTTATGGAGCACCCAACATTTAAAAGCTCTCTGTTTGATGGGAGTAGAAGTAAGAAAGACACAGAGAAGCCAATACCATTATATTTGAGAGGTTTACAGATTAGGAGAGAAAGTATACATAATAAGAAAGAAAATACATAAAGGATATAAAATGAAGTTATTGAAAAAATTGGATGTATAGAACAAAGTCAATAAAATGAAAGTAGAATTCCTGAAGAAGGTGAGTTTTTAAAAGAACTCTGAAAGAAAGGAGGGCCATGAGTTCTTAATAACCCCAGTGGGTCATTCAGATGCACAACTTCATTTAGGGCACCTGAACTCTAAGTTCTTCCTTTTTCATATGCCTCATTCTGTATTTTTCAATTCCTAATACTTACAAGAGAGAGATATGAAGCAGTATTGGGGATTCAGCAGTGTCAAATGTAATTCTGTGGTATTCTTATAACCTATACCACAGGTTTACAGAGCTGTTCACCACAGAACCTCCTAGTTGTGAGGAACTTTGGAGATCTTCTAGGCCATCTTGTAACTGAACAGAATTCTTCCTTGCAAACTACCTGAAAAATTGGTCATCTACCCTTTCCCTAAAAATTCCTAGTGAGGAAAAACCCCTGCTACTGCCCAAGGTAGCTCAGTGCAATTTTAGATAGCTCTAATTGTTAGGAAGTATTTTTTTTTGCTTGCCTCAAGCTAATTAAAACCATAGTTAGTTGGCATGAGGCTGACAGCTCAACCAGGCAGTGACAGCAGGCAATAACAATTTCTAGGGCTCAATTAGGATAAAATTTCTACATAGCATGCTGAGGAACTTGGGCCCAGTATGTGTGTATGTGTGTGTGTGTGTGTGTGTGTGTGTGTGTGTGTGTGTCTGTGTCTGTGTCTGTGTCTGTGTCTGTGTCTGTGTAGAGAATCATTTTAAGCAGGGAAGATACCTTGAGCAAAATGCTGGAACAGGGTAGCAAGTAGATTTACAGGACTGAGCAGAGAGCCTATGCTGAGGAATAATAATTGAAGATGATGATAAGAAGATAAGAGAATTCCCATCGGTGGTGTTGATAGATGACTTTTTATCCACAGATGGAACATTTAGGTTTAAAACAAAAGGAATGAGGAGGGATGACATTATCCTATTTACTTTGGATTATGATGCAGAAATTACTTTATACCTAACTTTCTGACCTGGTAGGCAGAGTTTCAGGCTTTCTCCTGCAAAGGGAATCAATTGAGAAGCACTGCCAATGAATGGTGTGGCACATTTCATTACCCCCAGACATTTTCTGTTAAAAGTACTTTTTTCCTACTGCCCTTGTGCTGAAAAGTTTCATTGATAGATGATATTACATGACCAAATACTTTATCTTTGGGGCATTAGGGAAGAGGAAATCCAGTTTCTTAATTTTGACATAGAATAAATATATCTAGGAGAAAAGTCAGTCTTTATGCCCCTCCCCATCAATGATGCAGTGGTAACTAGCTGAGGAAGCTAGTCAAGGAATTAGCACAGTTATTCCCAAATTCCTGAACACCTTTTGGGTTTTGTTGTTTTACCCAAGGAAGTACCAATGCTACAGGTTTGCAGAACTGCTCACTACAGAATCTCAGAGCTATGGGGAACATCTGAGACCTTCTAGGCCATCCTGAAACTGAATAAAATTTACATAATTAACTCAGTACCTGTTCCTATCTACTTTATCAGTCTTGGTCAAATAAATCAGAAATGAGGACTGAAAGGAAATGAGCTCAGACATTTTTTAAGCACAAGGAATCTTATTTCTGCAGAATCAGGGCAACCAGAGTCAGTTTTGCTTATTGAGTTAGTTTGCAACCACCAATTTGCATAGATCAGCCAAAGAAACATGAAAGAATACTTGGATTTCACAGTAATCTGGCCTGCTTTTCTGATATAGAAACTATGCTAGTTCAGATACCAACACTGTACTGTTTCGTGTGCCAGTATTTAAGGATGTCATATTCTTAAGTATCTAATATATTTGCCAAATTGTCTGATGTATTATGTTTAAAAAACTAATAGCACAAGCTGAAGACTTAATGATAAACAAGTGAAAAAATATCTGGATTTAAGGGTTCTCCTGAGAACATTAAGTCTAATCCTTTAAAACTCTATGTTTTTTTTTTATCAAGATTGTCCTGGTTTTTACATTCTTTCTACTATACATTCAAGGACTTATACATGCAACTACTCTGGCTTGGACTAAATTGAAAGTATTTATTTTGTATGACTGAATCTAAAAGATTCAATGATGTTGCGTTCAATAATATCACTGATATTTTCAAACCAGACCAGACCTGTAACTAGTAATTCTGATATCTAGGAGAAGCTTAACATATCCCAGGGCAAGTAACATGAAATGCTCCATCAAATTAATTCCTTAAGATCAATTTGGTTGGGGAATTTAGGAAGAGATCATAGCTCTCAAGTCCTCAAGTTCTCTCAAGTCCTTGGGAGAAATAGGAATAAGAAACACCAAAATAGCTGAAGGCAATTGATGGGAAGACCACTGCTGGGATGCTGAGAAAGGGAGTACAGTGGAGTAAGACACAGGAGGAGCTCATCTGGAATCTAGCTGTGAAGAAAGTGGGGATTAAGTATGCCATATGGAAGCTTCACATGTTAGCTAATTATTCATGCTAACCGGTTACTAATTCGATTTTTTTGTACCTCCTAAAGGAAGAAGAAACTACCAATATCTAAATTGCAGTAGTTTGGGTTACATCTATAGTTACCACTCTTTAGTTACAGCCTATAGTTCGAAATTGGTTCAGCATTAATAAAGTATATTAGAAGGTAATTTATAGTCCACAGAATGTTATTACACCTACATAACAGACATTATTCAAAATACTAATACTTTAATAAGAAACATATTGCTGTAAAAAAATTGAATTATCTAAGTTAGACCTCTACATTGTGAGAACTCTTTAAGGTTTCAAAATAGATATCTTGGTAAATAATAGAAAGATAAGCACTCTAGAAAAGATAATTGTTTACATGACATAGAAAATAGCAGGTACAAAACTGGAAGTCCTCCAGGAAAGAGTCATATTGCTACATTTCTGAGTTGAGAAATATTTAGTAAAAATAAAAATTAAATGTCAGAGTTTTCAGCTATCCAAAACCTAAAGTGAGAACTTTGGCCTGAAAGTTTCAATCACAGTCCCATGTGAGAAGCATAACAAGGAAAAAATAAAATTAAAACATTAAATCTCAGGAAGCTGTTTAAGATGATGACATTTCTGAGAATCCCTTAGAGTTGCTACCCAATCAGTCTAGTCCTATACAGGGCTCTACTCATAGTTTAGATCAATTTTTTATCTAAGAATAATATTATTTTAAAAAGTAGATAAAGCAAAAAGAAAAAGGAAGCAAGAGGAAGAAGGAGGAGGAGGAGAAAAGAAGAAGAAAGAGAGAGAAAGAAAGAAAGAAAGAAAGAAAGAAAGAAAGAAAGAAAGAAAGAAAGAAAGAAAGAAAGA
>NC_058130.1:523350818-523361379 GCF_016433145.1 Gracilinanus agilis
ATATATATATAATATATTTATATTATATATGCTATAAACTTAACATAAATAAATAAATTTAGTAATAAAACAAATAAATTATATTTTGTGTCAATATATTCAAATAAACTTTAAATAAATGAATATGCTTAATAGCAAAATAAATATGTTTATTTATTTTAAGTTTATAGCATTAATCACTTATATTAAATATACTATAAACTCAAATAAATAAATTTAATAATAAAATAAATAAATTATATTTTGTATCATAATACATTCAAATAAACTTTAAATATATAAATATGCTTAATTGTAAAATAAATATGTTTATTTATTTTAGGTTTATTGCATTAATCACTAATAGTAAAATAAATTTATTTATTTATTTTAAGTTTATAGCATTAATCACTTATATTATATGTACTATAAACTTAAATAAATTTAATATTAAAATAAATAAATTCTATTTTAGTTTTTAATATATTTAAATAAACTTTAAATAAATATATTTAATAGTAAAATAATTATGTGTATTTATTTTAAGTTTAGCATTAATCACCTTGTATTAGGACTATTTTAAATCTTTGCTTCTCTCCCTGGGGTTGGACCAGAAGGCTGGGACTGCCATTTCAACTCAAAAACTTAACCTCTTAATTTTAGTTTCTATATTTGTACAATAAGGGGAATCTTAGCACTTTCTGCCTCCCAACGCAGTTTTGAGGTGCTTTGCAAACCTTAAAATGCAATATATGTGAGTTGGTGATGCTATGACTATTGTGGTGATGGCTAATGAAGTGGTTCATTCTAATATGTATTTGTTGGTTGGTTGTTTTTATAAACCCTTACCTTCTATCTTAGAATCAATACCATGTATTGGTTCCAAGACAGATGAGTGTAAGGTCTAGGCAATGGGGGTTAAGTGACTTGCCCAGGGTCACACAGCTGGGAAATGTCTGAGGCCAAATTCAAACCCAGGACCTCCCATCTCTGGGCCTGGCTCTCAATCCACTAAACTATCCAGCTGCTCCCTCTAATATGTATTTCTCTAATTAGAGAGAATCAAAAGTTGTGAATGTGACTTCAATAGTTTCAAAATTATTCAAGCCTTCAGGCTTTTGATATCTCAGCTTTAGAAGACACAGTGATTATGGGCAAACCCAAGCTAAACTCCTTAAATGGACCTTTCATACCCAATTCTCATCCCATCTCAAAGAAATATTGAAAAAAAAATGGTTCATTTCAAATATGCCTTATCTCAATCATGTAGCCATGGGAAAAATTTAAAAATTAAAATATAAAATAAAATGAAATGAAATAACTCCAAAAAAAAAAAAAACAAATATGCTTTGTCTTCTTTTAGGTGAGATTAGGTAAGATACTTAACCTCTATGTCTATGTATGTCAGTTTCCTAGCCTATAAAATGGAAACAATAGTGCTTGTACTACCTGCCATAACTTTTGGGGTTGTTTAGAGGAAAAGCCTTTTAAAACCTTAAAGTGCTTTATAAATATGAATTAGTGGTATTACCATCATCAGGATTATCATTCTGGAGTTTCAAAAATAGAAAAAATTAAATAAAATAAAAGCAAAAGAATACCACTTGTGACATAGTCTGTATCCTCAGTCATTATTTTTCTTCTGCGCCAAAGCTTGAGAAAACCTAATTTAGGAAGCCCTTAACACCAACCTTTGGTAATATTTACATTCCCAAAATGCAAGGCCAGATGAGCTACTGAAAGCTTGGGGTGCCACCAGGCATGAAAATCAGTATTTGTTCTGGAACCGTGCCCTTTAAAGAAGTTTAATAAAGTGTTTCTATCTATTTCCAGTAGTTTTCATCAGAATAGAGGGAAATTCAATAGTATTTGTCAGGAAATAATGCTTAGAGTAAATTGACCTAATGAAGTAGAGAGTGGAAAAAGTAGACAGAGGTTGTTATGATTATGAGACAAAATAAATAAAAGCCTATGTAATATGTCAATTGAGGTTTATTACTAGTCCTCGTTTAAAGTTTATACACATACGCATATGTATATACATGTTATATGTAGCATATGTAAGGAACATAAGTATGGGGCAGCTAGTTGGTGCTATTGATGGAGATCTGGGTCTGGATTCAGGAAGACCTGATTCAAATGCAGCTTTAGACACTATCTGTATGACCCTGGGCAAGTCACGTAACCCTGTTTGCCTCAGTTTCTTCATCTGTAAAGTGAGCTGAAAAAAGAAATGGTAAACCATTCCAGTATCTTTGCCAAGAAAACCCCAAATGAGATCCTAAAAAGTCAGATCCAACAGAACAACAATAAGAGGTATGTATCTGTATGTATGTTTATTGTGTGTATATGTGTATGTGTGTAAATGATAGGAAAAGAAATTAGAGTCATTGTCTAAACTCGAATATTTAGGTCAATCCATGGATTTTTTATTATCTGTGATATGGCAATGTATTTCATCTCTGTCTTTTGGAATCCTTATTCTCCACAGAAGCTTAGCTCCAAGAATTTATCTTCTGTGCAGGCTTCTCTAATCTCCCTCTTCCTCCCTTCCAAAGTTTTTAGTTTCCTCATTTCCTCAGATCTTCCCAGAGTTTTTTCTTTATCTGATCTCTACACTGTATTATATTGATCTGATTATATTGATCTGATTATATTTATCTGTATTATATTATATTGATCAGTATTATATTTATCTGATCTCTACACTGCATTATATTGATCTACATCCATAGAGTATCTCCTCGATGGACTGTACCTGGAGTATCATAGAATCCTAGATTGAGATCTGGAATGACCCTGTGAGGCTATATAATCTAGTCTTCTCATTTCAGAGATGAGAAAAATGGGGCCCAGAAAGGTGAGGTGATTTGTCCAGAGTCCCTTGGGTTCCCCGCCAATAAACTCAGAGTCAAAGAACCTCTAAGACAATCTAAAACAGCCTAAGCCTGCACAAGAATCCCCTCTGTACTTCCCTTAGGTGGCAGAGGTCTCATTTTAACACTTTCCCTCAAGACAGAGTGGCATTTTTTTACATTAAAATGGTAGTTTCTGGTTGAGATTTTTTTTTTATCACATAATGGACAGAAATGTATCACCTGGGCCACATTTGTCAGCCAGGATAAGATATGTATTCATGCTGAGTATCCTTTTGCACCTTTCTAGCCTTCTATTGCCCTCTATTGCCCATCAAGCACTTGATGATCTTGTCATGCTGGCCTGCTTTCTGTTCCTTGGACACCAGATTACGTCTCCCATGTCCATACCACTTCATACCATTTCATTGCAACTATCCGTCATGCCTACGATGCAGTCCCTTCTCATTTCTACCTCTTAGCTTCCCTAGCTTCCTTCAAGACTGTCTAATTCCACTGTCTAGAAGAGCCCTTTTCCAGTCTGCCTAGCTGCTAATGCTCTTTTCCCTCTGCTATCCCCTCCAGATATTTTGTAGGTTTTCAGTATGTACTAAGTTATTTAACATGCTGTATCTCTCAGAAGAATGTGAGTTCCTAGAAAGCAGTCTGGTTTTGCTTTGCTTCATATGCCCAATGTTTAGCACAGTGCCTAATCTATCATAGTTGGTTGGTTGTTGTCTTTATATTAGAAGAGGATCAAAATGACATCATTATGTTGGGGTCAATATACAGCATGTTCAACTGTGACTAATCAGATGAATACAAGCTCAGAAGCTGTATAACAGATTGGTTACAAATAACCCACATAGATATTTAGGACGGAAAGTCTCTAAATTTGCAGATCTCATATTTCTATTGAGCTACTGCAATTCTGTTTTGCTCATAGAGCACAGTACCTTCTTTGATGTAGGCATGCCATGCTGAACAGTCCTGTGCCGGTGTTTCTGACCACAGTAAGCACTTAATAAATGCCTGTTGGTTGATAGACTGAGTTCTTGTTCTAAAGGAACTTATATTGTATGGGGAAAACAATATGTATATATGTCAATACAAAATGAATACGTTTTTAGAAGTAGATGGAACAATAGATCATCGACAGGCTTAATGTAGGAGAGTGCTTAAGACAAATCTTAAAAGAAATAAGAGATTCCGTAAGATAGAAGAGAAAGAGGAATGAATTTAAAACATGGGAGACAGCTAGAACAAAAGCACAGAGACAGGAGATGAAGGAATTTGAAGAAGACCAGCTTGACCAGATGGTAGAATAAAGGAAAGGGAATAATGAATACTGAGATTGTGAAGGAACTTGGGGGTCAAGTTGTGAAGGACTTCAAAAACTAAACAGATTATATTTGATTTTGAAGAGAATAGAGAGCTAATGGCATTCATAAAGCTGATGAGTAACAAGGTCAGACCTATGCTTTCAGACATATAGAGAATGAATTGAACTGGGGAAAGATTTGAAGTGGAGAGATCAGTTCAATGCTATTAAAATTGTCCAGGAAAGATATGATAAGGTTCTGAACTAAAGTGGCAACCACGTGAGTACTAAAAAAGGAGGTGAAATGAAGGCTATTTTGGCGGTAGAAATATTCAGATTTCACAACCGAGTAAATCTGTTTGGTGAGGGAGAATAAAGAGTTGAAGATAAAGCTATGAATCCAAAAAGACTGAAAGGATGATGATAAGGATGATGATGATGATACCCTTAATAGAAAGAGGAAAGTAGGAAAGAGGGATGGAGTCTGAGAAAAAGATAGTGTGTTCTGTTTTTTTTTTTAATGGAGACATCTGTATAGCTTCTTATTTTAAATGCAATAGAGAAGGTGACTGTATAAATAGAATAGGGAGTCAACTGCATAGACATGATAATAAAACTGATGGAAGCTAATGAGTGAAGAGAACATAGAGGAAAGAGAGCCTAGGAAAGAGGCATGGTAGTATATCCATAGGTAGGATGATAAAGCAAAAGAAATTTATTAGTCAGAGAGAGGTAGGAGGACAGTCAAGAGATTATCCAAAAGGAGAGGATGATCAACAGTGTTGGGATGCTGCAGAAAGTTCAAGAAAGATGAGGATTGAGAAAAGATCACTAGATTAGACAATTAAAAGATCATTAGAAATTTGGAAAGAGTGATGAGAACAGATGTCTATGTCAGATTGTAAAATGTTGAGGAGTGAGAAGAGAAGTAGAAACAAAGAGAACAGATTTTTATTCAGCTTTGAGAAAGGGAGGAGAAATTTAGGGTGTTCAATAGAGGAGATAGGGCCTAATGAAAGTTTTTTTTTGTTTGTTTCTTTTTGTTTTTTATTTGGATATGGTTTTAGGCAGCAGGAATGTAACCATTATATAGGAAGAAATTAAAGATTAGAAACAGAGGATTATGGGGTGGTGGTGGGGGGGAAGAACAATTCCTTGGAGAAGACAAGAAGGGATGGGATCAAAGGCATATGTAGAGGAAGAAGATTTGGCCAATAAAACCACCTCATTGTCAGAGCCTGATGTAAAGAAGGAAGAAATAGGAAATGATTTCCAGGGAGTTGGGGGATAAAGAGAAGGGGAGGAGAGGGAGTTCACAGAGAATGACCTCTTTCTTCTTTGTAATGTTATGAGTCAAGGTCCTAATTTGAGACTATGAAGGAAGGAGGAATGGGAATCAGAGTAGAGAAGAAATTTGAAATAGCCCCTATTGGGAATGGGGTACAGTCATTTAGGAAGAAATCAAAGATTTGCGTTGTTTCCCTGAGGGCTTGGTTGAGAGGAGATGACATAAATTTGGAATGGATAAATTCTGTGTATGACTTCTTCTAGTTCCATTTAGCAGGGAATGAGTAGAAGACAATTTTCAGACCCCCACCCACTCTGGGTTAATCATCCCTACTTCCTTCAACTCATTATTTCATGTACATTCAAGGCCCTTCACTACTCCAGTTATCCTCTCTGGGGAATTCTCCAGTTTGTTTTTTGTCTTTCTAATGAAGCCTAAGAACATGTTTACAATTTTTTTGGTCATACTACTGCTAACACATATGGAGTTTGCAGTCCAGTAAACCTTCAGATATCTCATTTTAGACATGATAGAAGTATCTGTAGAAAATTCACATGGGTTACCCAAGCCTATACACTCATGCAGCTGGAATTTGGTGCCCAAGTTCAGAACAACCAGACACTATTGCTTCACACACTGACTCATGCTACTTCTCAGACAGCCTGTATCCCAATTTAATTGTTGGAGAGCAACTGTACACTCACCTAATACAATAAAAGCTCAATTACTAAACACAGATTTAGATATACTCCAGGTCAAATTATGTCACCCACAATTTAAAATATACATACACATAAAACTCTAATAAATGTGTTAGCCCTCACCCCAAAACCCATGTTATAAAGGGCTTCTGCACCTGTGACCAGGCAAGGAGAGATTTTTTTTAAAATCCCTAGTTTATTCCATAAATCTCCTACCTTTTAAACTCTCCCAAATCAGCATAAAGGTTCACTGTTTCTACTACACAAACATAGCATACAGTCTCCTAACTTCTCTCCTCCTCATCAGGGTTCTCCAACTGCCTGCCCTAAGAGCCCTTCCTTCTGAGAAGTGGTATGACATTTACCCTGATTAGTTTCCATGTGGTTTTGAACCCCTTTTCCTTTTCCTTTCAAAGCATCTGTTCCAGGGGATTTGTCATGACACTTAGGACTTCTCAGACTTGTTCAAAGGTTCCTTGACTAGGTTATGAGAGAAACTAAATCCATGGCCCAGGGCTCATTCTGAAGATGCAGGGAGCCTGGTGGGACCCTGGGGCCAGAGTGAAAAGAAGTAATTGAGGAACTCAGTGGGAAACTGTACCAGTCCCCAAAAGAGCAAATGAAAGTTATCAATGACTCATTTCTTAGGTTAAAAAAAAGGGGGGGTGGGGAGGGGTTTTCCTTGCCTATTCCTTTGAGCCTTTGGCTTTTCTGGTTTACTGTGTGCTACAAGGAAAGTTGCTAGTTGCTTTTTCAACTGATTTTTAATATGAAAGAAAAAGTGGAAGGGAAAAGCCCTCACTCCTGATTTCCATTTCTGGGAGGCTATTGAGCTTTTGAGCTGAAAACATTATTGCCTTACTATGATGTCATTTATGTTTGGAGATAAAGATAAGCCTGTGTTTGCCTGGTTTAGTGATGTTGAAACCTTTTGGGGGAGGAGGGACATTCCACTAACCTCAAGATGGACTCAAAGATCATCCAAAAAATAAAGCATTCAGTCATTCTGTATTTCTTTTCCCTGACCAAGTTCTCTCTATGTTTAGTATATTCTTTGGTATACTACAAAAAACAAGTTGGAAATCTTCATCCTGTGATAGTTCTTTTATTTCATTGGGACCATTTGTGCCATGAACTCATGTCAGAGTCAGGAAGCATCTCAGAGATCATCCAGAATGTTCTGAGGCAGAGAGGAGTTGTGATAAACCACTGACACACAACTAATTGGTGGTAGAGTTGAGACTTGGGATCCAGGTTACCTGCCTTGAGAAGTGATTTACCCAAGACAGCTTAAAATGTGTTCCCTGAACATACGGATATTCTGCCCCAAATTTCTTTTTCTTTCAAAGATACTACCATTCTTCCAGTTTCCAAGATTAGAATGCTATCCTTGATTCATTTTCTCCCATCACACATATCCAAGATCTTGCCATTTCTACCTACAAGCCTCACTTATATCCATCCCTTTCTCTCACACAGCCGCTACCTAAGCTCAGGGGCCCCAAGGCCTCCCAATTAGTCTCCTAGCCTTTAGTCTCTCCCCACTTTCATCAATCCTCCCTATTGTTGCCAAAATGATTTTTCTTTAAATGCAAATCAGATCATGTCACAAGCCCTACTCAACCAACTACAGTGGCTCCCTAGAACCTCTAGGATGAAATGTGTTGTTCAGTCCTCTCAGTCATGTCCGACTCTTTGTGACCCTGATTGGGGTTTTCTTGGCAAAGACACTGGAGTGGTTTGCCATCTTCTCTTCCAACTCATTTTACAGATGAGGAACTAAGGCAAACAAGGTTAAGTGACTTGCCCAAGGTCACAGAGCTAATAAGTATCTGAGGTCATATTTGAACTCAGAGATCAGTCTTTTTGACTCTAGGCCTAACCTTAGTCATCAGCTGAGCCCCACTCCCCGCCAAAAAATAGATATACAGATATTTAATCACTGCCTTCAAGGAGAATTGGGAAATAATGATCTCATAAACAGAGATGGTAACCTCTTCATGACATGATATCAGAAGACTCTGGGAAAGGTCTGATGCCCCAAATCCTACCCCATATATTGATTGATTCTTGACATGGAGCCATTTGCAAATGGCAAATACTTGCTGATTGATTGAATTCCTTTAGCTTAAGATTTTGATTCTTCTTAAAATGTAAATCTCTATGATACTTTGCATTGCTATCAATCATTCATACTCTACTGTGAATGAGGGATCTAAGAGCAAATTTGGGGAAAAGGGAAGGAAGAAGGAAAGCCTTAGAGAACACTGATACTAAGGAGGGAAAGTCAGAGAAAAGACACCAAGGCCGCTTTCATGTTTTTCATTAACCATTTAGAATTTTGCTTAGAAGCAAACTTACACAAGTCGAGAATTCAATAAGCATTTTTCAAGGGCCTACTATGTACCATGCTGTGCTGTGATTGGAATAGGAGATAAAGACAACCTCAAGGCTTACATTCTATTGATGAGAAACAAGATGTATGCATATAAGTATACTGAAAATATATACAGAAAAATACAAAAAGTCCTGGGCCTGGAGTCAGGAAGACTCATCTTCCTGAGTTCAAATCTAGCCTCAGCCACTTACTAGCTATGTGATCCTGGGCAAGTCACTTAACCCTGTTTGCTACAGTTCCTCATCTGTAAAATGAGCTGGAGAAGGAAATGGCCAACCATTCCAATATCTTAACTGAGAAAACCCCAAATGGGGTGGGACACAACTGAAAAAGACTGGGCAACAGCAAGCATTGTGGTCATTTTATAGCTAATGTAGTAACTGATGGACATAGAACCTTAACTGAAGATCCCTGCATTTATTTGGAGTAAATGATCAGAGACATTAAAACCATCTCATAGAACTCCTTCATTTTACAAATGAGGAAACAGGTTCATTGAGGTCAAGAGACCTGAAAAACCCTTCTGTTTAGTTCAATGTCACACAGCCTCTGTAGAAAGTCTTCCTAGAGGATGAGAAAGGTGAAATTATTAGATGAATTTTTTAAATCTAAATTTTATAATTATCACTTGATACTTCCTCTTTCTTTTCATCTGGTCTGAACCTCCTAGTGGCTCCTCTTTCTAAGTCTCTTTATGGACACAGAGGAAAATGACACAGATGAAATTCATCTTCCATTGAGGGGGTGGTGGGAGAACTCAAGGCTGGTAGTGGGGGGTGGGGAGTAAGAACCAAGTTTAAACCGGAGGAAAATGAAAACAGATGTATGAAAAGGAAAAGAGGCTGATGGGAATATAAGAGACCTGAAGCCCATTTTCTCTCAGAGCTGACAGGGCTGAGCACTTCCTTCTGACTGCCCACTGACAGCCGTGTCCTCTATGGAAAGGACAAGCTCCCAGGAGGCATGGATCTCAACCTCTGGAAGCAGCCTCCCAATTGGGACTGTCTTATCCTCGGAGTCAAAATCCAGTTTTGAAGCTTTGCTGCCCCCTCTTTCAAGAAGCATTTAATATCGAAAGGGGCTGGGGGTGGAGGTGGGGGTGGTGGTGACCAGAGTTTAGGAGGAAGTGGGGGGAAGCCAGTTCTATTTTTAAAAATCTATGTATAATCTATAGATGTCTATCTGTATGGAAAGAGAAAAATGTAAGACCCTCCTTGTTTATTTGCAAGAACTGAAGGAGTGCGTGTCAGAACCAGACATGCTTTTCAGCAGGGTGATCCCAGTCTGCTGTAAACTGACACAGTGACATGATGACTGGGGCTTTGAAGATAGAGCAACAGTGTTTATGGAGGGAGCAGCCTGTGGTGAAGGGAAAGGGGGCTGGGAGCCTGGGGGATGGGGGGGAGTAGGTGCTGGGAGGGAGCTCGGGAAACTGTAACTCATTGTGGATGGACTGAACTGGCCTGGGTGGCAAGCTCTTAACGCTGAGGACATTCATCAACCTGCCGAGTGGGCCCGACAGGCTGGAGCCAGGGCTTCTCTCTCTCTCTCCCTCTAACTGTGTCAAGCATGATCTAGTCCAACTGTGCGGAGACAGCAAGGGCCGGCCAGACAAACTCTGGTCAGTGCAAATAATCACAGCTCTGACTCCTTTCTCTGTTACTTAGCAGAGCCTGGCCACAGAACACAGAGTTCTCATAGGAAGTTTACGTCAGTCAGTCAGTTGGTTCATTTTCTCATAGTCTCTCTCTCTCTCTCTCTCTTTCTTCTCCCCCTGTTTCTCCTCTCTGTCCCTCTGTCTCTCTGTCTCTCTGTCTCTTCTCCCTTCTCCCCTTCGTCTCTGTCTCTCTTTTTTCCTCCCTCTCTCTATATATATCTGTGTCTTTCTCTCCTTCTCTCTCTCCTTCTCCCCCTCCTTCCCTCTCTCTCTCCTCCTCCTCCTCCTGTCCCTGCCCTACCCTCTCCTCTCTGTCTCTGTCTCTCTTCTTTCCCTTTCTTGTCTCTTTCTCTCTGCCCTCT
>NC_058130.1:523364206-523459657 GCF_016433145.1 Gracilinanus agilis
CTCTCTCTCTCTCTCTTGTTCTCTCTCTCTCTCTCCTCCTTCTCCTCCTCCTCCTCCTCCTCCTGCCCCTGCCCTACCCTCTCCTAAGCTCTGTTTCTCCCTCTCTTGTCTCTTCTTCCCTACCCTCTCCTCTCTCCTCTCTATTTCTCTGTCTCTCAGCTTCTCCTCCCCCTCTCTCTCTTTCCCTCTCCTTTTGCTTCTCCCTATTTCCTCTCTTGTCCTCATACTCCATCCCACTGTGGCTTCCATCTGCGCATCTCTCTCTCTCTTCACACACATAAGCACACGTAAGCACACCACATATTTCCCGTGCATTTTCCAAAGACGTCTTACATTTACAGCTCAAGAACAAGGCCAGCCTAAGCTGTGCTGCAGGAGCCAAGCCTTCTGCCACATGGTGTGGTGATTTGGCAAACGGGACTTTTCATTCATTCCTCAACTCCAGGTCTCAGCTTGAAGCCTTTCCCCTCTGATATAAAAATACTCTTCCTGAATCATTAAGTTGGTGCCTTCTCTCTATAACAAAATCTTTTTATAGCACAGCTCATACAACGGCCTCCAAAATTGCTTTTACAATGGGGTGCGGTGGAGTGAGGAGATAATTTTTCCATGTGGCGGGGGAGGAATTCATCTGCAAGGCCACTGTGTGGTTCCTGGAACTGTGTGGCTCAACTAGATGGCCAGGACTTACAGCATCCTGATAAGAACCTTGCTAGAACACGAGAAAAATCAAAGTTCAGAAATACATTTTGCCCCCATAGGATTATTCACCTATGAACGCTTCCTGTCTTTAGGGTCTATTCCCTCAAATAAATAATAAGGTGATGGCAAACCTGAGCATTTCAGAGTCAGTTTATAACAGTTCCCACTTAACTCTAAACATGCTGTTTAAAATTAACCAGGCCTGTCAAGGACTTAATTGTGAGGGGATATGAGGAGGAGGGAGTATGGGGAGTGGGCAGGGAGGAGGCAGGGGAATACAACAAATACCATTGTTCTGACTGCATTTATCTTTTATTATGTGGTTAATATACTAAAAAGACTGCTGTCCTGAAGGATTTCAGCTGGTGCCAGGATTCTGGGCCAAACTAACCAAAAAAAAAACCTAGAGAACCCAGAAGCCCACCCAGGGGCTCAAATTAGAATGCATCACCCCAAAAGAACCTTCCTAAGACAGCAAAAGGCACCATTTACTTGAGCCAGATGAAGGAATTAAGTTGACTATCAGAACAGTGGCTCTATGGTCTCTCAGAAATATTGCTGAAACAATAAAGCCAGCTGCCACACCAGGTACTCTCTCAAGCCTATATAGCTAAACGAGATGCAGTTACAGGTGCTTAGTTAACTGAACTAGACATTTTCTAAATTTTGACTGCCTTCCCCAAGATTCCAGAGATTTTGCATGTATTTTTTGGTCTTTGGTCTAAACTGCATACTATTTCTTTCTTTTGGAGAATCTCAACAAGACTCTGAAAGGATGCTACATCATTTTCCCCTGCATGTGCCATCCTGGCAACAAATGAGGGTCTGGTGAATATAAGTTAGGGAGTCCTTTGAAAATATGTATTCTAAAGTCTTGGGATTAAAAGTTATAAGGGAGATGAAATATTCAAATCGCCCAATAGCTGAATCCCCATCATTGCTGATAATAGAATACAACGGGTGAAAAGATCTAGTTGACTTCATCTAATGCTTGGTTTGAAGACATCTAGAAAAAAAAAGCATACGGTTTTAGATCTTAGGGGAAAAATATATTTACATGGAAAAACATGATAGGTAATGACTTTTATTTGAAAGCAACTACATTTATGTGGTTTATTTCTTTGCAACTGCTTAAGGATGCCCAAAGGACCAGTTTAGACTGACCAATGATCTAGAAAATCTCCATTTTGAGAACAAAGGCAGTTTTGAACTATAAGAAGCTCAGAATAATCCATATGGCTCTTCTTCACATAGGATCTGATTCTGATCCATGTGGAATTAGCTAGGCAAAGTTGTAGCCCATCAATATATAATTGAAGTCTTTAATTTCAGTAAGGTTTCTAAAACCAGTTTGGCCCTCCTGCAATATTTTTGCTATGAATCATTCCCAATTTGAGTTTAGTGAGAATGGGAGAATGAGAATCATGTCTTGTTCCTTCACCTACTTGTGCTTTCCTTCTGACCAGGATATAGGAGTGAATATCCAGTCTGGGAAAGGTTTGGTGTTTCAGAGAAGAATGATAAGTGCGAAGACAGACCTGGTTTGTCCTTGAAATGATCAGTTCTGAACTGATCAAGACACCTACATTTTGGTTGTGACAACAACAGAAGTTTAGGATTACTTTCAGGCTGGTTCATAAATATAGTTGCTCTTACGATCTAATATCCAGCCCAAACTTCACCAATAAAAATGATGAAAGTAATAATTTAACTAATGTCTAGTGCTTCCAGAGTGATTCAAGCCCTTTCTCATTTGATCCTCACAGCAACCTCTAAGGTTTGTAGAAAGTAAGCTTCTTGAATGCAGAGTGTTTCATTTTTGCCTTTGTAACCCCAGTGCTTTGCACATAGTAGATGGTTGGTAAATGGCTATTGACTGATTATTACACCCGCTTTATGGATGAGAAAATGGGTGCTCAAAAGAATAAATGGCTTGCCAAAGGTCACATAGCTTGTCCTTGAGAGAGCCATGATATGAACCTGTCTTCCAACTCTCTGTTCACAAATCCCCAATGTTCAAGGACCAATTTTATCTCTCTTCAAGCTTTGATGCCATTTGCAATTAAAGTCCAACTGAATGCAAAAGTCCTTGTAGTATATAGTCATAGATTGAATTGCTTGTTCTCCCTAGGAAGCTGTGTCCTAATTATACGGGGAGGCTGGTGGGAGAGTATGAATGAATATGCATTAACATTATAATTATGTAGAGGAAAAAGATGCATTTTCTAATGACACCAAAGTATTCTCTTCACAGCATTTTATTGCTGCTGCTGCTGCTGCTGCTACTACTACTATCACTACTGCCAACACCACCACAACCACCACCACTACCACTATCAACACTAGCTAGCCAGTCAGCATTTATGAAGTATTTTAAGGTTTGCAAAGTACTTTAGATACATTATCTCTTTTGATCTTCACAATTACCCTACAAAGTAGGTGCAATTATTATCCCAAATTTACAGATATGGAAACTGAGGTTGTGAGACTTTAACTTATATACCTAGGGTGGTAAAACAACATTTTATGTGTTTATAGCTCTTCCTGACTATAAATCCAGCCCTCAATTTACGCCTGTTGGCAAACTGTTAACTGAATGATTATGCCACCTAGCCATCCTGATGAAATTTAAAATAAAGGTATGGATTTGTTAAATTTCGGATTTTGTTGATGTTTTTGCTGTTAGAGAATGTGTTAAACAGGATGCCCTAGTAGCAAAAACAAATAAACAGAACCACCAAAAAAATATATATTAAAAAGGGCCTAACATAAAACAGGGTATGTGGAAAAGTAGGTTTGCATTGGTATTTGAAGTCAGATGACCTGGAATCAACTGTTAGCTTTAGGTTAAGTAGACCATCATTTTTTTCATCTATAAAATTAGGAAGTTAGGTCAGATATTGTCTAATATTCTTCCCAGTTTTAAGTCCCCTCATACAATGGTCAAAGACCCTCTTGTTAGGTAGATTGAAAAGAATTTAAAGGATTTAATTTACCCCAAGGTTTATTTAAGGTT
Organism: Gracilinanus agilis; assembly: GCF_016433145.1. Lineage (NCBI taxonomy): Eukaryota > Metazoa > Chordata > Mammalia > Didelphimorphia > Didelphidae > Gracilinanus > Gracilinanus agilis. The sequence goes on from NC_058130.1 coordinate 523,367,925, forward strand.
CACAAAACTTTCACCTCAGGAATGCTAATTTTCCATTCAAATAAACATTGTGACACCCAGCTTATGATGATGAAATTTAAAATGAAGGGATGAATTTGTTAAATAGGAGACTCTAACAGCAAAAGCATATAAAATGGGCCTAACATAAAATAGCTTACTAATAATGGCATAAAAAATAAGAATATTTTAAAAGTCATAATGAAATAGAGACAGAGTGACATCGTGGAAGAAGCCCTATACTTTGTGTCAGAAGACATGGATTTAAGTAGCGGAGCTGTCACTTAGTAACTAGCTGTAGGACCTTGAATAAGTTACAGTTTTTCTGAGCTGCAGCATTTACATCTGTAACCTAAGAGGCACCCTTCTTATGAAATGAAAGATCTAGCTACACTTTGTGGACTTATCAGTTCACTGACTCATTTCCCTCTCTCAGGTGAAAGTGGAGAATGAAGGTATCTGATACTCTCCCAAGGGGAACCAGCAGCTCCACCATCAGGCCCCCAAAGCACAAAATATTGAAGAGTTTCATTTACACATCAAAAGACATTGAATAAAGAGTTTTATCTAAGCCTTAATAGAATCCAGGGATTTCCCCCTTCTGAGAATTGTCCCCCACAGAGTTCTTCCCTAGATGCCTGTATGGTCTCTGATTAATAGTATTGCCTTAGGTAAAACTAGCAAGAGGAAAGGCCAAGATTTGCTCCTCTGTATTGATGCTCCTTCCCAAGATCCATTTATCAACTCCACATGACCATTTCCCTGGTAGCTTTTGGCTGCCTGTATAGCCTCTCAGTACCATCAGGCGTTTGCTTGCTTCTCTTATTAACCACTTGCCATTCTCCATAGCCCCATTCTTGAAACTTAGCTCAGTGGATGGATGTTTTTCTATAGATCTGCCACTCCCTGGTTCTTGTCACCTTCTCTCTATAGAACTACAAATCTTAGCAGATAGTTAGCTCATGTGCAGAGATTATTCTGGAGCCTTGGCCCTCACAAAATGTGTTTAAAGATAAAAAATACATTGAGCTTTTCTATTGTTGGGCCAGTGGCCTCTGCTTCCCAACTCCAAAGGTTTCTAGGGATATTTTGTGAATGCTTCCTTCTTTCACCATTCAAGTGAATCTCTATTTGTCATTCTTAGTCAGGTTAGAGCAGGAGAAACATATTTCCTTTAGATCCCTAAAGATCCCTTTGAGTCTTGGAGTTTAGAGGGATGCCTTCCTTTTCCCTTCTTCAGTTCCACCTAAAAAGGTTATGGGCTCCAAAAGCTAGGATAGAGAAGTAGTACTAAAGGGCAACTGCCCCTTGGGCAAAGATGTGTAGTCCTCCCAATACTACCTACTTCAAAAGGTGATTTCAGGGGTCATATGAAGTTATATATGTGAAAGCAAACTCTAAACACATATAAATATGTGGTAATATTTCAAGGACCAAGGAAATATGAACTAGAAGTAGTGGCATGGGCATTGTACCCCCTTAACCCAGGCAAACTCTAAAAAGGGAATTCCCTTACTCCTTTCTGTCCTTGTGACTCCTAATGCAAGAATATCTGATAACTTCTATAAGACCCTGAGATTATTATCATCTTTGGATCATCCTTTAGATTGAGATGGATACAGAGATGCACCTCCAGGCTACACCTTAATACCATCAGGCTGTATCTCAGGTGTCCATCTGTTCCCTAAACTATGAGGGTCTTCAGGCAGACCCCAGTCAGATGACCAAACACCCCACCAAATGTCTGAGTGTTTACCACATAGAATCACATCCACACAATGATACAACATCACATCCTCACTGTTATAAAGAGTATAAAAACCCCAGAACTGAGGCATTCTGGGAGCAACCAACCCCTCAGAGTTGTTCCACTCATGCTGCCTTGCTGGCCAAAATTCTACATTACTGATAAATCTCTCTTTTTACTTTTAAGCTAAGTTTAAAAAGTATTCTTCCCAAACCCAGGGGTTCACCATTACACCCCACAACAGTAGCGTGGAGTGGTAGACAATAGGTTCCCCGGGTTGGAATTCAGAAAGAATCCTGACACAAAACATTTATTATCTTTTGTGATTTTGTACTAGACACTTAATATCTCTGTGCCTCAATTTCCTCATCTTTAAAATGAGAGAATTGAACTAGATGGCTTCTTCTGGTCCTCCCAGATCTAAATTGATGATTTTATCCTACAACACATATTTACTATGTCGCATTGGACAAATCCCTTAACCTCAGTGTGAGTCAAACACTTCTCCAGGACTTATCATTCAACTCATAGACTCATTGGGATCTATGTAAGTGAAAAAAGTTCTCTACCCTAAAACAAGCAAAAACCAGATTTTTCTAGTACAGGGCTTGGCTTTTTAACTTGGCCATCTATGGACCTTCCCCCTGGGTAAATCACATAATCTCTGCCTACCTCAGTTTCCTCAACTATAAAAATAGGAATAACAATAGCATCCAATTCACAGAGGTGTTTTGAATATCAAATGAGATAACATTTGCAAAGTACTTAGCATAATACCTGGAACATAGCAGGTTCTTAATGCATGTTCTATCCTGCCTTCCTCCACTTCCCCAAGGATTGATATTTGCATGTCCATGAATTTAGAAGGGAAATATTTACATATTTATTTTCACTAACCTCTAAATGAAATTTAGTATTTCTTTCCATTGTAAATTTTAAAAATACATTCTGAGAAGGATTTCAAAGACTTTTCCAGAACCCAAAGGGTTCATAAGACCAAAAAAAAAAAAAAAAAAAAAAAAGCTTAGAAGTGCTGTTCTATTATGTCTGCATAAAAGTATCCATTAACCTATTTCAGGAAAGTATCTATTTCAGGTTATTTTTCTTCCAGTTTCTTTGGGGGGAAATTATCAGCACATACTGAAAGCTTAACCATCACAGGAAGTCAAAGAAATTAGAGAATTCCAATTCTAAAAGTAAACAGGCATTTAGCCAAAATTAATCTGAAATAAGTTATGTCATTTCACTTGGATTTTTTCCCCAATAGTCAAACAAAAATGTCCAAACTTGCTTTACCCACATCACTAATTTCCATTCAAAAAATTTTTACTAAGCACCTACAGTTAAGGACCAAACGAATATAATCCCCTTGAGAACAGGAACAGCTGAATTTTCTGTCTTTGTATCCCTAATGTCTTGCATTGTGCGTGACCCCAAATGGCTACTTAGTACATATATAATACAGTTTGGTTCCCTATAGTGAAGAGTGAGTGGAGTGATGACTACATTTGTCAAAGGACCTTTGGTATAATTTTCCTAACAATGTATATTTATTGCCAAAGGTCAATGAGAAAGAAAGGAGGGCAAGAGAAAGTCTTTGGTAACTGAGATGAGTTTTGTCCTTTATTATAAGGCTAAATGATTTGCAGCCTGATTCACTTACCTGTATTTAAAGATAAAATATATTATTGGAGATATTTTTTCAGTCATATCTGTCTCTTTGTGACCTCATTTGGAGTTTTCCTGGCAAAGATACTGCAATAGTTGCCATTTCCTTCTCCGGCTCATTTTACAGAGGAAACTGAAGCAGACAGCATTAAATGACTTGCCTAGGCTCACACAGCTAGTAAGTGCCGGAGGCCAGATTTTGAATTCAGGAATATGAGTCTTAATGATTTCAGGCTAAGGACTCTGTGTGCTGTGCCACCTACCTGCCCCATTGAGGAATCCTTTGACTAGAGGAAAAGCGATTGATCTGGTAGTGAGAGGTTGGGATAATCCATGAGTAATTCATGTGTTGAACTGCTATTCACAAAATACTAAAATATTGAAAGAGGCAGAAGCTCTGGAGGATATGTAGAAAGCAAAGACAAGAATCACACAAATTGAGAGGCAGGAGGGCTATGATCATAGAGAGTACCCACAGGAAAGAGATTATAGATTCATTAAAGTAAACTAATGGTGAAGAACTGTCATTCATTGTCTTTAGGACTTATATTGCTTCTGTCTTCAAAACCTGCTATGGTCAACTCTGATATCAAATGTGAATATGAAAGTGCTCTTTGATCTCCATGTGGAAATGTAGTATCCAGCTCCAGAAAGACAGTGTCCAAATAGTGATAAGTCCATTTCTGAATTAATTATTGCTGAGCAGCTTGGACTAAACTAGCTCCCTGCAGTAGTTATAGAATAAAATGTCAGTCACAGATGATCATTGATGTAAATTACATCCAGAAAGGCAATGGAAAGGAGAAAGTTGAGGCAATTTTATTCAGGCAAAATTGCTGCATATGGAGGGGAAAAAAATCAAAGTTTGGTGATTTGCGGGGGGGTTTGGGGCTGAAGCATCCAGGTTAATGAGCCATATTGACCAAAGTCATTGAATGATTACCTAACACCATACTTCATTTTGTTTATTTAGATACAGATATATTAAGAATATTCCAATATTTACAATTAGGAATTGAAATTTATGAAACCAAATTTTGATTACATAACAGCTTTTCAAAAATCTTCAAAGACTCCAGATTAACAATAGAATAAAACATAAAACCCTTAGCCTTGCATTGAATGTCTTGCACAATCAGACTCCCATTTACCCATTACTATAATATTTCACATTATTCCTCTTCACGTACTCTCCATTCTAGGTGGAACTGGCCTGCTAGTTATGTCCAGTCTATGATCATTCATCACATGCCTTTATGCCTTTGCATAAAGGGTACCTCAAGGGTAGCTAGGTGGCTTGGTGGATTGAGAGTCAGGCTCAGACAGGAGGTCCTGAGTTCAAATTTGCACTCAAACACTTCTTAGCTAGACAAGTTGCTTAACCCCCATTGCCTGGCTCTTACTAGTCTTCTGCCTTAGAATCAGTATTGATTCTAAGATGGAAGGTAAGAGTTAAAAAAAAAGTGATGCCTCATGTATAGACATTGGCTGCCTTGCTCTTCCTTTATAAAATACTCTATCTCAAGATTCTCAGCATTTTTATTGACTAGCCATCGTGCTTAGAATTCTCTTCCTCTTCATCTCTGTCTCTTGGAATCCCTGGCTTCCTTCAAGTCCCAATTAAAATCCAAGCTTGTACAAGAAACTTTTCCTGGTCTGCTTGAATGCAGTGCTTTACTTCTGAAAGAATCTCAAATATATCCTCTGCTCTTTTGTAGCTGTTTACATGTTGTCTTCCCTGTCAGACTATGAGCCTTTTTGAGAGCAGGAAGTGGGGGGGTTGGTGGTGTTTTTTTTCTTTCTTTGTATCCCCAGTTCTTAGCACAATGCCTGTCACATTATAGAAATATAATACATTCTTCATGTTGACTGACCACCTAACTAGAACACACACCCTTATAGAATTCCTAGAATCTTTCAGAACAAACTCAGATGCCACCTCCTACAGAAGACCTTTTCTGATCTCCTCCCCACAGGTTTTACATTTTTTCCCTCTGGAAATGTCCCTTTGAATACTTTATATTTATTTACTTGTGTACAGCTTGTACATCTTTCAGTAGACTGGAAACAAGGATGCACTGGTATAAATTTAAAAACCAAGCCTCTGAAGAAAAATGTACTCATGCCATACTTCAAAATTTAATCTGAATTATTAACATTTTCTTCAACTCTTTCTTAAGTCTTGATGATCAAGAAAACAATAAATTAAGCCCTGATTTGTAGTTTTTGTTGATTTCTGAGATATAATCACATTGAAAATTACCCAATTGACTCAGTTTGAACTGTCTCTAGAATATCTTTGTTCCTTTAGGTCCAGCTGCTTCATTATTGTCTTTGTATCCACAAGTCATATAGCAAGTCTTAATAAATATTTACTGAATTTAATTTAGTTGAAATTAAAATATTTTCTTCTTTTAAGATGTCTCAAAAATACACTTGGTGTTTGGGAACTGAGATAGTCCATCACTATAAACCATATTGAACACAACATAACATTCTTCACTCTTCCTTACTACAACATGCAACTCTTTTTTTCCCAAGTTGCCAATTCTTAATTCTTTATTTCTATAATTATTTCATGATTATCTCTTCTGACTTACATGGTTATCATGCTAGTTCAGGTTCTCATCATCCACTGTATGAATTTCTTTTTAAAACCTTAACTTCCATCTTAGAATCAATACTGTGTCTCAGTTCCAAAGGAGAAGAGCAATAAGGGCTAGGTAATGGAGTAACTTGTCCAGGGTCACACAGCCAGAGAGTATCTGAGGCCAGATTTGAACCCAGAAGCTCCCATTATTAGGCCTGGCTCTTAATCCAAGGAGGCACCTAGCTGTGCCACCACCAGCCTCCATTGCATGAATTATTGAAGTAGTTTCCTAGGGTGATTTCCTTATATTCAATCTCACCCCTCTCATTCTCCACATAATTACCAATTTCCCCTAAAGCACTGACTTACCATATCAGTCCCCTACTCAAGGAACTTCAGTGACTCCAGAGATTTTTCCATAAGGCACAACTCTTGCCACCATCTCTAAGGGAAGCAGATTCTTTGGAGAAAAGGTCACTAACCCTACCAAATGTCACCCATAGAACAGGAAAGTCAACTTCACACCTAGCAGATTGGCTAACATGACAGCAAAGGAAAGTCATAAATGTTGGAGGGGATGTGGCAAAATAGAGATATTAATGCATTGCTGGTGGAGTTGTGAATTGATCCAACCATTCTGGATGGTAATTTGGAACTATGCCCAAAGAGTGCTAAAAGACTGTCTGCCTTTTGATCCAGCTGTACCACTGCTGGGTTTATACTCCAAAGAGATCATAAGGAAAAAGACTTGTGCAAAAATATGTATAGCTGCACTCTTTGTGGTGGCAAAAAATTGGAAAATGAGGGGATGCTCTCCAATTGGAGAATGGCCGAACAAATTGTTGTATCTGTTGGTGATGGAATACTATTGTGCTCAAAGTAATAATCAACTGGAGGAATTCCATGTGAACTGGAATGACCTGCAGGAATTAATTCAGAGTGAAAGGAGCAGAACCAGGAGAACATTATACACAGAGACTGATACACTGTGGTACAATCAAATGTAATGGACTTCTTTCTCTACTAGCAGCAATGCAATGATCCAGGACAATTTTGAGGGACTTATGAGAAAGAACACTATCCACATTCAGAGGAAGAACTGTGGAAATAGAAACACAGAAGAAAAACAACTGCTTGATTACATGGATTGATGGGGATATGATTGGGCATATTGATTCTAAATGATCACCCTAGTGCAAATATCAATAATATGGAAATAGGTCTTGATCAATGACACATGTAAAACCCAGTGGAATTGTGTGTAGGTTATGGGAGTGGGGTGGGAGGAGAGGAGGGAAAAAACATGAATCTTGTAGACATGTAAAAAAATATTCTAAATTAATTAATTAAATAAATGTTTCCAAAAAAAGAACAGGAAAGCCAGCTTTCTTGAACCAACAAGGCACCCTAAGAAAGAGATGGGAAACAATGTATGCCAACAAGTCAAACCACCACCATCACCACCACCTTTGACATGGTAATGCTTTCTGTTCAGTGGCCCCAGATACAACTCTGGGAAGGAATCCCTGTAGAGATGCAGTCTGATAGCTGTTCCTATTGGTGCTGCAGCCATAGTTATTGAAGATCCCTTAAAGAAAAAATTTCCCACCAAAACCTTGGCATTGTCAAATGGTTCTACATCAAAAACTGATATCATTTTATCATTGGAAATGGTATTCTAAAAGAGATATTGCCATATGCTTTACCTCCATAGCCAAAGGACCATGGGATTTTTCTATCTGACCCAAAGCTGAAATATTCCATATATTTTGTTATATATAGTGTCTTCCTCATTAAAATGTGAGCTTCAGAGCAAGGACTGCCTTACATTTCTAAACATCTCCAGCACTTAGCCCTATGCTTTGTATATTGAAAACATTTAATAAATGCTTCATTCGTCCATCTGAATGCTCCCCTCTTCAAAATCATTCTATATTTTTATTCATATTTTGAATTTACTTATATTGTTCCCATCCAATAGCAGAAAGGTCTTCGAGGGAAGAGACACTCTCATTTTTGTCTTTGTATTACCAAGGATGAGCACATGAGTACAAGGATGTACAAGGATGAGTACAATTCTGCTTGAACTATATTATATACACGGGAAGAGGTGTGTAAGTATTGTTCAGTCCTTTTCAATTGTATCCAATTCTTTGTGACTCCATTTGGCATTTGCTCGGCAAAGACACTGGAGTAGTTTGCCATTTTCTTCTCCTTCTCATTTTACAGATGAGGAACTGAGTCAAACAGGGTTAAGTGACTTGCCCAGGGTCACACAGCTACTAAGTGCTATAAGCCAGATTTGAACTCCAGAAGAGTCGTCTTACTGATTCTGAGCCCTGTGCTTTATCCACTGCAGGACCTAGCTGCCCTGTTTAAGTTGTGTTAGGTTAAAAAAAGTATTTCACTTTTCTTATACATATACATATACAGTCTTTTTAAAGTATAAATATCTTGTGGGTCAGACCCTTATTGTCTACCTCTTTTGAGTAAGAGAATGATTTCATTTTTGTCTCTATACATCCAGCACTTGACATAGTGCCTGGATCATTAATGATAATTTATTGGTTCTAAACTGATTCACTGATTGATTTAGCTTCCAGAACCATAAATGATATGTGGTGTGTGCTCAGTAAAGGTTATTGACTCATAATACAGCAACCAGCACCTGGATATTTGAAGGCAATATTCAAAAACTGAAATGCCTGAGGCAAGATTGCCTTTTTTTTTGCTGATATTGTACCACCAAATTGGGGAGTGGGAGAGATGTGGGCAAATTGTTCCCACTACTGTAGCTGAAAAAATCAAAGTTCAGAAATCCAGGACTCAAGAGCCTAAGCCTGAAACATAATTCCTCCTTTAGCTAACCCTCTCTCCTCTAAATCCTTCCAGTTATGTCTCTGAAGTCTTGGTAAGAGCCAGTGAAGAGGTGTGAACATGGCTAAGAATTCTTCCCTTTATTTGGAGGGAGCAGCCAGCTATTCATATCTTACCCACAGCTAGTAAGAAACCATCAGAAATGCTCTTGCCATGGCCTACAACCACATGCTTGGGCAAATTAAGTAGAGGCAGGAAAATTTTGTTTATTTTTCTAAAGTAGATGAGATATATGGAAAAGGGAGAGACAACAATGTGAATAAACACTCCAGTGCTAAATTTATCAATCTATGCAGCGTGTAATATAGAAAATCAAACTGCCAAATAGGATTGAAAAGAGTGAAGGCTCTTTTCAAGTTTAACATCATTTTAAGATAAAATATTATTATTGTTATGCTTATAGATCTCTCTCTCTCTCTCTCTCTCTCTCTCTCTCTCTCTCTCTCTCTCTCTCTTTCTCTCTCTTTCTTCTTTCTCACAGTTCTGCTATTTTTGACTCAAACCCCTTTACCAGAAGCAATGATCCGCAAGTCACATGGGACTGAGAAGGGGCAGGAGGAGTGGAAATGGAGAGAGACTAACAAAGGCCATCAAACCCCCTTGGCTAGGCCATTATTAGTGGCTCCCCTGTTACAGTTAGAAGTACGCTAATGGAACACTGTACTACAACCACGTCTCCTACTTTGGAAAGGAATGTGGCTTGGGTTTAACTTCCCACAAAAGCCGGACATTTTTGTGGCATCAGGAAAGCATGATTATACCCTAATAACAGCATGTTCTTGTGGTGCCAGCTAAACCATCTCCCCCTCCCCATTTTTTGCTAATAATTTGCTTAACAGCACCGTTTCACCATTCCCTAACTAGTAGGAGCCATTATGCAAACTAATAGATAATTGATGGGTGCCAGCAAACTTGTCAAGAAATCTCACTGTTATTAAAATTGCAACTGTATTGTATGTTTCAAACTTGAGGAAAAAAGCTGATCATGAAGTAATAGATGACAGAGAGATGGATGATGGATGGATAGATAGACAGACAGATGGATGGATGAATTGAAAGATAGATAGATAGCTTATTAAGTGCTTGTTATATGTGAGGCACTGTGCTAAGAGCTGGAGATTCAAAAGCAAAACATTTAAACAGTCTCTCCTCTCAAGGAACTTACATTCTAACTGGAAAATAACCCATCTTGGGGAATTGGAAGGGGCTAAAGAAATGAAAGAGAGACCCTAAGCTGAGGACATCTGGTGGATGAGGACTTCTCATGACAAAGTGTTTCCAGATATATGAGAAGGAATTCCACCTTCAAAAGATTAATTCTTTTTTCCCTTTGTTTAAAAAAAGAAAATCAACACTTGGAACAAGTAGGTAGAATAGTAGATGGAGAGCCAGGCCTGTAGTTGGGAAGTCCTGGGTTCAAATCTGCCCTCTTTCTACATGTGTGACCCTGGGCAAATCACTTAACTCAGATTGCCCAGCCCTTACTATTCTTCTGTCTTGGAATTTATAAGATTCTAAGGTGAGACTTTAAAAAAAAAACATCCCTCTGTCACCATTCTTTGTACCAGTTTCTTCATGGGTAGGCACTCATTTGATTCAGTTCAATGATATAACTGAATGGTGTATGTTGTATGTTTAACATTAAGTTCGATTTTGTGTTTTACCATATATCAGTGATGGGCACTTTTTAAGAGGGGGTCAAAGGAAAGGAAATGCTCATCTGTCCATCTGTTTCTAAGGCAACTCTTTCGAAGTTTCATTGTATTGTATCCTACTCATTGTATTCATCAGATTAGGAATAATATCCCTATGGGATAGAACATTTCAGTGGGGCCACATCTGGGCCAGAAGCCATAGTTTGCCTATCACTACCCTATACCATATAGCCAATGTGAGCTGGGAAATTTTTTCTTTCTCTTATTTTTCTCAATTAAGAGTAATTTAAAATCAATTTTTTCAGAAATTTCAAAGTTTTTTCCACGACCTTTTTTTTCTTTCCTTTTTATTAGAAAACTGGCAGTTTAGAAGCTCCATATTTACATTACAGAAACATATAAACAAAGAAAAAAAATACCCACAGTTCTATTAGGCCTTTAATTATAGGCAACTGTGATCCCAGAAGAGCCCTCAAAAGGAGCATCTAGCATGACCACACATTTCTCAGTTAAAACAGGTGCAGCCTCTCTATACATAGTACATTGGGCATCAGTAAACCGGCTAATGATCCCGGCTTTCTGCCAGCCCCATTCTTTATTCAGATGTGGGTTTTATTCATGCTCTTTTCAATGACTGAGAAGCCTGCCGTATCATTTAAGCCTGCAGAAGTTGTTAAAATTGATCATTAAATATCATTGACTAAACACCTCCAGCTGTAGTATTTACTCATGGTTAAAATGATGTTGGAGCCTGGAGCAACTGAATCTATAGAAGTCATTATCACATTAATGCTATTTAATCGCAACTCACATTTATACACTTTAAGGTTTACAAAGTACTTTGCTCACAAAGAGGCCCTGTGAGCTAGGTAATACAGTGCTGATACCCCCAATTTCTAGAGAACAAGGCAGTTTCTGAGCTGTTGAGTGATTTGCTTACTGTCACACAGATAACAAATGACATTGGAACTTCATTCTCCCCTGATTCCAGGTTCAGTATTTTTCCTTCTACACCACACTAACTCTTGCTCCACATGATTCAATGAATCTGGAACCTCATCAATGTGAGTATTCCCTCCCAAGATACAAATGGCATCCTATACAAGGCTTCTTATAATATTTTTTTCCACAAATCCATCTTCAGAACCCACCCAAAGTATTGGAGATCTTCAAGTCTTTCATTTAAAAAAATTGCTTGGGTTCTAGTACAGAATTCGGGTTGATTATCACTCTCACTATATGATCATCCCAACTCTCTTTTTGATTATCTGTTTCTGAGATGATATCCCTCATTCCTCTTCTCATCCATACATTATTAGTAGTAATCTGGTGATGCATTGGCCTCCAAAACCTTTCTGTATTTCTCTTTACCAGCATAACACTTTTATCTTCATTTCATATTGCTTTGGAAGCTCAAATGTGTGTGTTGGTCAATTTACAGTTTATATCAAAAGTATCTGTTTTATCTTATCACTGAATATTCTTGGTTTTGGAAAAATCTAAGTGGTTAGATCATCTCTGTGAAGTGACCAGAAGAAGTTAATTGTAGCTGTCTTCGTGGCACAGTCTACCGTGTCAAGACAATCTGTCTTGTGAATGCAGTCATACAAATTAGTTTTATGTTGATGCCAAGAGAGACAAAAATAACCGATAGATTCTTTTTTTAATTTTTTAGTCTACTGATCTGGCATCAGTTAGACTGATTCAGACACATACTAGAAATTGCATTTGGACTTTATACTTTCTTCATGTTCTATCCTCTGCCTGGGATGCTTATACCACCCATCTCTGCCCATTGAAATGGAGAGAAATCTATTATTATTCTAAACCCTTACCTTCGGTCTTAGAATCGATAATAAGTATCTGTTTCATCTCAGGAGAGCAGTTCAAGCTCAGCAATAAGGGTAAAGTGACTTGCCTGTAGTCACATAGCTAGGAAGGCTAGGAAGTGTGTCTGTTTTCAGTTTTAAACTCAGGATCTTCCATCTCCAGACCTGGCTTTCTATCTGCTGAGCCACCTAGTTGTGCAAAAAAAAAAAAAAAAAAAAAAAAAAAACCCAACATTTTCCCAACATTATTTCAAATGCAACTTTCTCCAGTGGATGTTCCTTGATTATTTTTCTTCTTCTCAGCTGAAAGTAATCTGGCTTCTGAATTCCTGTAGCACCACATTTCACTCTTGTGAAATTTTTGCCACTTAGTCTTGAACTATTGAAATTATTTGTATGTGTATCTTCTCCCCTTTATTAGATTGTAAGCTCCTTGAAGGCAGGGATTATATATTATCTTTTCTTTCCCCCACAGTACATAAGAGTTCAATAAATATTTATTAAAATAATAAACGGACATGTAAGTCATTGGTTTTTCATAGTTGCAAAGAATAATGGACCCAACTAATCTTGCTCTTTTCAGGAACTATAAAGATTATCTAGTCAAACTTCTCAAATAAGAACTCATTCTATAATATTCCTTCACTGAGAGAAAGCTGACTGCTTCATAGGGTACCCCATTGCATTTACTATTATTATCAGGGAGTTCTTAATCTTGAACTAAAATTCTGCTCCCTGGATGGTCCACCCAAGGGTGTGCTGGTATAAAAGTTTTAACAGGGCTTACACTTTTACATTTAACCTGCAATCTAGATGCCTAGATTAATATTTTCTTACATCTATATAATCAACAGAACAATAAATCAAAACCTGATTGGTAGTAATTACTGATTTCCAGGCTATAAATGCTCACAATGAACATTTAACACTAACATGTGGTTTAGACTCTGATAATCTTTCATGTGAACTTTTACAATAGCCTCCTAATTGGTCCTCCTAATTGTGTATATCTAGATATCTTTCATGTTAGACTCCCTCATTAGAATGGAAGCTCCTTGAGACCAGGAACTGTTTGGCTTTCTTTATACCCCCCAGTCCTTAACACTATCTGGCAAATAAGCAATAAAACTGTGTTAATTGGTTAATTGAGTCATATTTCAATTTTGGGGTGGTTAATGGTCATGACATTTTTCAATAATATTGAAACAAAATGTGTCCCGCAATACTCCAGAATATAGTGCTAGGATTAAAACGGAATTGGGAAGTATTTAACAAAATAAATAAAAATAAAATAGAACATAAAAAATGTTAATATATGTTTTTCTATTTCAATATTCTACCTTCAGGGATCCTTACATATAGTTTAGTGGCCCCTCTTCTGTTTGAGTTTGACACTGCTACTCTCTTATAGTGTCAAAAAGCCCTAATAAGAGGAGCAGCTAGGTAACACAGTAGACAAAGAGCCAGGCTTAGTGTCAGGAGGGCCTGGGTTCAAATCTGGCATCAGACATTTCCTAGCTGTGTAACCCTGGGCAAGTCACTTAATTCTAATTGTTTAGCCTTACTGTTCTTCTGTCTTATAATTGATCCTTAGACCGAAGGTAAGGTTTGGGGAAAAAAAAACAAACCTAATGGTCACATAAGCAGAATCAGAGTCTTCAAATAATAAGGGATCTCAAAGATCTATGTCATCAAGATGTAGAAGAACAGAAGATTTAAAGTCAGACACAAATGTAAATCCTAACTCTTTGCTAACTACCAGTATGACTTTAGGCAAGTCACTTTTATCAATCAACAATGTTTATTAAATACCAGCTAGATGGTCCAGTGGATAGAGCCTTAAATCTGGAGTAAGGAAGACTTGAATTCAAATCCAGCCTCAGATACATGCTTACTAGCTGTGTGATCCTGGGCAAGTCACCTAACCGCTTTGCCTTGTGTTCTTCAGCTATCCAATGGGGATAATAATAGTACCTAACTCCCAGAATTGTTGTAAAGATCAAATGAAGTTAAAAGGGCCAGGCATACAGTCAACACTAAAAAATGCTTGTTTCCTTCTTACTCTTGCCTATTAATGCCTGGATTAAGATAAAATGCTGTTGTTTAAAACTACCCTTTATCCACTTTACCACATGTCCAGGAGTCTTAAAATGGGGATTACATCACTAGCTTCTTAAAGGTACTAGGCTATTTTTTCCCCTGACAATTTTATAACATTCAAACATAAATGCGTAGTTTTTAAACGAAGATATTCAGCGGCTCCCTCGATACAGGAAATCTTGTTCCTACCAATGATCCTTCATTCAATTATTTAGCAAATATTTATGGTGGACCCAATATTTATGTAATAGTGGACATCACTGCTGGGTAACAATGTCAAGTTCAAAAGGAGAGGCTAAGATCTAGTAAAAGTATAAGAAATGATTCCTGCCCTCTAGTGTTTACAATCTAATTAAGTTGACTGAACATTCACAGAGAAAACCAAGAATATCAGAATAATAGCACAAAAGTCATTTACTCAGTGATTTAGGAGAACCAGATGAATAATGATCAGAGATATACCTAGACAGCAATTCAGTGTTAGCCACGTACAGTAAAGTATGTGGTCAGGAGGAAGAAGGTAGTTTTGAAACCTCTGAAATAAAAACATTTAGAACTAAAACAAGCAGTGATGACACAGTAGTTGAAATTTGAATGCCTGCTCCCCATAGACCCATAAAGTGAAGGTGAGATCCAGTTATGCTTGTTTGTCTATTTCTTTCATTAAAAAAAAACCTGATATAAAAGTACATCCATGGCTAATTAGTGAAGTAAACTTAGCTGTTCCCAGAATTACACACCTCCACGCCTCACCCTCAACATTTTATGGATGGCTAATGTTTATCCTGAGGATTCTTATTAGACTAAAAGCTTAAAAGGGACACTACTTAAGGAGGGCATGTTTTGAAGAGGTGTTCAGCAATTGGGCTACAGAGCTCCCACTAACTTGTTTTGAAGTTTGCTGTGTTTACACTTTTATTTTCATAACTACTGGCACTGAGCCTTCCTGGTGATTTTCCTCATCTTGTCCTAGCTTGGGAAACAACTAGAAAAGCCTGTTACCCATGATTAGACTGAGCTTCTTTATTTTTAATAATTGAATACTCCTGAGCTCAGATAATAGTGGTCATCATATTCAGCACTCAATAAATGGTTGTTGAATAAATTTGTCACATTCTCAGAGTGTTTTGTAGTATGCAGAGGATCAAGAAAGACAATAAGCAGCTCAGTAATAAGGGATCACAGAGTCAAAAATTATAGGTAGCATTTATATGGCACTTTAAGGTTTGCAAAATGCTTTACATATATCTCATTTGAGCCACACAACAACCTTGTCAAATAGGTGTTGTTAGCTTCGTTTTATAAATGAAGAAACTGAGGCAAAGAGCAGTGAAGTGCCTGGAATCATACGCTAGTGTCCAAGGGAGAATCTGAATTCATATCTTCTTGATTCTAAGTCCAGTTCTCCATCCAGCTGAACAAAAAATAACTGGGCTGGAAAAATGTTAGACTCAAAGACTGTGGAAACTAGGTCCAATTAAGGTTAACCAAGTTCACCTAGCTGAACTCATAAATTATACACAAGAACTCTGAAATGGAAAGGAGAGCCAAGTCAGCTAAACTGTTCTTAGAATTTGACCATTTGAATGGCTAAACTTCTGATCTTCACATGGATGTACTGTTCTTTCCTTAAGGGGCTAGAGAGATAATCTCTATTTCATTCGATTCCAAAAGTTATTTTTGTAATGACAATCTCTTTAGCACTTTGGAAAAACAGGTATAAACGCAACCCTTTGATGTTTCCCAATGTCAGAGCTCCAAACTCTAAACTATAAGGGTCTTCCAAAGTTTATTGCATTGTATTACCTTCCACCTGTCTGCCTACATGTTTGCTTTTCTTTAATTAAGTGAGCCTTCTCTTAGTCTCAGCTTCCACTTGCAGCTTCAAGTAATCACCAATTTGGGCCTTTCTTCAGTGAAATATAATTCTATTCTGAATCCCTCAGGCTGCTTCTCATTATCAAAGCACTACTCTTAGAGGCGGCTTTCCTGAGTGAACATAGATTTTCAGCAACCCCAAACATAACCCTCCCAAAGAAAGTAGAGAATATATAAAAGGAAAACACGCTAGCTACATAAAGAAACCAAATCCTCTGTGTGTTCTAAGAAAAAGGTACTCAGCAATTGTAATCATAGGCAGGAAAGGAAGCTCAAAAGCCCAGCATTATCTGGCCTTCTTTAAATATTTGATTATACGAGACCATTCTCTTCTCAAAGATGGGTACCATCATATAGCTGATGGTTCTTAATAATAGTACTAATAGTATTTAATGCTTCCCATTGTGATAAAGTAAAAGACTTAAATCTAATCTAACTCCCTCATTTTATATCTACTTTTAAATTATTCCCAATCAAGCTGGAGGTTATTATAAAACCATAGAGTTATATTTCAAGACTTTTGGGTATCCTGCTTTAGGTCTTGTTTTTTACAAGCTAAATACTCACAAGTCATTTAGTATTTCTTTGCATTGGTCCTGATGAGAACTCATTGTCTTTCTTGAAGCCTTTCTTTTGGACTATCTCTTCATATCACAAGCGCCCAAGGTTGTGCTGCTAAATTTTTAATGACCAGCTCTCTGGAAAAGACACGTTTAAATTTAATCTGTATCATTAACATTTTCTCCATTGCTTTCTTGAGTCTAGACCAGTGGTGTCACACTCAAACAGAAACAGATCCTGAGGGTTGCATATTGACATCAAAACCACAGACATAATCTAGACTGTATTTTATCTATATTTATTTTGTTAAATATTTCCCAATTACATTTTAATCTAGTTCAGTGCCACTTGCTTGCACCCACTGAGTCTGACACTTTTGGTCTATCTTATCAGTAATACAATAAACCAAACCCTGATTTCTACCATTTGCTAATCTTTGGAGGTGTAAATAGGCACACTGAAAACTGAACATTTTAGTTCACAGTTCAGGTTAGCTCCAACACAATCTACCTCAGCCTCTTAAGTCATATATTGCTAAACCATAATGTCCTATGGTCTGAAAGTACAGGAAATGATAGAAGTACTATTTCAATATATCTTTATACTATTGATCTCTTTATGAACCTCCACAAAAGGTCTGGACCAAATAAGATTTGGTCAATTCCAAAGAACAGTTATTCAATGACGATTCTTAGTTCTTTATAGAGACTTATTTAATCATTGAGCAGCTAAGTGATGTAGTGGATAGAGTTCCAGTCCTGAAAGCAGGAAAACTCATCCTCCTGAGTTCAAATCTGACCTCAGACATGTACTAGCTGTGTGACCCTGGGCAAATAACTTAACCCTGTTGGCCTTAAGTTTCCTCATCTGTAAAGTGAGCTGGAGAAGGAAATGGCAACTACTTTAGTATCTTTGCCAAGAAAACCCCAGATGGGGTCACAAATAGTTGAACACAACTGAATATCAACAAGGATGACTCTTCTTTAGGGGAGTACCCTTTGCTCTTTATGGCCTCCACTTAATTTTGGCTTGAAAACTGTGACCATGTTGAAGATAGAGATCCAAATCCCAAGTGAACAAGTTAGCACTCAGAATATCCCACCTTGACTTCACCCTGAGGCCAACTCAGTGAATACTGACTCCCCCACCCCCCAGCCCCCGTGCTGCAATAGCATGAGAAAGCTTAGTAATGCTATTAACTCTCCACTTCCTTTCCATTTTACTCCACCAGAATGGCCCACTATTGCCCGCCCAGTACCTTTCCAGCTTTCCTCATGTTTTGTCTGCCCCTAACAGAATATATGTACCTGTAGGTAAGGACATTCTAGTTTTCCTCTTTTGTACTGCCAGAGCTGAACACAATGCCTGGCGTATCAGAAGCACTCACTAAATGCTTTACCTATCTTTCTGTCCATTTATTTTTTAAAGGGCAGGAAAGTCTATGTAGAACGGACCCTAGGAAAAGAAACTTCCTAAGAATTCTCAGTAAGGGGATCCTAACTGAATTACAGATTAAAAAAACATGGAAGTAGGGGGTAGCTTTCTGTTTAGATCTAGTTAATCAGGCAAGATTTTAATCAACATTGAGTCTAAAGAAATTCCTTAGAGATTTAGAACCTTTTCCACTGCAAACAAACTAGTTAGTACTGCTATTTATACTTTCACAATTTACAAAGTAGTAATATGAGGAGAAGAACTGCGAGGAAGAAAAAGAAAAGAGGAGAAAGAAAAGAAGGAGAAAAAGGAAGGAATGAAAAAGCCATTGGTGAAGCCAATGGGAATCATAATGGCAATTTGAGAACAAAGCCATCAAGCAACTTCTCCACAGACCTTTGAAATAAACAGAAAACCAAGTTCCCTTTGGTGTCTTAGTCTGATGAATAATTGATTGCATCAGAAAACAAGATCATAGAAGATGGGAAAGAAGAAGCTAACATAATGTCTCTTCTTTTGACTGAAACACAGAGCCAAGAGCTTTATCAGGTATAGCATCTGTTTTCTCACTGCTCAAGACAACAGTTGAGTTGTGTCCCATTAATATTCTTGGGTTACACCCATCCCTTACCCAAGTGCTCTCCTCCATCTAATGGCAATATGTGTCCTGTATATACAAGTAAGAGTGTGGATGAGCAATGAATTAAAATGCAACAGGTGGAGAAATAAATGTTAGATTAGAATAAAGATTTACTACTGGCTTCATAATCAGTAAACTATGAAAGTCAGGTCTTTCTGTGTGTGTGGAGTACCAGATTGCAAAGAGTTCCTGGAGGCTAGGATACACGTAGAAAAAAAATGAAATTCCCACCAGCTGGTGATTTTGGAAATTACTTTGAATGAATGTTGGATATCTCTATAACGTGTTTAACTTAGAGCTTACATATCATCTGTAAAAGATTTGAAATTTGGAGGTGGTAAAAGAAGAAAGAACTCTTTGGATTTTGGTTGGGTTTTTCCCACATTGTCTTTGGTTTTTGCATGGCATAACACAATAATCCTACTTTAAAGAGCCTGTTGAAGAGTAGTTAGCAATATAAAAGCTGCTGAAATCACTATGACCAAGTATGGCTCTGGGGCAGTGTTAAAGCCAAAATCTTTAAATCTCTAGGAAAGAAAATTTAGATATTTCTCTCCCTCCTCCAAAGGAAGACGTACCTTTAAAAGCTCAAAACATTGGTTTTTTGGTTTGTTTTATTTTCATTTTTCCTTGAGCAAGTGTGACTTCAGGTGTGAGACTTGCAGGTCTGCTTTTACAATGCATGTTTTTGTCTCCTGGGAGGCTTGTTAAAGAAAGTCACAGTGAACTAGTGACGCCAAACTGCACCTGTTTCCCAAGGGAAAAAAGAGGGAGAGGGAGAGACTCAGTTGTTGCATTAGAATGATTAAGGTGACCAACAACAACCCTTAGAAAGTGATAGTATTCAAAGTCTTGGCAGGTTGCATAGTAAAATTAAACCCTGTGCACTAATTATTTGCCCTAATATAAAGGGCAGGGCTTCATGGGAAATGCCTAATCCCAGCCTTGCTGTGAAATGCATTCAATAAACAGGTTTCACAATTCAAGAGGAAGCACAGTGTCAGGAGACTTATATGGGAAAGTTAGCTAATGAAGTCACTCCAAGGTATTATGAAGTGCAAATGGAGTGTCAGTGAAGCCCTATGTGATCAGTCCTGAAGAGTTGGGTGACTAAGCAGTGGAGCAGGTTTAAGCTCTTACCAGGTTCTCATCCTATGTAACACCATGAGAAATTTTCTCACGCCTCAGGATTGGATGAGAATTTGGAATTGTCTTTGCTGCTCAGGTCCGTTCTCTTGACCTTCAGCCTCGTTTTTATTTCTCGTGGAGCTTTTTCAAAGTCAATTGACTTCACAATTCAAATTATCAAAAGGCAAAAGGAAAGATCTCTGGTTCAGAAGTTGTTAAAAGTGACCAGACTCTTGGGGGTGGTGGCTAAGTGGCTCAGCCAGGTCTGGAGATGGGAGGTCCTGGGTTTAAACCTGGCCTCAGACATTTCCTAGATGTATGACCCTAGGCAAGTCACTTAACCCTCATTGCCTAGCCTTTACTCTTTTTCTTTGGAACCAAATACATAGTATTGATTTTAAGACAGAAGGTAAGGGTTTAAAAAAAGTTACCAAACTTTAGGGCAGTCATAAAAATAAACTTTAATCCATGGATCTTTAGCTCAGGGGTTCTTAACCTAGGGTCTTCAGGTCCACATTTTTTAAAAGAATTTAGACAACTATATATATTTTAAGACAACTATATTTTGACATAATTTATTTCCTTTGTAATCCTACTCTTTTCATGTTATGCATTTATAAGCATTCTTCTGAGAAGGAGACCATAGGCTTCATTAGACTGCCAAATGGGTTCCAGACACAAAACAAGGTAAAAAGCCCTGCTCTAGAACCTAATAGAAAGGAGCGGGGCACCTTTTAGAAGCCTAATCTTTTTTATTTCTCTTATCAATTTTCTCTCAGTCTTTTTCCAGAAATCTCTATTTGTAGCAGAACCAAATGTAAAGTACTATAGGTGCTAATTCTGAATATATAACTAGAGATATCACTAGTGATTTTCAAAAACCTCTTTTCAAAGACCTTCAAACTGCCCTTGTTCCAAACTGGTTCCATGCAGCAAAAAACAAAACAAAACAAAAACAAACAAACAAACAAAAAAAAAAAACAAAACAAGAAATTTTCAACTATATCATGGTAGACATGTGTCTTTTCAGATTGGTATTGAGTACCACAGTTCTAAAATAGTCCTTTCAAGATTTTCAGTCTTGTCTGACTCTTCATGACTCTATTTGGGGTTTTCTTGGCAAAGATACAGCAGTGGTTTGCTATTTTCTTTTCCAGCTCATTTTATGGAAGAGGAACTGAGGCAAATAAGATTAGTGACTTGCCCAGGATCACATAGCTAAGAAGGGTCTCAGGCCAGATTTGAACTCAGACCAATCTTCCTGAATTCAAGCCCAACACTCTATCCACCGTAAGACCTCAGGACTGCCCACTTAAAGATAATAGAATCTCATATTTAGAGCAGGAAGAAATCTTTTAAGACCAGCATTGAGTACACCAAGCTACAGTGATAGTGTCGTGGGTGGATCTCTAAATTTTGCACAGCTCCCTACCTCCTGTTTTTGTTTTCAACTTTATGATCTATAAAAGTGATAGGTTTGGAATTTGTTACTACCCTTCATTTACGAAGTGTCAATAAAATGGATTTTAGAAAGTAAACATGGGAGAAGATATGAGTCTTTCCTCCTGAGTTATAACCAAAGTCAATCTAAACATAAGCAAAGATAAAAGGCATCATGCCAATTAACAAACACTGGTGATACTAGAGATCTTAATAAAATGTGGATAATAGTATCCCTTTCACTGTTTTGATTTCATTATGATTCTAGTGCACAGAGCTCTGGATCCAGAGTCAGAATCCTTAGCTTTCAGTCTTTCCTAAGCTATGTAACCCACTATATAACCTTGAGTTAGTTATTTAAGCCTTGGTTTGATCCTCTGAAAAATGAGGGGGTTGGAATAAATGAAAATAAATGAGCTCTGAGATCCCTTCCAGCTCTAACATTCAGCGGTTCTACAAAAGATAAGTTTTTTGGTTTCAAAAACACTCTACAAATGCATTATTATTTATTTCATAAACATATTTTCACTGCTGAAAATTATACATTTCCAAATATTATTGTCAAATGCTATTAATATTTAACAAGTTCTATTAGTACACTTCCATTATATGTCCTGAAGTATATATATATATATATATTTGTGATCTTATTAATTCCTTAAGTTCTCTCCATCAGTACAAATTAAAATCCATCTGTGCTTGGTCATCCTGTGAGGTTCTTGTCTATGTCCTTCCTTAAGTTTGCCATAGTGTCCACACTTTGCTTGTTCCTGATATTGTGAAGATACAAACAGAACCCTCTGGTGGTCTACCTGTCATCCTTCTCCTTGACTAGACCATCCACCATGTCTATCATCCATGTATCTGATGAAGACTATTACTACCATTTTCTTTAAAGTTCTTCAGTGGCTATATGTTGCAGCTTTTCTGCCTTACTCCCTCTGTGATGTTCATTTTTAATTCTTTGGAGACAATTGTGTTCCTTGGCTCATCGCCTAACAAAAATATTGATAGAATGTTGGCATTTTTAATGGTCTTTTTTTTTCTGGTGATGTTTAGTATTATTAAATCAACTTTGCAATTTCCTAAAGGTAATCTGGCTTCTGGCCTCTTCCACTCAATTCTGAACCACACTCAATGCCCATTTGTGCTATCTATTCCAGATAGACATGGTGAAGGATAAGGTTTTTCCACCCAAATGTATGTCAAAATGTAGATAATAGATATTTGTGAAATGCTTGATCTTTGCTAGGCTAAAGTCTTCAGTAGCTATGGATATCTGCTAATAACCTCTGCAGTTTTCTGGGCTTTATGTACCTGGAGAAATGCATATAAACTCTAGAGGAGCTCTATGTATAGCAGCAAAATTACCTTAATATAGAACCAAAATACAATAAAGTCCATTGCTTTTTTTTTTAAACCCTTACCTTCTGTCTTGGAGTCAGTACTGTGTATTGGCTCCAGGGCAGAAGAGTGGTAAGGGTAGGCAATGGGGGTCAAGTGACTTGCCCAGGGTCACACAGCTGGGAAGTGTCTGAGGCCAGATTTGAACCTAGGACCTCCCGTCTCTAGGCTTGGCTCTCAATCCACTGGTCCATTGCTTTTTTAAAAAAAATTATTTTTAAAAAACCCTTACCTTCTGTCTTAGGACCAATGCAAAATATTGGTTCTGAGGCAGAACAGTGGTAAGGGCTGGGAAACTGGACTTAAGTGACTTGCCCAAAGTCACACAGCTAGGACGTATATGAGGTCAAATTTGAACTCAGGACTTCTTGACTGCAGGTCTGACTCTCTATCCACTAAGCCACATAGCTGCCCCAAGTCCTTTGTAAACTAAAATTTTTCAAGTAGATTATTGTCAAAATATGTTTCAAATTAAGCACAATTTGTCTGTATATAGTTACTCAATTTTAAAGTACTTTTTAAAAAAAGAGTACCACCATCTTCTTTGCAGGATATGCTATTTGTAGTTAATAAAAATTGTATTTTTAAGAGTTCAATTTTTATTCATTCAATACTCTGTGCTTTGATTATATCCCCCAGATGGATATTTAACACAAGCTAGATGTACACTACTTTCCTGAGTTCATATCTTTTTAGCACCCTCCTCTGGGTCTCAGGAGACACTATCATAACAGTGCAGAGCTGGGTTCTAGAACTGTTGCTCAAGAGTCCCCATCCATATATTTCCCATTTAGAGCAAACAAATCTCAATTAGCTTTGAGAAAATTTATTTGCTAAAGGTGTTTATTTACTAATCTATATACTAAAATATAATAAAAATAGTTGGTAAAAATACCCTCCAAAATCCTGAGAAACACCCTTCCATAAAATTACAGTCTCAGGGAAGAGGATGTGTAGAAATCATATATGATTAAAGAGTAATCTCATAGCTCCTAGTTACAGGGAGTCCTTTCTTGAGCCCATAGCTGTCAGTCTTCTCTTTTGCAAAAGGTCATGCTCTTTGAAGATGCTTCCTACCCTAAGTCTACATCAATATTTGTCTTTAATATGTCTTCTTGATGCTTTATCTGTGACTGGTTTGGTTTGTCTGCTGGCATAATTGATTGGAGAAGGGGAGAGAAGATGAAGAGATTGACAGAAAGACAGACAGACAAACTTTCCTTCTCTCCCCACTCTAATGATTCACTTTCACATTCACTGAGGTCCTTTACCATTTCACTGATCTATTGCTTGTCTGAACAACTGCTAAAATTTCTCTAGTTATTTAAAGCCTCCAGGAGAATGGCAAACATCTTTGTTTAGCCAAAAAGCTGTTTCTTCCTTAATCCAATTGAAGAGAGGTTCATACCAGATATAGAGAGTATAGATCAGTGATTATCAAAGTGGGTGCTACCACCCCCTGGTGGGTGCTGCAGTGATCCAGAGGAGCGGTGATGGCCACAGTTGCATTTATCTTTCCTATTAATTGCTATTAAAATTTAAAAAAAATTAATTTCCAGGGGACTAAGTAATATTTTTTCTGGAAAGGGAGCAGTAGGCCAAAAAAAGTTTGGGCACGACTGGTATAGATGATCTTATTTACCTATTTAAAAATATAACCGTGACTGTTGATTTCTTGATTGAGGTGGAGGTGTATAATTCTCTCTTTTATACCTTTATATCTGAAAAGAACTTAGAGATAATATAATCCCAGAATTTTTTTTAAACCCTTACTTTCCATGTTGGAATCAACACCAAGTATTGGTTCCAAGGCAGGAGAGAAGTAAGGGCTAGGGGACAATTATGGTTAAGTGACTTGTCGACTTGTCCTTGATCACATAACTAGGAAGGTCTGAGGATTTCTTGTCTCTCTGGACCTGACTCTCATTTCACTCAGCCACCCCTAGTACCAGGATTCTTAATCTGGGTTACATGAACCTGCTTTAATATTTTGATAACTGCATTTTAATATAATTTATTTTTTGTAATCCTATGCATTTTATTTATGAATTCAAATATTCTAAGAAGGGATCTATAAACTTTACCAGATAGCCAAAGATATCCATGACACAAAAAAGTAAGAATTCCCTATCTAATCAAACTCCCTAATTTTACGGATGAGAACATTGAGGCTCATAGATGAAATGAATCAACCATATAGTAAAAGGGATAGAATTTGAATTCAGGTGCTTCATTGCCACAGTGAGGATGCTTTCCACTGTGCCATGTTCCCTCCCTTTGATTGTTGACTTTATCATAGTAGATAGCTCTCTCCTAAGTTGTAAGAGTAGTAGGGGAAGACTTTCCGAAAATAAAATGCATGGAAAATGGTTAAGAAACCCTAAAACAATGGACTGCATGAGGTTTGAGAGTAAGAGTACTGACGGACTTTTTATTCTCAAAAGACAAATCAGCTGTCATATGGATATCCCAAATGCTGGCTCTGGAGATTAATTTTTCAGGGCACTCAACATTTTCCCACATAACGTGGGAATCCCATAGAACTACTCCAAGGCTTGAGGACTTTTTAAAATGAATCATGTTTGTATGGCAGCTCTACCACACCCCCAAAACTGTTGTCAGCCAAACTGTTACTACAAACTTTTCCCGAGAAAGGAACCACTTTTTTGAAACAGACAGATTTGTCCAGCTGATCCAAACCACTCAATCCTAACACTTTGGTCATGTGTCTACTTTGAATTGTAAATAGTTCGTGAAGACCTTGGAAAGGGGACATATTTGACAAGCTATACCTCTGGAAGAAAGCCAACATGGGAGAAATGGGAGCCTGTCACCCAATAATGAAATGCTCTTTCAAAACCTGGGCACTGGTATTATAAGATCTTTGGACCCCCCCAAACTGAGGTGTGTAAAGGTGTGTTTAGGGTGCAGTTCCTTTGAGGATGTTGAAATAGAGCCTTTTGCTATACCTGTTATTTCATTTGTTGTGGCCACCACACCAAGGAAAGATAATCATGCCTGTACTTGCACCAAGAAACGCTATTGTCTCCTTCTTGGGAAAGGTGATTAAGAGAGTTCAAATAAAGCTCACAGCTTTCAGCTCCTCCAGCTAGCAATTGCCTTCATGGCCAAGGTTTTCAAGGAGAAAATAAATTGCTCTATTATCTCCTTCTTTCTAGGCAGCTTTGTCAGCTCTCCAAAAGTGATAACTAGGCTCTGATTTATGCTATCAGAGCTCAAAGGGGTCTAAGCAAAAAGATGGTCCTTTCCCAAGAGCACTATACTATAACCGCCCCCCCTTATTCTTCTCTCTGCTGTGAAACTTCTAGTTTTCAGAATGTAGGACCTAAAAGAAGGGAAAGCCTTTATTTGGATAAAGAAGCAAGCTGTAGATCAGGGCAAATGAGAACATCTAAGCCTTTTTCATCATACAGAGCAACCCCATATACTGACCTAATGCTACTCATTATCATTTTATCATGGCGATGTATAGAATCCCAGGAAGATCATAGCAACTGTTATCCAAAAAGAAAGTGCCCAAGGATGGTTTCCAAGGCCACGCACTGAGCACACTGAGCACCTGCTACTTTTAAAGTCAATGGGATCTGCTTCAAGCAGATACCAAGGTAAAACTGGAAGGGGAGAGGAGTGATGAAATATAGTGATTCAGGAGTTCACTTGTTCCTTTCATAATTCCACATGGGTGACTCCCCATGCTTCCATACCTATCTCATGATAAGTCAAGATATTGTTTCCCAGTAGAATGTAAGCTCCCAAAGGGGAGAGATCATTTCATTTTTGTCTTTACAGCCCCAGAACACCATGCCTTGTATTTAATAGACATTTAACAAATATTTGATTATTTGATATTTTATTTCATATGTATTTATATATTTGTGTTATATTTATTATGTTATATTTTTATATTTTTCTTATTTTTATTAAATAAATATTTTTATTTATACAGAAATAAAAAGGAGATCATGCCTATTAATTATAGATGAAGAGACCAATTTCTATCCATCCCAAGGACAATGGAGAGCTGCATGACAGGAAACCCAAATCTCTGTCAGATGGCTGAAGAATGTAAGAATGTGACAGGGGGAAGAAGGAAACTAGCACAGAGGTGGAAGACCAGGACCCTTCCTCAAATTCCAGTTAGAATCATCTTTCTATAGGGTTCTTTCCTTAAAATTAGATTGGGTACAAGAATCTCTCTTGGGATGCCATGGAAAAACCACTGTACTGGTATTCAGGAGACCTGGACCCCAGTCCCAGTTCAGCTACTAGTTAGCTTTGTGGTCCTAGAAAAAATCACTTTAGAGGCAACTAGATGGCTCAGTGGATAGAGACAGGCCTAGAGAGGAGAAGTCTTGGGTTCAAATGTGGCCTCAGACTATCTGTGTGATCCTGTGGAAGTCACTTAACCTTAATTGCCTAGCCCTTACTGCTCTTTCACCTTAGTATCAATTCTTTTTTAAGTATAAATTTTTAGTATTTAGTATCAATTCTAAGACAGAAGGTAAGGGTTTTTTTAAATTTTTTTTTAATTTTTAATAGAATAAAAATCACTGCTTCTCCCTAGTCTGCTCTGTAAGATCAAGCAGTTGATCTAGACCAGTTGGTATCAAACTCAAACAGAAATATGGCCACTGAATTATATATTAAAATAATATATGATATTGACTTTTAAAACCACATTTCATAACTTATATGTAAGTACATGCATGCATATATACACATATATTATTATTATTATTACTAATATGTTAAAGTTCTAAAATTGGATAAGAACTACATTTAATTTGACTGAAGCCAGTAGTGTTTGTGAGTCATACATGGCCCATTAATCACTTATATGACAGCTCTAGGCTGGGTAATATCTAAAATCTTTTTCAGCTGTAATATTTTACTATTAGGTATATGTAACTATTAGAGAAAGCTAGATGGCTCAGTAGATAGAGCATGTAGCCTGGAGTCAAGAAGACCCGAGTTCAAAATCCAGCCTCAGACACTTACTAGCTGTGTGACCTTGAACAAGTGACTTAACCTTTGCCTAGGAGACAGCTCAGTGACTCAGTGAGTAGAGCATTGAGCCTAGAGACAGGAAAACCCGAGTTCAATTCTGGCCTCAGACACATACCAGCTGTGTGACCTGGGCAAGTCATTTCACCTTTGTTTGACTTCATCCACTGGAGAAGGAAGTGGCAAACCAGTATCTTTGCCAAGAACACCCATAGAGAGTATGGTCCCCGGGGTCACAAAGAGTTAAACTTCACTGAACAACAACAACATAATGTAGCTATGACCCCTCACTATGGGCTCTGATTACTCATTTTAGACCCAGTTGTTCTCTAATGCAGCTACCTTGGGCTGCTTCACCCCCATGTGTGCTTCAGCCAGCTGCTACTGCCTGAGAAGACCTAAGCCATCACAGCCTCCTAGATGAGGGAACTATCACTGGCCTTTCTTGGTTGGAAACAATGATAAACTCCAAGATGTTAAAGAGAAGTGTTAAGGACAGATTCATGCCTAAATGGAATCCTCTATTTGATGTGATCAAGATAATTGAAAGAAATTTGAAAAAGTCAGAGCAATGGAAGGGAAAATGCGCTCTGGTCCTAAGTCTTTTGCCTCTGCAACTTCCACCAACATTCTTAATTTGGTGCACTTGGCTGGCCCAAGAAAAACAAGTCTAGAGCGTCCATATGAAAATCCTTTAATGAATCAATCAACAAATATATAAGTGTTTCTTATGTTCCAGGCATCTGCAACACCCTGGTGATACAAGTGCAAAAAAATGAAACATTCCTTATTTTCTTTTTTTAAGTAATTTTTATTTTTTAGAAAAGTTATCATGGTTACATAATTCATGTTCTTACTTTCCCCTTCAACCCCAACCTCCCCACCCCCCATAGCTGGTGCGCACTTCCACTGGTTTTAACATGTGTCGTCTATCAAGACCTATTTCCAAATCATTGATAGTTGCATTGGTGTGGTAGTTTCAAGTCTACATCCCCAATCATGTCCGCCTCAACCCATGTGTTCAAGCAGTTGCTTTTCTTCTGTGTTTCCACTCCTATAGTTCTTCCTCTGAATGTAGGTAGCGTTCTTTTCCACAAATCCCTCAGAATTGTCCTGGGTCATTGCATTGCTGCCAGTACAGAAGTCCATTACATTCTATTTTACCACAGTGTATTGGTCTCTGTGTACAATGTTCTTCTGGCTCTATTCCTTTCACTCTGCATCAATTCCTGGAGGTCTTTCCAGTTCACATGGAATTCCTCCAGTTTATTATTCCTTTGAGCACAATAGTATTCCATCACCAGCATATACCACAATTTGTCAGCCATTCCCCAATTGAAGGACATACCCTCATTTTCCAGGTTTTTGCCACCACAAAAAGCACAGCTATAAATATTTTTGTACAAGTCTGTTTATCTATGATCTCTTTGAGGTACAAACCCAACAATGGTATGGCTGGATCAAAGGGCAGGCAATCTTTTATAGCCCTTTGAGCATAGTTCCAAATTGCCATGCAGAATGGTTGGATCAGTTCATAACTCCACCAACAATGCATTAATGTCCCAATTTGGCCACATCCCCTCCAACATTCATTACTTTCCCCTTCTATCATTTTAGCCAATCTATTAGGTGTGAGGTGATACCTCAGAGTTGTTTCGATTTGCATTTCTCTAATTATTAGAGATTAAGAACACTTTCTCATGTGCTTATTGATACTTTTGATTTCTTTATCTGAAAATGCCTATTCATGTCCCTTGCCCATTTATCAATTGGTGAATGGCTTGATTTTTAATACAATTGCTTTAACTCCTTGTATAGTCAAGTAATTAGAGCCCTGTCATAGTTTTTTGTTATAAAGATTTTTCCCCAATTTGTTTAATTTAGTATAATTGAAATAATTTATTTTACATTTTGTAATTTTCTCTAACTCTTGCTTGGTTTTAAAATCTTTCCTTTCCCAGAGATCTGACAAGTATACTATTCTGTGTTCACTTAACTTATTTATAGTTTCCCTCTTTGTATTCAAGTCATTCACCCATTCTGAATTTATCCTGGTATAGGGTATGAGAGGTTCTCTCCCATATTTTTTCCCAATTTTCCCAGCAGTTTTTGTCAAATAGTGGACTTTTGTCCCAAAAGTTGGGCTCTTTGGGTTTATCATACACTGTCTTCCTGATGTCACTTACCCCAAATCTATTCCACTGATCCTCCCTTCTGTCTCTTAGCCAGTACCATATTGTTTTGATGACCACTGCTTTATAGTATAGTTTAATATCTGGTACTGCTAGGCCACCTTCCTTCATGGTTTTTTTTTCATTATTTCCCTTGATATTCATTATCTTTTGTTCTTCCAAATAAACTTTGTTATAGTTTTTTCTAATTCAGTAAAGAAGTTTTTTGGTAGTTTGATAGGTATGGCAATAAATAGGTAAATTAATTTGGGTAGAATGGTCATTTTTAATTATGTTAGCTTTTCCTACCCATGAGCAATCAATGTTTTTCCAATTCTTTAGATGTAGTTTTATTTGTTTGGAAAGTATTTTGTAGTTGTTTTCGTATAATCCCTGTGTTTGTTTTGGTAGATAGATTCCTAAGTATTTTATGTTGTCTAGGGTGATTTTAAATGGTGTTTCTCTTTCTACCTCTTGCTGTTGTAATGTGTTGGAAATATATAGGAATGCTGATGATTTATGTGCATTTATTTTGTATCCTGCAACTTTGCTAAAGTTGTTGATTATTTCCACTAGCTTTTTAGTTGATTCTCTAGGATTTTTTAAGTAGACCATCATATCATCTGCAAAGAGTGATAGGTTAGTATCCTGATTGCCTACTTTAATACCTTCAATTTCTTTTCCTTCTCTAATTGCTATTGCTAGTGTTTCTAGTATAATATTAAATAATACAGATGATAATGGGCATCCTTGTTTCATACCTGATCTTACTGGGAAGGCTTCTAATTTATCCCCATTGCATATGATGCTTGTTGATGATTTTAGATATATACTGTTTATTATTTTTAGTAAAGATCTTCTATTCCTATACTTTCCAGTGTTTTCAATAGGAATGGGTGCTGTATTTTGTCAAAGGCTTTTTCAGCATCTATTAAGATAATCATGTGGTGTTTGTTGGTTTGCTTGTTGATATGGTCAATTATGTGGATGGTTTTCCTAATGTTGAACCATCCTTGCATTCCTGGTATAAATCCCACCTGATCATGGTGGATAATCCTCTTGATCACTTGCTGGAGTCTTTTTGCTAGTATTTCTTTTTAAGATTTTTGCATGTATGTTCACTAGGGAGATTGGTCTGTAGTTTTCTTTCTCTGTTTTTGATCTCCCTGGCTTTGGAATCAGTACCATATTTGTGTCATAAAACGAATTTGGTAAGACTCCTTCTTTCCTTATTATATCAAATAATTTGTATAGTATTGAGATTACTTGTTCTTTAAATGTTTGATAGAATTCACTTGTGAATCCATCAGGCCCTGGCAATTTTTTCTTAGGGAGTTCTTTGATGTCTTGTTCAATTTCTTTTTCAGATATGGGATTGTTTAGCTATTTTATTTCTTCTGCTGCTAATCTAGGCAATTTATATTTTTGTAAATATTCATCCATAGCACCTAGATTGCTATATTTATTGCCATATAATTGGGCAAAATAGTTTTTAATGATTGCCTTAATTTCCTCTTCATTAGAGGTGAGGTCTCCCTTTTCATCTTTGATACTGTTCATTTGTATTTTTTTTATTAGATTGACCAGTATTTTGTCTATTTTATCTGTTTTTTCAAAATACCAGTTTCTAGTCTTATTTATTAATTCAATAGTTCTTTTACTTTTGATTTTATTAATTTCTCCCTTGATTTTTAGTATTTCTAATTTAGTTTTCATCTGGGGATTTTTGATTTGCTCACTTTCTAGTTTTTTAAGTTGCATGCCCAATTCATTCATTTCTGCCCTCCCTAATTTGTTAATATATGCACTCAAGGATATAAATTTCCCCCTGAGTACTGCCTTAGCTGCATCCCACAGAGTTTGGTAGGATGTCTCATCATTGTCATTCTTTTCAGTGAAATTGTTGATTGTTTCTATGATTTCTTCTTTAACTAACTGGTTTTGGAGAATCATATTATTTAATTTCCAATTCGTTTTTGATTTGCCTGTCCAGGTGCCCTTACTAATTGTTATTTTTATTGCATTATGATCTGAGGTTACAGTTATTATTTCTACTCTTTTGCATTTGTTTGCAATGTTTCTATTATATGGTCAATCATTGTGGATGTACCATGTGCAGCTGAAAAGAAGGTGTATTCCTTTTAATCCCTATTTATTTTTCTCTACATATCTATTAAATCTAATTTTTCTAGGACTTCGTTAATCTTTCTTATCTCTTTCTCATTTATTTTTTGGTTTGATTTATCTAGATCTGAAAGAGGAATATTTAGATCTCCCACTAGTATGGTTTTACTATCTATGTCCTTCTTGAGCTCTGCCAGTTTCTCCTTTAGGAATTTGTATGCTATGCCATTTGGTGCATACATAGTGCGCACTGTTATTTCCTCATTTTATATACTGCCTTTTATCAGGATGTAATTACCTTCCCTGTCTTTTTTTAATCATATCTATTTTTACTTTGGCTTTGTCAGAAATCATGATCACCACTCCTGCCTTCTTTTTCTCATTTGAAGCCCAAAAGATTTTGCTCCAGCCCTTTAACTTAAATCTGTGTATGTCCACTCACCTCATATGTCTTTCTTGTACACAACATATGGTAGGATTTTGGTTTCTAATCCATTCTGCTATTTGCTTCCTTTTTATGGGCAAGTTCATCCCATTCACATTAAGAGTTATAATTATCAGTTGTGTATTTCCCAACATTTTGGTATCCTCTCCTAGTTCTACCCCTTCTTCTTACACTATTTCCTTTTAATCTAATGATTTGTTTTAAATCCGTAACCCTTGTCCCTTCCTTTGATTTACTTCCCTTTCTACCCCTTCCCTTATTATTCCCCTCTTTATATTTTTAAGGCCTAATGAATTCCCTCACCCTTCTCCTCCCCTTCCTTTTTGGATCTCCCCACTCCCCTGCTCCCCTTGGTTTATCCCTTCTCACTTTCTCAGTAGGGTTAGATAGAGTTCTATATCCCAATGGATATAGCTACTCTTCCCTCTCAGGGTTAATTCCACTGAGAGTATGGTTTAAATATTTCCTCTTAATACTCTCTTCCTCTCCTTCTTATAATAGTATTCATCCCTTCCCTTCCCATGCCCTCTTTGTGTGGTATAGAATATCCTGTTTTTCTTATTCATACAAGTTTCTCTTGGTGCCATCTACTATACACCCCCCCCTCT
Source organism: Gracilinanus agilis (assembly GCF_016433145.1). Lineage (NCBI taxonomy): Eukaryota > Metazoa > Chordata > Mammalia > Didelphimorphia > Didelphidae > Gracilinanus > Gracilinanus agilis. Next base: position 523,401,246 of record NC_058130.1, read on the forward strand.
TTCCCACCCACCCCCATATCATCTTAGACCATTTAGTACTCCAACCTCTCCCTATGAATAATTCTTCTAATTACTATAATAGTGAATACTATAATAGTGGATAGAGTTCACTACGGAGAATTACACATAACATTTCTCCATATACAAATACAAATAAATAGATCTTATTGAAGCCCTTAAAGAGGCAAATTTAAAAATAAGAGTTTTCTTTCTTTCCTCTGTTTCTTATTTGCCTTTTCATGTTTCTCTTGGTTTTTGTGATTGGATATCAAACTTTGCATTTAGTCCTGGTCTTTTCTGTGCAAATACTTGGAAATCTTTTATCTTGTTGAATGCCTATACTTTCCCCTGAAAGTATGTAGTCAGTTTTGATGGGTAGGTGATCCTTGGTTGCAGACTCAGTTCTCTTGCCTTTCTGAATACCATATTCCAAGCCTTGTGGTCTTTTAGTGTGGAGGCTACCAGATCCTGTGTGATCCTGATTGGTGCTCCTTGATATCTGAATTGTCTCTTTCTGGCTTCTTGTAAAAATTTTTTCTTTTACTTGAAAGCTCTTGAATTTAGCTATTATATTCCTGGGGGTTGTCTTTTCAGGGTTTAGTGTAGAAGATGATTTATGGATCCTTTCAATGTCTATATTGCCCTCTTGCTGTAAATCTTCAGGGCAGTTTTGCTGAATAATTTCTTTTAGTATGGAGTCCAAATTTATATTAATTTCTGCTTTTTCAGGAAGACCAATGATTCTCAAATTGCCTCTTCTAGACCTGTTTCTTTTGATCTGTCAATTTCTCAGTGAGGTATTTCTTGTTTCCTTCTATTTTATCAGTCTTTTGATTTTGCTTTATTTGTTCTTGCTGTCTTGAGAGATCATTGGCTTCCACTTGCCCAATTCTGGTCTTTAGAGACTGGTTTTCCATTATAATCTTATGATTTTCCTTTTCGGTTTGGTCCATCCTGTTTTCCAGCTGTTTAATTTTGGTTTCCAATTGGGAGTTTCTGTCTTTTAATCTGTTAATTTCCTCTTAAGCTATTTCCCACTTCTTTCACCAAATCTCTTCCATATTTCTCTTGATCTCAGATTTGAACTCTTCAAGAGCTTGTGACCAATTTTCATTTTTTTGGGAAGGTTTGGATATGATTACTTGTTTGTTCTCCTCTGCTATTTGCTGTGTTGCCTAGATTTTTTCTGTATAAAAGTTGTTGAGTGTTAAAGATTTCTTCTTGTTGATCTTTCTCTTTTGGGGTTCTTATGACTGGCTTGCCATTGTTAGCTTGGGCCCTCTCAAGTTTATCCTCATGCCCAGGATCTGTCTGTGCTCTTTAGGCTCCTGAGTTCTCAGGTCTAGTTGTTCTCAGGGTCAAGCCTTCTTGTGGTCCCCTTGCTTGTTTCTCTGCCCGAAGCTCCTTTAACAGTCTCAGGGTGCTGCTTCCGCAGTCATGTACACCTCTGCACTGGGTCCCCACTCAAGGTCCACACCTGAGCTTAGGATCCGCATCTGTACCTGCATCTACACCTGTGCTCAAGGTCTGTGTTCAAAGTCAGCATATTCTTTAGCCTCTTGGGGTCTTAAGTCTTGCTGCTCTCAAGAGCAGGCCCTGGTGATCCCAGGTAGCTGCCAAGGACTTAATGGATGCCTCAAACTTGCTCTAACTCTTGTGCACTGGCTTTGGCCCTGTAGGTGGTGTGGGGGTGAAGGGGTTGCTCAGCTCACATTTTAGTGAGAGCTGTTTCACCCGCTTATAGCATGGAAATGCCTCAATCCTACATACCTTCAGTGCTGCACCCTGTTGTGGAGTCCCTTTGTTCGTCTGGATTTGTTTTTATGTCCTCTTGAGGAATCCTATATCTATGGGTTAGGAGAGGTTAAACAGCTGCTTTTTATTCTGCCACCATCTTAACCCAGAAGCCTCCAACTTCAACAGTCCTTATTTTCTAGTAGCTTACAGTCTACGGTTCCCTTGAGTCTTTATTTCTAAGGCTAAACAACCACGGTTCTTTCAAAAACTCTTCAAAGACCTTCCTGTTATCACTATAATAAATAACTGCTTCCATATCTCTTTGGAGGAAGTCACCAACCCCAACTGTTCATCTTGTCTTCTTCTGACCTTTTTTTAATGGTTTGTTAAGTGAAGGTATGTATGAATTTATATTCCAAGCATTAATAATTCCTTTGAGGAATCATCTCTGGAGAAGCTCCTTCTTCTTAAAGTGCCTAGTGCCTTTCTTCTCAGGAGGAGCCTCTTATCTATTGATCACCTACAAGTGTTCAGTGGATCTTCTTCCCTTTTTCTCTTGTCAAATTCTTCAACCCTTTCATAGGTCTGACAGGAATTAGATTCCCTGACATGAAGTTCTCCATTGTCCTTGGGTACAGCATCTCTGAAAGAATGAATATTAATGCAACAAGACAGGTTTTTGTGGCAGTGAACAGTTTAGTAACACTGAAAGTATCACGTGGTTTCTCAAATGCTTTTTTACTTGAACCCTTCCTAAATCAGTTCTAGGCCAAGGTCATTGTTTATCCAAAGCACTGATCCAGGATCTCTATCTAGCCAGCTAGATGAACAGATAGACAGACAGGAAGACAGGCAGATAGACCAACAGAGATGATACATATTTACTGGAGTTCTTAACCTAGAGTACATGGATCCCCAAGGAGTCTGCCAATGGATTTTAGGGAATCTGTGAAATTTGATGAGTTCATACCTGGCCTCAGACACTTAATAGTTGTATGACCCTTAAGTCACTAAACTCCATTTTCCTCAGTTTCCTCTTAAAATGAGTTGGAAAAGGAAATGGCAAACCTCTCCAGTATCTTTGCTAAGGAAACTCCAAATGGGGTTGCCAAGATGTAACTGAAACAACTGAACAATAAAAAAATTATTGTTATGAAAATATTTTTGACCTTATTGACTCACTGAATGGATCTTGGCTTTTTTCAAGGGTTTCTAGACCACATTTTAAGAACTTTTGACACAGGAAATTCCAAAGTGAAGGAACACCCTCTATCAATGTAAGCTGGCTTATTCTCTACATCTTAAAGTCTTAGAGAATGTTGGGTCCAGAGTCAGGAAGTCCTGAGTTCAAATATAGTCTCAAAGACTTAACTATGTGACTGTGGCCAGGTTACTTAACTGCTATATGCCTCAGTTTCCTCATTTGTAAAATGGAGATAATAATAGCATCCCCTAGGTTTATATTAGGATTAAATGAAATAACTTGTAAAACAATTTGCAAATATTAAGGCACTATGTGATGCTAGCTATTAGAAAGCTACCTAGGTGGGGCAGCTCAGTGGATTGAGAGCCAGGCCTAGAGATAGGAAACCCTAGGTTCAAATCCGGACTCTGTGTAATCCTGGGCAAGTCATTTAATCCCCATTGCCCAGACCTTATTTCTTCAGAAGAGAGTTGAGGGACACCAAAGGTGAATGAGCAGCCCTGAAAATGGTACACCAAGCCCTTATACCAAAAGTGCTAATCTTCCTTGAACAACTCATACTTCACCCAATCTTTTAATCTCTCTTTGTAGGTAACTCTTAAAAAAAACCCAAACAACTCTTATCTTCTTTCTTAGAATCAATACTGTGTATTGGTTCCAAGGTTCACCTTTGGTGTCCCTCAACTCTCTTCTGTGGCTCCAATAAGCTGTAACAGAAGAAGTGGCCACATCCCAGGAAACCATCCTTCCTGATGAACTAAACCACTTAGAGGGTGCCACAAACCCATTGGTGAGTTAGAGAGCTATCTACCCCAAAGATGTGAAGGCTTCCTCCAGAAGAATGGGCATAAGAGAATAATTTGTTTCAGCCACTATGAAGGCAGCTGAAGTAAGTCCTGTTTGAGTGCTTCAAGCCTGATTAATCAATAAAGAAGCCAAGGTCATCCACTGCAACCCGGACCATCACCAGTCATATTGAATTGTCTTGCAACTGGACTTAGATGATTCTGGGATAGAGAATCAACAAAGAGTGCAATTCTGCCTCACTTAAATCCAATCCATATATAATCACCCTGTGATGTCATTGGTCCTTTTCCAAAATGAAGGACAAAATAACAACAACCAGTAAGTATTGGGTACATTATTTGAATCCTATTCCATATTGACTTTAAGGCTAGTGCTCCATTTGATAAATCAAAAGTGTATGTGTTTGTATATGTAGCTGTGTAGATATTTATATGTGTAAATACATATATGTATTTGTATACAGATGTGCCAAAACAAAATATATGCCTATATTTATATATATCTACATTCTTATATACACACACATATATATCCATATGTACTTTAAACTGGTACTATATATGTATATATTTAGAGAGAAGGGGCAAAATACTAATTCTATGAGCAATCTATCCAGCAAGACATCATTAATTTTTTCCTCCATTTTCTTTTCAAGTATGTGTGATTAAATCAATCTCCTTTTGCATGTATGTGGACTTTTGCTGAGGGAGCTTTCTAGTGTTCCATGGTTTGATGAAAGTAATCAAATTTCATTTGTGAAAAGGGACATTGAAGAACCAGTGTCACTTCTGTGAAGGATGCCCTCTGCAGAGTACAAATAAAAGAAACCTCTTTGGATTGTAAGGTTCTTCAAATGCTCCTTTTCATCAATGGCTTTATTCTAACTGATCAATCACGATAAATGGAATCAATCTTTTCAATTTGGGCTATTTTTCTTTCTTTCTTTTTAAATTCAAGGCAGAAGAGTGGTAAGGGCTAAGCAATGGGGATCAAGTGACTTGTCCAGGATCCCACAACCAATTTGGTCTATTTTTCAAAATTGTATCAGTATAATATGTATCTGTGACAGACAAGTTGGGAACCTAACAAATTGGGTACAGAAGTGAACAAGAAGTGGAAAGTGGGCTGGATTGCCTTGGGGACATCATTAATGACTCCAAGCTTCCTATACAAAGACCCATCCTTTTAAATACTAACAACATTCTATCAGTTTTGCTATCTGGCAACAAGCCATGGAACATGACTGTCTCCAAAGAATTAAAACAAACTACATAAAATGGTATTGAAGAGTTGCATGGTAGGTATGAGCAGGAGATACATTTTAATCAAAGGAACATTGAATAAGAGGAGTAAACGATGTCATCAAGAAAATGTATAAGAGTAAGGGATGTTCTAATGATGTTGCAAGGATGACAGGTGGACAATCAGAGTGTTCCTTGAGCACCTTCTAGATGTCAGGAGAAATCAAAGAAGGCTTGCTATGTGTTGTTTGGGCCTCTTATAGTTAATTTGTGAGAAAATGTGGACGAAAGTCTCACAGGTTAGACATGCATAAAGGAAGGCAGGAGAGATTGCGTTGCTGGACAGGACTTCCAAATCGATGAGAATCAAATTGTTCAATTGTTGCTATTGTAGTTCTATAACTATTTGTGATGTCAACAAGTTGTCAACAACTTACTAAGCTCCTACTATGCGCCAAGCACATGCTAAACACTGGGGATGCAAATAGAGCCCCCTCTAAAACCAGATTCTGCTCTCAAATAGCTCACAGTATGAAAGGGAAAAACAATATACAAACAACTATGTAGATAAAAGCCATATATAGGATAAATTTCAGGTAATCTTAGAGGTTTTTCCTCTCATATTTACTTTTTCTGCTAATTTGATATTTTGCTACGATCTTTGCCCAAGCCTGTAGATGGCCTGACTGTGTACAGGACAGCTAACTCTGAAATGGCAGAGGTTTCCTGAATATTAAGATATAAGCAATTTATCTTTTTTTTAACCGTTACCTTCTGCATTAGAATTAATACTAGGTATTGGTTCCAAGGCAAGAAGAGAGGAAAGGGCTAGGCAATTGAGGTTAAGTGAATTGCTCTGGGTCACACAGCTAGGAAGTGTCTAAGGTCAGATTTGAACCTAACTTCCAGTCTCCATGCCTGACTCTCTATCCACTAGATCAGGTTCAATGCCTTCAAATTCTCTCCTCAAAAAAATAGTCATGAGGTACAAGGCTGATTCTGAGTAGTTTTTAAGTTTTTAGCTCCTTTATTTCCTGAATCCAAACTATTTTTCAATATCGTTTTTGCCCATTTTCATTCTATTATAGATTTATTCTGTATTTATTTTATATATATTTTGTATTCACTTAGATGTATAGTATTAGTTCCTTCTAGCAAAATGCAAACCCCTTGAGGGCAGGGGTTGTTTTGTTTTGTTCTTTGCATCCCTGATACCTACCACAATTCCTTGTGCTTAATAGGCATATGATAAATGGTTGTTTGATAGAGTATCATCAACTCACCAATATCCAGATATGTGTTGAAAATTTGAAAGACATTTCACTATCACCATATAATTCTTTTTGTCTTTGTTAATTCTCTTCACATAGTCAAACTGTCGTATCTCTAGTAATGTTCCATTAGACAGTTCAGAGGGCTATGATACCATAGCCTAGAAGTGGTTGTATATAGACTGAGAAAAAGCTGTAAATATGGGTGGGGTGTGAATAGATAAACCCAAGGGAGAGAAAACCATGAAGAGCTGTAGAAAATGATGATGATGATGATGATGATGATGATGATGATGATGATGATGATGATGATGATGAAAGCAATAATAATAACAACAGCAATAACAACATTTATATAGTGCTTACTATATATGTTATCTAGGGCAACTAGGTAGCACAATGGATAGAGTGCCAATCCTGGAGACAGGAAGATTCAACTTCCTGAGTTCATATCTAGCCTCAGACACTTACTAGTTGTATGACCATGGGATGAGTCAGTTAACCCTGTTTGCCTCAGTTTCCTCACCTGTAAAATGAGCTAGTGAAGGAAATAGCAAACCTCTCCATTAACTCTGCCAAGAAAATTCCAAATGGGAAACAACTGAATAAAGTACACTATGCTAAGCACTTTGCAATGATCTCATTTGATCCTCACAAGAACCCTGGGAGACAGGTGCTGTTATTATCCCCATGTTAGAGAAGAGGAAACTAAGGCAAACAAAATTGCTCGTAAAACTAGTAAGTATCTGAGGCCATATTTGAATTCAGGTCTTCCTGACTCCAGGTCCGGTAACTACATGACCCACTGTATCACTTAACCAATGATTGCTTCCTTTAATCTAAAGAAGCATAATGGATAGCAAGCTGCCTCAGAGCCAGGAAAATCTGGGTTCAAGTTCTGTCTCTGCTATAATTGTTCATTATAAACTTGATTTCCAGTGCCATAGGCAATTACAATACTACATGCTACAGTGAAGGTGTCAACCTCTTCCTCTAGGAGTTCCCTATATCAACTAAATCTCATATCCAATCCTATCTACCTACTTATTCCAGTTCTCTATATATAATTCTATATTGAGACAAGTGCCAGTAGACTGCCCTCAATATAGAAAATGGAATTCCTGTCTTAGTTTCTTCAATGCCACAGAAAAATTTCTACTCATATCATGACCTTCCAGAGAAGCCCAAATTTCCATTTTGACTGACTAAGCAAGTCCTGTGGACTGAAGTGTACCATCTAGTATTTGCCCTCTAGCCACCAGCAGGTGAGAAGATAGCACCTTCCATGACTCACTTTGCTGCAGGCTTGATTGTGAAAAAGCTCTTTCTCTTCCCATCCCCAGTTTATGATTCTGCTCACACTAACCTGATGCTCCACAGAGGAGGGATGATATTCTATCCTGAGCAGCAGAGAGATGTGAAGTTTGCTTCTGGAAAAGAAGGAGATTTCCTTGAATTAGTCTAATCAGCAAGGAACAATTCATGGAAGCTGCAAAGATGCACATACAAGCCTGCTATAAACATGTAATAAATCAGTCAATAAATACTAATTAAGAAGCTACTATGTGGGAGATGCTATGGATAAAAAGACTAAAAAGAAACAGTTTCTATTAGTCAACTAACATTTGTTTGACACTTACTATGCACCAGGCAGTGCGCTAAGCTCTTGGAATACCAGGGAAGTAAAAAAAAAAATAAATCGACCCTGCTTTCAAGGAGCTCTTGTTCTAATGAGGGAAACAAAAAAACAAAGTACAAACAAGATGTATAAAGGCCAAGTTAGAGCTAACCCAGAGGGAGATGGCACTAACACTAAGGACAGGGACAAGCTTCTTGCAGAAGGTGGGAATAAGATGAAGTACTGGGCACTGAGAAAAAGAAAGTCAAAAAACAAGTTCCTCTCCTCATGGAGTTCACATGGGGAGACATATATGTATATATAAGCACATGCAAATTAAATATAATTCAAGATACCCTAAAGTCGAATGGGGAGCCTCACTTGGTAGGTGATTTTTTTTTCTCAAATGAAGACTTCCAACAAAAACTTCTACTGGTCTCCTTAAAAAATCTACACTCAAAAGAATATCAAGTTATGTTGTTGTGTTCAGGGTTCGGTCTCACTTCAAAAGAATTTGTCACTTAAGCTTTGTTCATCTCAGTCAAAGTTTTTATTGGGGTTATCAGGGAGAAGTGGCTTGAGCTACTGGAAGTGGAGCTGCTGCTTGATTTGGGAGTGGAGCCACCTTCCACCCTGAGTAGTTGGGGATAGGAATTTTATAGGGAAAAAATCAAGGTCCCTCTGCCCGCTCCCCTAGGCTAGGCTTAAGGACTTGGCTTGAGGAGGTGTCCTTGGGTAACTCTACACAGGAGGGAAATGATGGAATTCCCCTGGTGGTTTTTTATTGGAAAGAGCCAGGAGAGAGCACCATTAGCCGTGGGCTGGGACTTAGGCTAATGTCATTTGATGCTCAGGGGTTCCAGCCCCCATAAGTGCCCTTGGCTTTGGATATGTGCAGGCACCTATATTGCGGCCCAATTTAATATCATTTGGTACCTGACTCAGGGGTCCCTGTCTGATGTCATTTGATACCTACATCAGGGGTCCTAGCCCCCATCAATATTAATCTTTTCAGACTCACCCTCTAATGTCATCACTTGCATTTATATAGTTTTTGAAAATTAGATATATCTTTTCAAATGCATTCCCTCTCAGAATTTCAGGTCATGGAACTATGTCTATTGTTTCTCTGAGTTTTTAAAAAGTTGGTTTTTCCAAAGTGTGGGGCACATGTGTGGTTGTGCCCAATAATCAAATATCCTTTCCTTAATAATTGTGAACATTTAACAGTGATGGTGAACCTTTTAGAGACTGAGTGCCCAAACTCATCATCATGCTGCATGTGAGCCTCTCCTTTACCCCAGACAGGAGAGGGAGGAAGCACTCCCATTGGGCAACTAGGCAAAGGGGCAGGTCATGTGAGAAATGTCTTCAGGTGTGCATGGAGAGGGAGAAGGGAGCAGCCCCTTCCTGCACACATGCCATAGGCTCACCAACACAGACTTAGAATGATCTGGTCACTTACTCCATTGATTCCATTTCATCAATCATTCTTCCTTTCTGATCAAAATTCAAGTCTAGAGTTCCCCTTGACTGATTCTTTGACTTTCTGAAAGAAAAATGTTTTAGTAAATTATGTAAAAAAATTATCAAATGCCCTGTAATTTCTAGCAAATATCCATTTAAGTTGAAGTCCCATGTCACTACTTCAATTTCCACCTTGAATGGGTTTTATAATCTTTTTTTCAGGGAAGTATGATACAAATTCAAAATAATCCTATTATATAGCACCTGCTAATGTTTAATGCACTGCTAGACATAACTAATACAAAGACAAAATAAAACAGTCCCTGGTATCAAAGACCTTAGATTCTACCTTCTATATAGCCTGCCAATCTGTTGTAAAAGAGAAATTTATCTTTTTTATAGCTGGATTTAAAAAGAAAAATGTCTAATAGAGTTCCCATAAAATTTTTCAAGATGATATAAAACAATCAAAGGTCATCACTACTGGTGATTTTTACCTGGCCAATCCATTTCCTTTAAGCTTTAAAAAACTTTTAAAAAAGCTTTGCTTTGAGCTTTAAAAAAACTTGTATCTTCTGTCTTAGAATTGATACTATTGGTTCCAGGATAGAAGAGTGATAAGGGCTAGGCAGCTGGGGTTGTGACTTTCACAGGGTCATATAGCTAGGAAGCTTTTGGGGTCTAGGCATGGTTCTCTTTCCACTGAACCACCTAGCTTTTTATGATTTGGGTCTAGACCAATATCCTAGTTATATTTAAATTTCCAATTGGACTCTTTTTATCCACTAAACTTATATTTATGAAGGTCCTCAAATAAGAGACTTTGTACATTAACTTCCATCCTACCACATTTATCTGAAACCATATTGGGAGTTTCCCTTGGTAATTCTAAGTCATATTCACTTTGGAACAGATCTAAAAACAATAAGGTGCCTGTTGTCAGACATAGACCTATACTGATAGGCATTGAAGAGATGGAAACTATATGCCAAAATAAAGAACATTCACAACTATCCATGGTACTGAATCATCTCCCAGGTTCTAAGAGAGTGTTTGGATGTTCTCCGGATGTTGGCACTCAGTATAATAAGTGTAGTTGGAAGCCAACTTGTAGGGGTCAAAATTTGAAGTACAAAATGTACAAAGAATGGAACATGGGTAGAGAGAGTGCCCTAGAGTTGATCTTGGAATCATTTGTTTTGTGTGTTAACAAGAGAGAGTGATTAGTTCATTCTTGTGAATGTGTGTAGGTAGCAAAGTATGAGTCCATGAAAAGTGTGTTAGAACTGGATAACACTTGTTTGGAACCTGGCATTTTGAGAATCTAGAGCAGGAAGCCCGTGCCTAGATCTTTAAGTTTTGAAAGAGTAACTATAGGAGCTGGTGGAGGCTGGCATGCTTTGCTAGTACTTTGAGCTCTAATATTATGCTTTCCAGAGAGGAACATCAGTTTTTTGGGGACAGTGAGGGGAAGTCCTGGCAGGTAGAGGTATCTTACTGTTGCACTTCTGAACCCCAAGTCATCTGCACCCAAAAAAAGATAGGGCCTGGGAAATACAATGGAACCTGGAACTTGGGAGAGTGATTAACTTCTTCTGAATGAATGTGACACATAAGAATTTGTGTTACAGAATTATAATTTTTAATTCTGTATACAATAGCAGCCTCGAAAAAAATTTTGTGCATTTTTGACATTGCAATGAAGAGCGAATGATGATATAGTAGTCTGAGTGTCATTATATAATTCATTCTGAAATAGTTCATATTTTCATACTCAGGAATTGATTCAAGTTCCATTCTGTCTGAGATTTTCTAACTATTCCTGAAGGTTATATTGTACTTATTTCCTGCTTTGGAAGCTTAGTACTTCCCTTTAGCCAAAAGTTCTGACCCAAACTGCTGGGCTTTGTTTTTGTTTTTAGGGTTGGGAATTGTTATTGTTGTTTGGTTTGGTTTGGTTTTTAGCCACCAAAATCCTGTAATACGTAAGTAACAAATCCTACTGGGTAATTTTAAGCCTCTATGTACATTTCATGGTGAAAAATTCTGAAGAGAAAAATCACATTGGTAATTTAAGACAATGCTTCTTTAAAAGTGAATTTTATTCTTACAGCTTAAATAGGGCAAATATCTGATGTGGCTAAAGGAAGTGGCGACAGCTTGAGTTATACTATTTACATGCTTATCTGTCCTGAAATAGACTGATTTATTTCAGACTAAACCCATAAGACCACTATAAATCAGACACAGGGTACATAGCAAACTAGTAGATTTTAAGCTTGAACTTTTAATGCATTTGTCTTTACTTTTCCATTTATATCATGGGCCTTTTGAAATAGCATAACATATTTACTATTTTAAGATACGATCATATCCTTCAATTTAGATTTCTCTTTTTTAAAAAAACCTTACCTTCTGTCTTAAAATCAATACTGTGTATTGGTTCCAAGGCAGAAGACTGGTAAGGGCTAGGCAATGGGAGTTAAGTGACTTGCCCAGGGTCACACAGCTAGGAAGTGTTTGAGTTCAAATTTGAACCTAGGACTTCCTGTCTGCAGGTCTGGCTCTAAATACACTGAGCCACCCAGCTGCCCCCCCAGATCTCTCCTTTTGACATCATTTTACTTGAAGTCAAGTAATGAACTCATGACCCCTGGGAGATATGCTCATTTCCATATTTCTGTCATTATCAGCCAACACTTATTTATAAGAATGCTATGAATCATAGAGTCATACAGCATAAGCAAATCTTTGTGTAAAGGGGGTACACACCCCAAAGCTTTTTCCCCTTCTCACATAAAGTCAATCAATTAGCATTTATTAAAAACCTATTATGGGTCAGGCAATGTGCTAAGCCAATCAGAGATCCAAAAAAGGCAAAAGGCAATCTCTGCCTCACAATCTACCTTTCAAGTCTTACTCAGTGCCTCAAGGTGACATCAAGGAGTTCTTTGGTTCTCAATGACTATGCCCTTTAAAACATAAGCTCTGACAAGTCTTACCAAGCTGGAAAGATTTCGAGTATGGCTTAATAATAGGATTATGTAGCTATTGTCTAAAAGACAGCCAAGCTGGGTTCAAAGAAGTTCCTCCAGATAAAGTTCACCACAAGATCAACTTTTTAAAAAATTAAAATAATTCCTTAAACCCTCTTAGGTACAAAGAGCTATAATAGGTATGGGTGAAAAGACTATGTAAATGAAATCAGAAACCTTTATATTGCAGCTAAGGGCACTGATGACCAGTGTCTCACTCTATATTCAATAGTCAGAATCAAGTTCCGTCAATCAAATGCTCATCTCCACTTGCTACATACATGATTTGCACCAGAGGATGTGCTAGTGGAAACCTCAAGCTTGACCTGACTCTCAAAAAGTGAGCTGTCTCTTTCCTTCCTGAACCCATTTATGAGAGGTATCACTTGCTTGATTAGTCTAGGATCACTTTTTGTGTGAAATACACAATTGGATTCCAGATTATGAGGAAAACCTTTCTTCTTTTTTCTCACTCTGTCTCCTAATTATTCAAGTTCCATGCATAGTTAGAATAACTGTTTAATCAAAGTGATTAAAAATAATGATACAACATAATATAATAATAAATAACATTAAAAATAACATATAAACAACATAATAAAATAGAAGTATCAAAAAGTATCAGATTTCATTCTCACTTACCCATTCATACAATCAATTTCCTCTACCAAGCCCAAATCAGTTTGTTCCACCTGATAACCCAAACATGGACAAGGTAGGGTGGCTATAGCTGAAGCTCAGGTGACCCATTTGCTCCTTCACCACTGTAACAGGAAAATAGCATTTTAAGAATAGAAAGCAGAAAAACAGGCAAGGGCTGACAGGGCTGAACATTCCAAACCTGGTATGCAACAAGGGACTTCTCTGAGTGGACACTCTCTATGGCAGTTGGTTTTGGAGAGGTTAGAGATATAGCCACTGATCTAAGAGCCTGTGGACTTGGGGTTATCTCTGTGCCTTGGGAAGTATCTACATGAACATCAAGACCATCATCTAGCAAGTTTCAAGAGTTCACGTTGAGATTAGAAGGCTGTCTTGTATGGTGGACATATAAAGTATCTAATAAAATGACACTAAACATCTGCCTGTTTAGAACTTAGTTCAGTTCTTCATAGCAACTCCATTCGCTGCAGGCTAAAATCTAAATTACTCTCCTCCTCATAGGCTTCCTGCTTCTCCCTCAGCACAATTCTACTCACTACATTCTACTACACTTCATTCAGGCTCATGCCCCCAAAATGAGGTGGCCCCACTGTCATAACCTAAACAAAGAGTAGACCATCTCTTTATGAATTGCCATTTGCAGCTGTCTTCCTCTTCAACTTCAGAAAGACACCTGCCACCATTTCACTTTCTCTAGTCTTTCATTCCTTCAGGTGCAATGAATCTTAGGAAATAAACCAAACAGATGAAACTAGGAGAGAAAGTCAATATGTCCTGATGGCAAATGCCTGTTCTACTTAAAATATTATGTATCTCTCTCATTCATCACTGACAGAAGGCAATAAAGTGGGAGGGATAAAATATCTCATATCAAATACTAACAATAGCACAAGCTCTTGATTAATTACAGTTATCAGGGCAAGATGTTCTCAAGATGGAGTAGGGCAAGTTCATTCCTATGCTAAATAAATGTGTCACTTGCTTTAAGTTATAGGAAGAAGTCCCTAATGTCTTTATCAGTATGATAATGCTGCCAAACCCAGTCATAGTTCCATATGTAAACACTAACTTCTAGAAAGAATGATGGGCAAGCCCTTTCAAATGTAAGTAACAGAGGTTCCTTACCATAGATTGGAACAGATAGTTATTCATTAGATGTGTTGCAATTTGCAATCCTACCTCCTTAACTCCCAGAAGCAAGATATGGCCATCCCTTCCCAGCATCCCTATCTCTAATTGCTATTCAAGAGAACAATCACATTGAGGCTGATGCTGCTGCCACAAATAAAACTGGTTTGTTTGTTTTTTTTACTCTCCAACAACACTGAATTCCTTCAGAGGTTGCTTCAGTGAGCTCTTGAAGCATTTCTTCAGCCAGAGCTACACACAATGGCCTTTCTCCCAAACTAATTTTGTTGCTGACATCTTGGAAACTTGATATCTCTCAGTCTTCTCATAACCTGCAGAAGAAGAGCAGTGAACATGGCAGTAATGCCCTGACCCAGCTTTGTGGAAGATGGGAAGCAGCACAAAGTATTGGTACTTGTGAATGGCTTTACTAATAGATTTGACCTTCAACTTGAAATAAATTTCTACTGTTTCAGACAAATGCAAAAAGGAGAAGAAAAAGACTGGGGCTGCTAGATGTAAAATGGATGAATGACAGTCACAAAACATAAATAGGGCAACTAGGAAAAGCAGAGAAGTTTAATTACCTACAAAGAGAAATCAAGAACTCAATGAATCCTAATGTTCTTTCTTTTAAAAAATATTATTTTCTGTCTTAGATTTGATGTTAAGTATCAGTTGCAAGGCAAAAGGATAGAAGTAAGTGCTAGGCAATTGGAATTAAGTGACTTGCCCAGGACCACACAGTTAGAAAATTTTTGAGACCAGATTTGAGCCTAGAACCTCCCCTCTTCAAGTCTGGTTCTCTATCCACTGAGACATCTCGCTCACCCATTTACTGCTCATTCTTAGCTGAGAACTTCATCAAGTTATTTTTTTTCTTCATGTCTCAATTTGTTTGTTTGTGAGATGGAGGTAGCAATATATATATATATATATATGTATATATGTATATATACATATATATGGCATTTGTGTAGCAGTGTTAAGAGCCAGCCTAATGTAATGAATTAAGTTCTGAGCTTAAAGTCAGAAGCATCTGGGTTCAAATTGGATTTTAGACTTATTCTAGTTGTGCAACTCTGGTTAAGTCATTTAGTGTCTCTGAGTTTTAGTTTTCTCACCTATAAAATTAAAGGCTTGGACTCAGTTGCCTTTAAAGACTCTTCCAGTTCTAAATCTATAAACTTACTGTGCAGTTTTTTTTGTAAAATAGAGAATTTTTATTACATAATATTAAAAAGGGATTGCACAGCAAAACTAATGCAGCCAAGATTATAAGAAAAGCAAAAAACCAGAAAGGAAATCTACTGCAAGTTTCTCCTACAAAGATCTCATTTCTCAAAAACATAGAGAACTGAGTCAAATTGACAAGAACACTTGACAGCTGGTCAAAGGATATGAACAGAGAGTTTTCAGAAGAAGAAACTAAAGCCATTTACCATCATAAAAATGCTCCAAATTACCATTGGAGAAATGAAACTTAAAACTTGATACAGAGTGAAAAGAGCAGAACCAGGAAAACATTATACACAGAGACGAATATACACTGTGGCACAATCAAATTAATGGACTTCTCTACTAACAGCAATGCAATAATCCAGGACAATTCTGAGGGACTTAGAAAGAATGCTATCCACATCCAGAGAAAGAACTGTGGCAGCAGAAATGCAGAAGAAAAACACTTGTCTGATCACACAGATAGATGTTTACATGATTGGGGATGTAGACTCTAAATGATCACCCTAGTGCAAATATCAATAATATGGAAATAGGTCTTGATCAATGACACATGTAAAACCCAGTGGAATTGTGCATTGTCTACAGGAGGAGGTTGGGGAGGGGGGAGAAGTGGAGAGAAAGAACATGAATCATGTAACCATGGAAAAATATTCTAAATCAATTAATTAAATAATTTTTTCCAAGAAAAAAGACATTGAGCCTCAGAGAAGCTCAGTGAGCACCCCATTTTTATACAGTCAGTAAGTGTAAACATTAGGATTCAAGCCTGAGTCTTTTCCATTTCCAATTTTCATGTTAAAGGGAAAAAACCCATGAAATGCTGCCTCTAAGATAGGGATGGCTAAGTAGCATGATATTCCTGTGTTATATGGAATAAACAGAGAAAGAGAGAGAGGGAGGGAGAGAGAGATAGAGAGAGAGTAATGATCACATTTTAATCAAGACAGTTATGGTTTTTACTTCATCAAAATGTTAAAAATCAAAATCAAACCTCAACTCCTAGTTGTTTTCAATTCTAGAAAACTAGCTGGGAGTGAAAGAACATCACCTTTGTGGTTTAATGTATGGCAAGGACCTTGCTGGTTGTTCATTAAGCTATTTCATGAACTTCCTTTGATGGTGATTGAGCAGTTAGGGAAGAAAGTTTCCCTAAAGAAGTTCTAGCCCTAGCACTGACTAAATTTGGAATGGCTACTGTCAGGCCACAAAGGGTTATGGGGAAGCCAATTCATTGTCCTCAGATGCTATTTTTCAGCAACTCCACCCACCTTCTTCCCAATCAGACACACCAAAACCCATGTGTCTTAAATTTTTCCCAAATGGTACCATGAAACAGAATGGAAGACAGTCAGACTTTTCCTCAGAAATTAATTTGGTTATGCTCCATCCTAAAGTCTTTTTTTAGATTCGACTTTGTTTGTGTTCACACCAAGAGAATGGTTGTCTTCTGGAGGAGAAGTCCAGTGCTTCAAAAATGAGCTCATGGACTAGATGACATGAAAAGAAAAGAATGATAGATGGCAGATGCATTTGTATTGGCATCCCCACGTCTTACTTTTGTCTGCCTACAGTAGTATCTCTGGGTTCATCTGTAGCTCCTTCCATGCTGCAGGCAAGCTTATTGTAAACCAGATGATTCATCTCATTCAGCACATTTTCCACCACTGTAAATGTTTGTAAAATGAAAAGAAAGACAGAGACACCCTTTCCTCCTACATCAAAAGCACTCCATGGTTGTCATACTTGGGCCTCATTTTTCTTCTCTCTCCATTTTATTCAATGATACATAGCTCTACCCTTTAAGAGGCACCCACTATCTATAGGAACAGAAGGCTTATCTCCAGAACCCTCTAGCTTCTAAAGCATCTTCCCCTTTCCCACTGAGTCTGAGCACAAGTGACAGCAGTTATCATATGCATTACATTCTACATCTAAAGAAGACTTTGTTCCATCAAGATCTCTGCTGTCTCCTATCTAAAATTGGTTTCTCAGTGACAGGCTGCCCTAAAACACCACATGATATAATTGCTACAAATATGAAGCTCAGTTGAGATAGGGTTTAGCCAAAATAGATAAACATGAAAAATCCCCTTCTCCATGGAAAAAAAACTTTCCATTAATTTTTTTTCACTGCATCTTGATATGTGATCATTTCCTCTTGGGCCACCCCATGGCACCAGAATGCACAGATCTGTCTAATATGTCTCAGAAAATTACTTCACACCAATTAGAAGAAACTCAGAATGTCTCCAACTTATAGTGTCTGGTGAGTTTCTTATTTTTCCTGGGAAAATTTCACTCTCTTTCCTTCTTCAAAAAGGAAACAACAGATAGAGTATTGATATGTTAACAAAGTAGAGACTGTTCTTAGCAAGAGTCCTAAAGAGAAAGAAGAGATAGCAAATGTATTTTGTTTTTAGAAAGAAGACAAAAAGAGGAAATGATGTCTGCTTTTGCATTTTTCTCTGGGTGATGCCCAGTCTGATGCATATCACTTGGCTGCAATTGTACCATGATAACTCAGGTGGGATTTCACCACATTTAATAGGATTTCTCTTCCACAGGAAGAATAGTCATAGTCCCCCAGACTCCAATCAAATGAAGGGAAAGAATTGTTGAATTAAATTCATCTGCACCTAAAATAAATGATTTAAGTTTCCACTCAGCTGAACTACCTTGAGAAAGTTTACTGCTATATGACTTACTTAAAGTTTATGCCTCAGACATACTCAGACTACCTCTGTTCAAGAGGTTTTGTGAATTCCCATGATCCTAGGACAATGAGTGATGCTTTAGGGTCAGGGCTTCTAGAAGTTGGGCTTCTGGGTGTTGCTGGTGGTTTGTATGTTATTAATCCTCCCAATATCAATCATTGTAATTGGCCAGAGCTGTGTGGCTTCCCCAACTTTTGACTTTGCTATGTTGCTGTAATGATAGTTTAAATGTATTAACCACAGAATAGCTATGTGGTAGGTAGAACTCTGGACCTGGTGTCAGGAAGCTCTGAAGATCTGAGTTCAAATCCAACCTCATATACTTCCTATCTACATAATCCCAGGCAATTCATATAATCAGTTTGCCTCCATTCTCTCAACTGTAAAATCAGAATAAAAATTGCACCTACATCCTAGGGTTGTTGTGAAGATAAAATCAGATAATAATTACAAAATACTCAGCACAATGGCTAGCCCATAGTAAGCATTAAATGAACATTAGCTGCTATTATTATTATTACTAAATACTGCCTTAAGAATATAAGCTTCTTAAAAACAAGAACTATCTTGCTTTTAAGACCATTAAGTAGGTTATTAATGAATTGGTTGACTCACAATATAGGCAAAACATCCTACTTCCACTACTCTTGTACACTTCACCCAAATAAAAATGGTGATTATTGCACAGATCCCTGTGAAAATGTCTTGAAGTCTTTCACAGAATCCTACTCTAATTTCCTGTAACAAGATATTTCATGTATGTGTTAAGATCACACGAGATTATTTTTTTGATGTGACTCCAAAGATAACTTTGCTGAATTATATTTTGATTATTAATATCAAGTAACATGTGAAGTACAGAGATGTATGTTCACCAAACAATGTTTACAATTATCATAGAAGATGTCCAGCAGAAATCCCAAATTGAAAATGGATTCTTTATATGTGGTAGGGGCAGCTAGGTGGCCCTACAGTAGACAGAGTGCTGGGCTTGGAGTCAGGAAAGCCTGAGTTCAAATCCAGCCTCAGAAATTTCCTAGCTGTCTGGTCTTGGGCACATCATTTAACCTCTGTTTGCCACTAGGGAAGGAAATAGCAAACCACTCCAATATCTTTGCCAAGAAAACCCCATGGACAAAGATCCACGGAGCCATGAAGAATCATACACAACTGAAATGACTGGACAAATCTCTATAAATTCTAAAATCCTCTAGATGCTCTTATTTGAGAATTGCATGCTAATCACATCAAGACCTGAAACAATGCAGAGTTCTCTTAGTGGAAAGAGTGTTGGTCAAAGAATCAGGAAGACCTGGTTTCAAATCTTGCCTCAGAAAGGTATTGATTGTTTGACCTTGTCAAGTTACTTAATCATTTAACCCTGTTGCCTCCTGTGTAAAATGAAGGCATGGAACTCGATGGTCTCTGAGGTCTCTTCAGGTTATAAACCTATTATCCAAACCAACCAGACAAAAATGCCTAATGCAAAACTATGATATGTAATTGGAAGAACAGCCCACTAAGTTGGTCCATATAAATATATATATATATATATACATGTGTGTATATATATATATATATATATATATATATATTATGTGAATCATACCAAAATTAAAGAGAAGGAAAAGGAAAGTAAGCCAGATTGCATTGGGAAAAGTCATTTTCATTGACACCAAACACCCAAAACAAAAATAATTTTTGACACTAATATTCTTCTGGTAATGTGATATGGCTAAAAATCTTGGAATAGTACAATCGCTGAAGAATCCAACTTGAAGATCTCTCAAAGGACAATGTAGAGATATATGGAAGGCACAAGTAGGCTATTGTGGATTAACAACATATTAGAACCCAAGAAGTATCAAAGATCATACTATAAAAGTATATGTTCAGCAAAGGATGAGCAAAATTGATGGATGATATATAGAATGCCTATATCCTATATTTGTNCCATATAAATATATATATATATATATATACATGTGTGTATATATATATATATATATATTATGTGAATCATACCAAAATTAAAGAGAAGGAAAAGGAAAGTAAGCCAGATTGCATTGGGAAAAGTCATTTTCATTGACACCAAACACCCAAAACAAAAATAATTTTTGACACTAATATTCTTCTGGTAATGTGATATGGCTAAAAATCTTAGAATAGTACAATCGCTGAAGAATCCAACTTGAAGATCTCTCAAAGGACAATGTAGAGATATATGGAAGGCACAAGTAGGCTATTGTGGATTAACAACATATTAGAACCCAAGAAGTATCAAAGATCATACTATAAAAGTATATGTTCAGCAAAGGATGAGCAAAATTGATGGATGATATATAGAATGCCTATATCCTATATTTGTACTTATGGTGCATCAAGGGACTTTGAGGACTATATCTAATACTTATTGAGCATTTATAGGAAGATATGTACAGGAACAACAAAAGGAAAGGTGTGAATAGGTTGCAATGTATCAGGTTGCAAGGTAACTCAGTAGATAGAGAAGAAGGCCTGCAGTTGAGAAGACTTGAGTTCAAATCTAGCTCAGATACATAATGGCTCTGTGACCCTGGACACGTCACTTAACTTATGTTTGCCTCAGTATCCTCAACTCTAAAATGGGAATAATAACTGCATCTATCTTCCAGAGTTGTTGTGAGTACTGTAATGTATATTACAAATGTAAAGTACTTAGCACAGAGGCTGGCATATAGTAGGTTCTTAATAAATGTCTATTCCCTTCCTTTCTCCCATACAATGGAGTGCATAATTCCATGAGATCACAAATCCACTTAAGAAACATTGAAAGGGAGCAATCTTAGGCAAGTCCCTTCACCTATCTTCTCTTCCATTTCCTCATCTATAAAATGAGGAGGTTAAATGAAATGATATCTTAGATCTTCTCAAGTTAAAACATCTTTGCAATAAATCCATCACAGAGTCCATTCCATGGAAGAATTAGGGGGATGAAATTAAAGAGATTATTTACTGGAATTAAGTCTAGCACTTACTGTATATCCCTGGGTAAGTTTCCCTATCTCAGTTCACTGGCCCATTCCCAAAATGCCAGGGTCTTCTCTCTCCTCTTGTCCAATTCTCACTTTCTTGGCTTCTTTCAAGACTCCCCTCAAATCCTACCTTCCATAAGATGCCTTTCCTGGTCTTCCACTTCAAGTGCCTTCTTCTGAGACTATCTCCTATTTTCCTTTGCATGTATTTTGTTTATAAATAGTTGTTTTCATATTATCTGCCCCCATTACAATGTAAGCTCCTTTAAGGCAGAAACTATTTCTGCATTCCTTCATTCCCTAGTACTTAGTACCTGACACATAGTAGATGCTTAATAAATGTTTGTCCTTGCTGATGATAATGATGATAATGGGGAGGTTGGACTTTATGTCCTCTATTGTCCCTTCCAACTCTAACTCTATGATCCTAAGATCATGGATAAGGCATTTAAATACTATGCATTTCAATTTCCTCATCTGTCAAAAAGGGATAACAAGTATTATTATCATTATTTTTGCTTAAATAGACAGAGTTTTTTAAATTCTCACTGGACAAGGGTGGTCTTTGAAACAATAAAAATAATATCAACAGCTTTTTGAGGAGACAATATACTTGGAAGATTCTACTTAAAGTATATTTTGATAAAAAAAGCATATTGAGGAAGTACTGTGAAAGATTTCTGTAGGAGTCAAATGAGATAATATATATAAAAGAAAAGAAAGTGGAAAAGAAAGACTGAAGAAAGGATAAATAAAATAGGGAGAAAGAAAAAAGAAGGAAGAAGGAAGGAAGAAACATTAATAAAATAAAGTGATCCTGATGTATGCCTATTTTGAATATGATTTAGATTCTAGTAGCATGTTTCTCCAGAATGCCTTATTTTTGGTGTCTACTTTATTTCCCTTGGCACTTAGCTTAGTTCATTGATGCAAAACATCCTACGACTATCCACCTGTCTCTGAAATGTTCCCCTTTCTTTTTGGATTACTTCTCAAAGCTAGGCTTTTGCTCTCTAATGTCAAATTTCAAAACATTTAAAAGGAGATGTGGCAAAAAGTTGAAAAAAACTTTCAGGATTTCTTCATAGAACCCACATTGACTTAGAAAAATAATGGCCTCTCTTCCATTTCAGTCTGTTCTTCTTACTCTTACCTTCTGTCTTAGAATCTATACTAAGTATTGGTTCCAAGAGTTAAGAGACTTATCAGGGGTCACATAGCTAGAAAGTATCCAAAGTCAAATTTGAACCCAGGACCTCCATTTCAAAGCCTGGCTCACAATCTACTGAGCCACTGAGTTGCCATTGGAGTCTATTCTTTTTAACAAGCACAGAATGACTTCATGACTTGCAAACTCTTATTATTATGGATTTCTGAAGTCAATACTAGAGCTGATCTATTGCAACATCAGAAGCTGGTACTTTTTTAAAAATCATCACCCAAAAATATAGGATGGGAATCCTTACACCAGAGGAAAAACTTAATCTCAGATTGCTGATAGTCTTAGATGTTTGACTCTGTTGTAGATTAGAGATGTATTTTGCCGAAAAGAATCATTTGTGAGAGCCTGTATATTCCCTTCTCATAGCTACATCAAGGAAGCCCTTATTACACATTTAGATAATTTTCGTAATGCTTTTGTAGAGATAAATCAATTTGGCATATGATTTAATCATTGATATTCTGTTGATCATTGTTTCTGGTAATAATAGGTTTCATATTGATAATAATAACACTTTTTTCTATAGCATTTCATAATTTCTAATTCACTAACATATCTACTATTTCCTTTGCTTCTCTCAACAACCATGAATGAGCAGATAAATAGCATAAGCCTCAGAGAGGCTAGCATCCCATTATTCTTTTCCAATGTTCCTTCCACTATATCATAACTAATTGATGCTAATTACTTCATATGATTGCAATAGAGGGGAAATTAAAAGAAATGAAAAGTGATAGAATCAATCTGACCTTCAGGCAAGGCAAAGGTATTTTCAAGGGTTACTGGAGAATATTACTGAATTTCAAAGGCATTGAAAATGTGAATTTAAAATTGAGCTACCAACACATGTAACTATTTCAAGGTTACATGATATGTTTGAAGCCAAGCACACCTGAGAGTCAAGAAGTAGAAAAAATATGTTAGAAATATGTTAGTCATTAATCTCTTAAATCTTTAAAAGTGTACAGAAGCCAATGTTGAAAGAATTAAAAATTGGCTTCCTCAATATTCTAAAATCAGAGTTTTAAATTCCAAATGCAATTTTTTTTAAATGAATCCATGATATCATTTATGTGAGTACTTCCTCCAATGATGTGTAAATTAACTGGGACAAAACAAAAACTTTAAATTGATTTATGCAAACAAAACAATTTTATATCTTTAAAAAGTATGTGCGGGCATGTGTGTGCATGTGTGTGTCTGTGTATGTGTGCGTGTATGTGTGTGTAAAAAGAGAGGGAAAAAAGAGAGAAATAGAGAAAAAACAGAGAACAAGTTTGACTCCTTCCCCCAGAGTCTCAGAGATCCAGACTTCAGACTACAGAAATTTACCTCAGCTGTAGCAGCTCTAGTGTGACAGTGTTCTATGCTTTTAGGTCAGATAACTGAGAAACAGAGGGAATGGGACAGGACCCCACATGTGGGGGACTGTTTAAGGTTGTGTGTCATTCCACTAAGCCTAAGGGAAAGAACCCAGCATAAAGCTGGGGTCATTTCTGCTACCCCCCACAAAGGTGACTCGGGATAGAACTCTGAATTGCCCAGCGTGGGAAGAGGCTGAGAGACGTTGATATTCCACCCCCAGGGAAACCACAATCAGAGAGAGTCAGAAAGTGAGTAATAAGGGAAACAAAGACTGAAATTACCAAAGATGTTAGGAGGACTAAAACTCAAAGACCTTGAGCATAACCAGATAAATTAACAGGGACAACATTAAAAGCAAAGGAAATATGACCTCCAGACTTAGTAAAGGAGTTCAGACCACTATATATAAATACTACAAAACAAAGGAAAATGACTCAACATTTGATGAGACAGAGGACACAGTGGACTTTGAGAAGAACACGGTACTACAACATGCTGTTCCTAAGAGAAATGAGAATTACAAGAGAAGAATTTATGACCTACACAACAGAAATAATTGGTAAAATAGAAAAACTTGGATCTGCAATGGCATCTCACCAAAAAAAAAGAAGTAAAAGACAACTGATTGGGAATCTAAATACCTAGAAGTGAAGAACAATCCAGAAGAATAAAAAACAAAAGGCAACAACATTTTTTAAAAACATGCTTCATTTAATTGGACCAAAATATTATTCTTCTTGAAAACAGAATAGGTAGAAGCAATCAAAATAGGATTCCCTTGGGGGCAGCTGGGTAGCTCAGTAGATTGAGAGTCAGGCCTAGAGAAGGGAGGTCCTAGGTTCAAGTCTGGCCTCAAACACTTCCCAGCTGTGTGACCCTGAGCAAGTCACTTAACCCCCATTGCCTACCCTTACCACTCTACTGCCTTGGAGCCAAACAATATTGACTTCAAGATGGAAGGTAAGGGTTTTTAAAAAAATAGGATTCCCAGAACATAAGTCAAAACAACCCTCAACACAATGATGAAAAGAATAATATCAGAAAACTACCCCAAACTTCTGAATATAGAAAAGGAAATACCAACTGAAAGAATGTATATATTATTTCCAGAAAGGGGGGAGGGAGGAAGCCCAAGGCTAATATAATGATCAGTGTTATATTTCTAAGAGTTATTGAGAAATACTCTTTAAAAACTACAGCTTTTTTCACTTGGGCTTGAAATAATATTCATTTTTTTTAAAACTACAAAATTAAAAATACAATAAAAGAAAGTGGTGACATATATGTGTGTGGCATGAAATCCAGTTTACTAAAGGTGGAGAAACCAGCTCAACCCAGTTTAATATGTTAAAGTTAGATTTTCTGAATCAGTCTAGTGTTA
The DNA here is from genome assembly GCF_016433145.1 of Gracilinanus agilis. Classification (NCBI taxonomy): domain Eukaryota; kingdom Metazoa; phylum Chordata; class Mammalia; order Didelphimorphia; family Didelphidae; genus Gracilinanus; species Gracilinanus agilis. The sequence goes on from NC_058130.1 coordinate 523,426,355, forward strand.
GCAGATGTATACATTTGTGACTATTATTGTCACAAAATGGGACTATATCAAAATTATTACTTATCCCAAGTAAAAAAAAAATGATCACTATGAATCACAACCCATCCATGTGATCCATGCCATGTCCTTCAATAAATTAGTTATTGCAATGCATATACATTTAATTGAAACATATTTTATTTTATTGTACATACAGTTTTTCATCAAAATGAAATGCCTTCTCCCTTATCTATCTATTGAAATTCCTTATTTCATTCAATTCCCAAACAAGAAGCTATAGCCTCTAAGAAATCATACCTGCTATCACAACTGGAAATGGACCTCTTCTTTTTATTTATCATATTCTTCCTTGTAGTATAGTTATTTTTTTTTATTTTAAACCTTAACTTATGTGTATTGACTTATACGTGGAAGAGTGGTAAGGGTAGGCAATGGGGGTCAAGTGACTTGCCCAGGGTCACACAGCTGGGAAGTGTCTGAGGCCGGATTTGAACCTAGGACCTCCCGTCTCTAGGCCTGGCTCTCGATCCACTGAGCTACCCAGCTGCCCCAGTATAGTTATTTTTGAACGAGCTTTTCATATCCTCTATTGAATTATAAGCTCCTTGAGGGCAGGGATTATATTTTATTTTATCTTTTTGATCCTAATATTTAGCACATTGTCTTAAATATGGTGGGTGCTTCACAAGTACTTAATGGAACACATATTGTTTTGATACTTTACCTGGGAAACACTTTTTTCACAATAAATTCTTTTTATTTTTTAGAATATTTTTCCGTGGTTACATGATTCATATTCTTTTCCTCCCCCCACAAGTCTCCCCACCCTCCCCATAGCTGTCGCACAATTCCCCTGAGTTTTACATGTATCATTGATCAAGACCTATTTCCATATTATTGATAGTTGCACTGCGGTGGTTTGTTAGAGTCTACATCCCAAATCATATCTCCACCAACCCATGTGTTCAAGTAGTTGTTGTGTTTCTACTCCCACAGTTCTTCCTCTGAATGTGGATAGCATTCTTACTCATAAGTCCCTCAGAATTCTTCTGGATCATTACATTGCTGCTAACAGAGAAGTCCATTACATTTGAATGTACCACAGTGTATCAGTCTCTGTGTACAATGTTCTCCTGGTTCTGCTCCTTTCACTCTGCATCAATTCCTTGAGGTTGTTCCAGTTCACATGGAATTTGTCCAGTTCATTTATTCCTTTTAGCACAATAGTATTCCATCACTAACAGATATCACAATTTGTTCAGCCATTCCCCAATTGAAGGGCATCCCTTCATTTTCCAATTTTTTTTCCCACCACAAAGAGTGCAGCAATAACTATTTTTGTATATGTCTTTTCCCTGTGATCTCTTTGGAGTATAAACCCAGCAGTGGTATGGCTGGATCAAAGGGCAGACAATCTTTTAAAGCTCTTTGGGCATAGTTCCAAATTGCCTTCCAGAGTGGTTGGATCAATTCACAACTCCACTGACAATGCATTAATGTCTGGGAAACAAGTTTATGAAAATTTTCTCTCTCATTATTCTCCATTAGTCTCTACTTTGTTTTATGTTCCTACAAATACAAAAAAGCAAGAGCAGCCTGAGATTCCTCAATTCATTACTAAGACACGTTAGTAAAGTCTCTCAACATCTTATCAGCAAATGGAAGTCAAAAATGGAAGAAGGTCAAATGGTTCAAGTCTATCCAAAATGACCCAGTAGTTCAGTTCACTGATACAACTACACCTGTCGAGAATCCCTAACCATAGTCTAGGAGTTAGAATATATTGAATCATCCTGTATCATACTTGTATCCTCTGGTGTCTAATCTTTTAATGTCTTATAGTTACTTTAGATCCAAATTCCAGATATATAAATTAGATATTAGCTGAGTAATGTATATTGAAGGAAGTCCTTCCTCCAAAGGAACAAATAAGGATGCAAGGGAATAGATGGCAGGTTTGGTAATGTGCTTTCATTCTGTGTTATCTTTTAAAGTGTCATCACCTTTAAATTGCTAACTTTAACTTTGCCAACATAACTTAGTTGAGATTTATTTGAACAGATGAAGTGTTTGCCATCTTTTGGATTTCGCTGCTTATTTCATGAGTCTTGATAATCCATTTTGTAAAAGGAGAAAGTGAGCTTGCCACTGAGTACAGATTCTACAGAGGAAACTCCAGCAAGGTGAGAAAGACAGAATGCCTTAGAACAACTCAGAGAGGCTGGCTCCTGTAACTGTGGTTATTTCCCTGGGCAGCACCACCTAATTTAATTTAGTCCAGGGGAGTCAAGAGTAATTTTAAAAAGAAAAGAAAACTTAAAACATTCCAGAAGGAAATTTTAGTACAAACTCCAGTCAGAAAGGAGACAACTATCACTGGCTCTATTTCACAAAGAAGGTTCCAGTAGTCAATAAACTGTTCACTGAGAAAAACAGAAAAAGGAAAGTTGGATTTCCTCAGGACCAAATCAGCTCCTTAAGACTAACATTCAGAAGTAAGGTCACTGTGTTCTTAAAATGACCAGACATAATTAGTCTCTCCTTTTCATGGCCATAATTTCACCCGCCAGGAAATTATATGAGTATTGACCAAAAATGAGCTCATTCTCCCCTCCTCACCCTCAGTCACTTATCGGCAGTTTTTCTATTATCCTTTCAGGAAATTTCCAGAAAGGGAACAGAATTTAATTCTTCAGAGTTGGAGGTTTGGTAACAGGTGGATATTTTTTGAATAGGACTAGTTATTTTTAATACAATAATAAAAGCACTGAGAAGTGTTAATGAAAAAGAAAAGGGAAAGTGAAAAAGACAAAAAATTAAGAAAGAAAAAAACAAAAAGAATGAAATGTCGATGTGAAAATGAAGGGAAAGTCCTTGTAAAAGTTTTCTAGTGAGCAATCAGCCAACAAAATGTGATTGAGCAGGTAATATGTTGTTAGATACTATAAAGATACAAAGAGCAAGAGGGGCAGTGGAATTCAAGATGCTTATAATTTCAATTATAATTTAGAAGACTGTTTAAGTGATTATCATATCATCATGAATATAGGTCTGACCTTAGCTATTATTAAGTGACTGAAAAAAGACAGAAAAACAGTCTTAGGGGAATCATGCCAGGGCCACTAAAACTAAGAGCAAGTTAAAGTTACTAAGGACAATAAAAAGAACTTTTTCTAAAAGCTATATTAGGTCAAAGACCGTGATCTTTTATAAAGGATGAGAATTCTGCCTGATGTGAATGGGATAATAATCACAGAGTGGTGAGAGAAATGAAAACTACTCAATTCATGTTTCCTTCTAATTCTTGTTTCTACTAAAACTAATAAAGAAGAAAACAAAAGCAGCTAATAGGAAGCTGAAATCCAAATTAATTAGGGGGTAAGAGAGCACATAGCTGCTCTTATCAAGTCATGAGACTCAGGTAAACCAAAATACAGGGTAGGAGAAGGAATTGGTGGGTGGAAATACTAAACTATTATCAGGAATCTCTGAAGGATTATGCAAAAGAACATTAAGATTATGTGGCCATTCCTGTATTCAAGAAAAGAAAGAGAATAGAATGTGTAAGCTACAGACCCAACAGCTTGGATTCTGGGCAAATTCTGAAAATATATTAAAACAAAATTTGGTGAGTATCTAGAAAAGAAAGCTATGATCAAAAAATATGTCTTAAACTATGACAGAATGACCTCAATTTATTTTTAAACAGGGTTACAAATCAGTGTTTTAGTTTACCTGATTTTAACATATTCTTTCATGTGATTATTGAAAAGATAGTGATAGGAGTGGGACAATGGTATGGTACCATGGTTTCCATATTGATTGAGTTACTAGACCCAAGAGTAGTCATTAATAGATAAATGTTAACTGGGAGAACCTCAGTGTGCCAGAGAGATATCTTTAACCCTGTTCTGCTTTAAAATTTTATCAATAACTTGGATAAAGGCATAAGTGACATTTTTGTCAAATTTGCAAACCACATAGAAAAGGAATAGAGAGCCCACATAAGGCAATATAACAGTGCAAAGAATACTGGTTTTGCCATTATAAGATATGATTTCAAATCTCAGCCTTGCTGTTTGCTACCTCTAAACCTCAATTTCTTCATCTGTAAAATTAAGAAATTGGATTATATTATTTCTAAGGTCCCTTTGAGATCTAAATTTTTGACCCTATGAATGAGGGAGTCAAAAATTTTTTAAAGGATCTCAAAAAGCTAAAATGCTGAACTGAATATCTTAAAATGAGATTTAGTAAGGGTTAACATGTAACTCTAGTAATGTATTAGTGTGATCTATTACTCAATTTGAAAGTTGGGGCCTCTAATCTAATGGATCAAGTTGAGTACTGAGGATTGTAATGGATAGCCTAATTAATTAACTTTAATCAGATTATATTCATTGTTTTATGCCTTTTTATAGCTTCATATCCTCTGTGTGTAATTCCATTATGAATTTAGCATCTTGTTGACAAGTCATAACTATAGACTTAATAATATGCAATAGTTAGCTATGAACTTTGAATAAATAGCTACATATAAGAATCGGTAATCAATGATCATAGTGTACTTAAAATTAATAATAGGATTCCTTGTAGATATCTTTGGCAAGAGGAATTTATGCATGCCTTCATGTCTCTTGGGATGTATCCAGATGTTTTTAAAGCTGTTGGTTCATAATATCTCATTTTAGCTTTGAAGAAATCACAGGATGGCCTTGGCAGTTGTTACATCATAAAATATGAACAGGTGGCTTGCAGAAGGGAGATATCCAACTTCCAAGGGAAGACCAGCCTTTGCAAGAAAGTCCCTGCTTATGGGCAGCGAGGTGGCTTAATGGATAGAGAGCCAGACCTGGAGATGGGAGGTCCTAGGTTCAAATCTGACCTCAGGTTCTTCCTAGCTGTGTGACTCTGGGCAAGTCACTTAACCTAATTGCCTAGCCCTTGCCATTTTTCTGCCTTGGAATGAATACAGTATTGATTCCATGACAGAAGGAATAAGTAGAAAACAAGCAAGGAAGGAAGGAAGGAAGGAAGATTTTGTCTGGCAGATCCCTAGGAGGGTACTATGCTTCCAATGGAAGATCAACCTTCACAAGAAAGACCCTGTTTGGCAGATCCCCTCTAAACTGAATTTGTATAATCTAGCTCATTTATAAATACCAATTTTTTTTTATAAATTAGCCAACTGACAAGCTTGGAGTCACAGACAATACTGGGGATTCCTTTAGACCAGTGGTTCCCAAACTTTTTTGGCCTACCGCCTCCTTTCCAGAAAAAAATATTACTTAGCGCCCCTGGAAATTATGAAACTATTTATTGAACTGAAAATAGAATGTAATACAAAAAAAGTGTGGCCATCACCACTTCCCTGGATTGCTGCAGCACCCACCAGGGAGCAGTAGCGCCCACTTTGGGAATCACTGCTTTAGATAAATAATTTATATGTCACTTATTCACAATAAATTCACTTTTGCACAGAAGAGTGTTTCCAAATATTTTTCTTTTATAGGACATCTAAATAATTTTATGGCTCATTGTGTCCCCTCCCAGAGAAATCCCTAGAAATATCTGAACATGACTGGTTTCTACCTCCCCTTAAGCTATTCTGTTCTTCTATAAGAATTGCTGGCTAACAAAAAGTAGGAAGATTTTTAAAAGTTTCCTTTAAATACACCTATAGAAAAGAGTCTCACATTTTGTTCCTTTTAGCAAGGAAATATTTGTAAACCACTTTCTGCCAAAGGTCATTTTTTTCTTCATTTCCAAAACTATAGTCCTCAGAGAAAAGTTCCCAGCGCTGATAAGTGAAATCCTAGCAACATGAGTGAACCAGAGAATCTTAGCAAAGAGTGGAATTAGCATCTCTCTGCTCATCTATGTTTTAAGTTTCGGTTTCCTTACTTGCTCCAACAGACCCCAACCTGAACTGTACCTGACCTTTCTTCTCTTGGTCCTGAAGTGCCCTGCTAAGCACCATATTAAATACTGGGCATAAATATTCAAGTAAAAAGAAAGATAGTTCTTTCAAAGTTCTTTCCAGAAAAGGAAGCTGAAAAGTGAAGTGTCAGGAGTGGAGCCCAGAGAGGCGTAAAGGAATGATCAGATTCCATCTTGAGTATAGTTTGTTTGGGAAGCCTCATATTAGCAAGAATATTGTCAGGTTGGAGATCATCCCAAGAAAGGTGACCAGTATGCTGAAGTGCCTCATAAAAGATTAGGTGTAAGAAACTTGGAATATTGAATCTAGAAAAGAGAAGACTTATAAAAGCTGTTTTCAAGTATTTGAAGAAATTGTCAATTATAAAAGGTATTAACCTTGCTCTAGAGGGAAAATTAGGAGCAGTCAATAATCAGTTAATAAACATTTATTAAGTACCTATGATGTGCCAGGCAGATTTATACTTAATTCATTAGAAGTCTTCAAAGGGAGAAAGATCATTTGGGGGGTTTAGAAGATATTACTGTTCAGGAATATGTTGAATTAAATGGACTTTGAGGTCTTTTTCAAGTTTTTTTCTATGATTTTTTATTCTGAGAAGTCATTTTTTTGTTTTTTTAAACATTTATTAATATCCATTTTTAACCTGTTTACATACTTTATGCCCCTACTTTCCCCTTCACCCCCCACCCCCGCTCTCCCCCCACCCATGGCCGATGCACATTTCCACTGGTTGTAACATGTGTCCTTGTTCAGGGTCTATTTCCAAATTGTTGATAGTTGCATTGGTGTGGTCGTTTCGAGTCTACATCCCCAATCATGTCCACCTCAGCCCCTGCATTCAAGCAATTGTTTATCTTCTATATTTCCTCTGAGAAGTCATTTTTATAAAGTAAAATATGATTGTATCTTGTTATGAACTGTGGTTAATAATGACAACTAATATTGAATATAATATGTTAATTCTCTATATTGCTGATTTAATTTCTAAGTATCTCTCCATTTTGTAACATGTAATTGCCTTGCATAGACAATAAATGCTTCTTCAGATGAATTACGGCTGCTTGTTATAAGTTATCAATGTTTAGACAAATTGCCTGTATGTAAGAGTATCCCTGACCTTCGGTTGCCAAATGTATGTTGAATGGGAAGCAAAGAAATTAGAGAATGAAAATGAAAAAAAATTTCCATTACTCTTTCCTGCCTGTCTGGCCAAGGATCTTCAATACAGTATTCCTTCGGAGATCTTTCTTTAGTTTCTAAAAACTTAAAATTATGAGTTGTTCTTGGTGCTCTTTTGTTCTTGGTGCTCTTTTCTCACACAACATTTCTCCTGAGGCAGTCTCATATACCATCTCCACTTCAGCTAACATCTAGGTGACTCTCAAAAATTGGTTTATCACCTACCTCTCTCAAACTCTAGACTCAGTTTTCTAACTAGCCACTAGACATTTACTTTTGGAACACCTTATGTCATCTCAAAGTTAATGTATTCAAAATAAACCATAAATTTGTCTTAAAAATCATTCTTACTTCCCTAGAACAAATTCTTATTACCATATGCCTTGAGTACTTCAACGGCATTACAACTGGTCTTCATACCTATGGCTTTTTATTTCCTCTAAACCAGTGATGTGGCCCCCTGAAATGTTCTATCTGGCTGCTGCAAAGTTATTCCTAATCTGACGAATACAAGGAGTAGGATACAATACAATGAAACTTCGAAGGAGTTGCCTTAGAAACAGACTGACAGATGAGCATTTCCTTTCCTTTGGCCCCCTCTTTAAAAAGTTTGCCCATCACTGCTCTAATATATTCATCACATCGTCAATAGAACAATCTTCCTTATTAACATGCAATCATTTTTTTTAAAACCCTTCCCTTCTTGGAGTCAATACTGTGCGTTGGCTCCAAGGCAGAAGACTGGTAAGGGTTAGGCAATGGGGGTTAAGTGACTTACCCAGGGTCACATAGCTAGGAAGTGTCTGAGGCCAGATTTGAACATAGGACCTCCCGTCTCTAGGCCTGGCTCTCAATCCACTGAGCTACCCAGCTGTCCCCAACAGATGCAATCATGTTACATCCTCTCCTCGATATTATTAGTGGCCCTTAATTGCCTTATACATTAAGTCCAAACTCTTTAGTTTAATATTCAAGATCCTCTGCAATTCCTGGAGTTTAGAGACACTCCCTACTATGAAACCATTTTTCCCACCCCAATTGAACTTGTTCATGCACAGAGCTTTCCTGGGCCGATTCATTTACTAATGTTTTTACTTATTGCTGGGCTCCTAAATGAGCTTGATTAAGGAAAGATAAAGATATTACACAACATTGTAAAGTGTAAAATTGTAAGTGTAAAAGAAATGGATTGGGAGAACATTTACATTCTATTATCCAGAATATATAAGGAGCTGGCATATATCTCTAAAACTAATAATATGTCCTCACCAATGGGAACAATAGTCAATGGCTTACAATTTACAAAGGAAAAAATATAAGCTGTTAATAACCTGGTGTGATTATCTAATTATTAGGAAAATACAAATCAATACATTCTTAAAATACTAACTACTACATTAGCAAAAATAACAAAAAATTATTAAATTCAATGTTGGTGATACTGTCAGAAAACAGGAATTCTGATATGTTACTAGTGAGCTGGCAATAAGCAGCAATTTACCAAAGTGACCGAGCCTTTCAATTTCAATCCCACTGCTAGGTATTGTCTCAAAGGTATTAGAAACAAAAGACTTATCTGTACAAAAATATTCACAACTACTCTCTATGTAATAGCCAAAGAGGAAACAATCTATATGTTTAGCAACTGAATAGCCAGATAAGGCATAGTATATTAATGTAACGCAGTAATGTGCTGCTATAACAACCATAAATATGAAGCATGAGCAAAATATGGAAAGACTTATGCAAAGTGATTCAGAGAGAAACCATCAGAACTAGAATAATATAAATACTAATTGTAACTATATTTAAAGAAAGTAACAGAACTTTGGGTGGGCAAGTCTGGAGAGGGAACACAAAATTACAAAAGCATTTTCTCTGCTTCATTGTTAATGAGTTTGTTTCTGCCTTTTAAAGCTTTAGGATTTACAATAAGATCACATTCCTGTTTTGTTTGCTTATTGATTTTTTTGTTGCCGGTTGTTAATTTTGTAATAATTTATTTTCAATCTCACCCATCTTCAAGACCCAATTCTAGTGCTATTTCTTCCAAAAAGTCTTCCTTGATCCCAATGGTCTTTAAAATTAAAACCCTTCTACCTACCATCTACAGAATGTTGGATTTGTCTCACATACTTATCAAATTCACAGTGCCTGGTGAAGTAAACACTTATTAACATTTGTCAACTATGTTTTATTAAAGTCATTTTATTGTTCTTAAAGATTCATTACATTGTATTGTTTATTTGCCTATATATTATATCCTCCTCTGCTAGGCTATAGGTCATGGTCTTTATTTTAATTCTCTTTGCATCTCCCTCAAAACCTAGCATACTACTCTCAATATAGTTGGTACTTAAATGATTTGTGAATGAATAAATGTAAAAAGGGTGAAAATGAGTTAAAGAGATCTCTGTCTATTCCCTCTTAGCACCTGAATTCTTTTCTCCTTTCTTGCTTTTATACTAGATCCGTGTTGGCAAAGGTTTTCAAGTTTGTGTGCCCAAACTACAACTTCAAGCTACCTGTGAGCTCTGCATTACCCCGGAGAGCACAGGGAGGAAGTGCTTGCTTTTGGTGGCTGGACAGAGGAGGGAGGCATGCAAAAAAATGTCCTTGGGAGCTGGGAAGAGGGGGATGACGGAGCAGCTCCCCCAGGGCCGGCTTGGCACACGTGCCAATACTTTGCCAATGGTGTACTAGATAGTAAAAGTTATTGCCACATAATGTTCTATGTTGTTTGATGCCTCTCAGCTGTGGTTCTGAGCAGGCTCATCACTAAGGGCATAGGAACAGAAGAGCAAGTCACACTATGTTCTTTCACCAAAATATATGTAAACAGGTAAAATCTGGTTTTAAAAAAATCTTTAAAGAGATCCTTGAAAGGAAGAGGATGTCATATAAAAGGCAGTCTGAAGTCTGTAAGTTGTTAGTGAAAGCAAGAGTGATAATTGTGGCTGGGAAGCTAACCCCAAGTCCTTTGGTTCCCTTCTTGTGGTATATGTATGTGCTTATGTGTATGTATACTTACATATGAATATATACACATATGTGTATGAGTATAGATGTGCATAAATAAGAAAATAAGCATTTCTCTTGCACCTACTATCCATCAGGCACTGGAATAAACCCCTTTTACAAACATTTTCTCATTTTTATTTTTACAACAACCCTATGAGGTAGGTGGTGTTATTATCTTCATTTTATAGCCAAGGCTAAGTGACTTGTCCAGGGTCACACAACTAGGAAGAGTCTAAGTTCAGATTTGACCTCAGCTGTGTTCATTGTAGAATTAATATTTATTGGTAAGAGAGTCAAGCCTTGGACATAAAGCCTGGAGTCATGTCCACCCCCAACCTCCATGAATGAAGCAGCAATTTGAGTTAGATTGAACCTGAAAACCACACCCCTTAAAATAATTTTATATATATTTACATATATTTATTTGATAAATTATTCGGTAGGTGATTTATTAAATAATAAATTAATTGATATTAGTTTAATTAATACAATTTCAATTAATAATAAATTTTTAAAGGAGCAGATTAGATATCATTCTAGCCCAGTAACCCTCTCTCAGAGGACTGAGCCTTTTTCCTCCACTTCATGCTTCTTCTCCTGACAAGTATTAAAGTCTCTCTTAGAGAAGAGTTGGGAGAGAAGAGGCTAGAGATGTCTACTCTGCCTCTCTTGAGTCACCCAATGACCTCATGCTACATGTGGCAGACAGCCCCCTCCACCTTCACTTCTAATGAGATATAGATGTAATAAAAGCACCCACCGATTTGCATGATCTTTCCTTTTTCTTAATTCTTATAGTTCCTAAAATTGCTATTATTCAGCTGACAGATTAATTACACCCTACTTCATGGCATCTACTGGCATTTTATTCTTTACTCAAACTAAATTCATTATAATTCAACAAATTTACTAGGTAGCTATATGAAATTTGTTGTGCTAGACACCAAGACAGTTATAAACTGGATTTAAACCCTTCTCCAAGGTCTTGTTTGTGGTTGAAGTTGATTATGAATTCTTGGCAGGTATTCTAGGCTAAGTCACTAGCTTTTAGAAGCCTACCAAACTGCAAAATCTTTGAATACAGATCAAGTAATAGGCAATATGACTGCTGTCTGAGAATGTGCTTTGTTAGGTTTGGAAAGAGTTATTAGTGGGTGCTCCCAGGGAGGAAGGAAGGAAAAGAGCATTTATTAAACACTGTATGCTAGACACCATGCTATGAGAACAGATGAGGAATCATTGCTGGCTGGGGGAAATCGTGGAAAAAGTGGTATTTGAGCTGGGCTTAAACAATGCATAGGACATTCAACAGGCAGAGCTGGAGTACAGCCAGGTATTTCAGGTGTGGAGAACAGCATGAACAAAGGGTTTAAATGTGGAAAAGTTGAAGATATATTCTAGGGACTATGAGTGATTCATGGGCAGCTAGGTGACAAAGTAGATAGAGTGCCAGTCCTGGAGTCAGGAAGATTTGTCTTCCTGAGTTCAAATCTGGCCTCAGATACTTATGAACTGAGCCATCCTGGGCAAGTCACTGAATCCTGTTTGATTAAGTTTCCTCATCTGTAAAATAAGCTAGAGAAGGAAATGCAAACCATTCCAGTATCTTTAGTAAGAAATTCCCATATCCCCCCCACCAAAAAAAAGGATCACAACGAGTCAGACATGACTAAAAACAAAACAACAAAAATAAGTAGTTCAGTTTGACTAATGCATAGAATATTTGAGCAGTAGTGATTATCCTAATGCAAAAAAAGGCTCAAACAGTAGATTAGTAGATTGTAGTAAAATAACAAAATCTAGAATGCCATAACAAGCAGTTTTGACTTTATTCTATGGGCAATGGGGAGCCATTGGATGTTTTTAATAAATGAGTGGTGTGATCCCTGCATTAGGAATCTAAATAAAACAGCTATGGGCAGGACGCATTGCAGAGGAGAGAGACTGGAGGTGAGGGACTAGTTAAGAACTTATTGCAATAATTAATGAGAAAGGTAATGAACACCTGAACTATGGTGGTTACTGTAGAAATAGTAGGAAAGGGAAAGCTTTAAGAGATTTAAGAGCAAAAGATTGAAGACTAATTAGATTTAGAATTAGAATTAGAATGATAAAATTTTAGAATTGAAAGAAACCTTGAATATCATCTAGTCCAACCGCAACTTTTTTCAGATGAGAAAATTGATATCTAGAGACATGTAATGATTTGTCCTTCACGGCCTGTCCTTACCTCTTTCCAGCCTCAATGGGCATTACTCCTCCTCCCACATTATGCAATCCAATCAAATTTGCTTTCCATTCCTCCTATGTGGTACTCTACTTTTCATCTCTGTTCCTTAGCAGAAACTGTTCACATAATTAGAATATACTCCCTCCTCACCCTTGTCTCATAAACCCCCCTCTTCCTTCAAGATTCAGCTTAAGCACTATTTTCTACATGAAGCCTTTCCTGATCCCCTCAATGGCTAGTGCTCATTCTCCCAAGCTTCCTTAACTACCTTGTATTTATATTTACTTCTTTATGTACTTATTGCTCCCCTCCATTAGAAAATAAACTTCCTTGATGAACCAGATGATTTTTTTAAGAACTGGAAAGACCTATATTAACTGATGCAGAGTGAAATGAGCAGAACCAGGAGAACATTATACACAGTAACTGAAACACTGTGGGATGATCAAATGTAATAGACTTTGCTACCAATAGCAATGCAATAATCCAGGACAATCATTTATGAGAAAGAATGCTATCCTCATCAAGAGAAAGAGCTGTGTGAGTTGAAATCCAGAAGAAAATAGATCACATCACTTGTTTACATGGATATATGATTTGGGGTTTTGGTTTTAAAAGATGACTCTATTACAAAAATGAATAATATGGAAATGGATTTTGAGTGATAAAACATGTATAACCCAATGAAATTGCTTGTCAACTCTTGGAGGAGGGGAGGGAAGGGAGAGGGCGACAATATGAATCATGGAAACGTGGAAAAAGAGAAATTTAAAAGAAAAAATATATAAATTTCTCGAGAGTAGAGATTATTTCATTTGTTGCATTTATACCCTCTAGACCTTTGTGTGATACCTACTGCATAGTTAATACAAAGTAGTTGAGATTGATTAATGGTCTTTGAGAGTAGCTAGAGCCAAAAATTCACCAATATGTGGCAAACATAGTGAAGAATATCAACAAACATATTTGTCCATTAATAGAAAATATCAAAACCTTTGGAGGTGAGGAGGACTGCTGGAGGATTTGCATTCTTTGTATTACCTTTGAGAAGCCAAAGTCACCTCCACATCATCATGAGGTATCAGAGTAGAAGCTAAATGGAGCTTGTCAAGAACTTTTCTAGAGTCTGGCACTCCCAAACTAATAGGGCAGAATTCAGACAGACTATCACAGCCATAGTGACTTTGTCAAAAGATTCATGATTTCCATCTAGCAGGTTGGCTAATATGAGAGCAAAAGAAAGTAATAAATGGTGGAGAGAATGTGGAAAAATTGGGACACTAATGTATTGCTGGTGGAGTTGTGAATTGATCTAACCACTCTGGAAGGCAATTTGGAATTATGCCCAAAGGACTTTAAAAGACTGCCTGCCCTCTGATCCAGCCATACCACTGCTGGGTTTGTACCCCAAAGAGATAAGGAAAGATACATGTACAAAAATATAGCCACACTCTTTTTGGTAGCAAAAAAATGGAAAATGAGGGGATGCCCTTCAATTGGGAAATGGCTGGACAAATTGTGGTATCTGTTGGTAATGGAATACTATTGTGTTCAAAGGAATAATAAACTGGAGGAATTCCATGTGAACTGGAACAACCTCAAGGAATTGATGCAGAGTGAAAGAAGCAGAACCAGGAGAACCTTATACACTGAATGTAATGTAAATGTAATGTAATGTAATATAAAGATGGATACACTGTGGTAAAATCTGATGTAATGGACTTCTCTACTAGCAGCAATGAAATGATCCAGGACAATTCTGAGGGACTTATGAGAAAAAACACTATCCACATCCAGAGAAAGAACTGTGAGAATAGAAACACAGAAAAAAATTTGCTTGATCATATGGTTCAATGGGGATATGATTGGGGTTGTACACTCTAAATGATCATTCTATTGCAAATATTAATAATACAGAAATAGATCTTGATCAATGATACATGTAAAACCCAGTGGAATTGCACTTTGGCTATGGGAGTGGGAAAGAAGGTATAATGCAGGATTGATGGAAGATCTCATGCATTTGCAAAATTACGCTAGGCAATCCTGGCAGTTAGGGGAATGGAACTTTGGCCCAGCAAGTGCCAGTCTCAAGACCTGACTGTTGGAGCTGGGACTATAAATACCCCTGTAGAACCGACCTGGGGGTTCTGATTTCCTTGATCTCACCCAGACATCCAGCTACCCCCTGAACTTCCCCTTGGGGCCCCAGGAGGTGTGGTTGGTGGGTTGTGGAACATGGGCAGGAATTAGCCTACCCAGGGACACCCCTAAACCAAATCATTAACCTCATTTGTCTAGCTGGTGGACCATTCTATAGCAGGGCAGTGGAAATTATCCATGGCTGAGGGGCTGGTTCCCTCAGCCTGATCTTACCTTCTGAGGCCTCTGCCAACACTGGCCAGTCACCCTTAGCAACAGCTTCTCCAGACCTTATCCCTCTTCCCTCAGCTTCCCCTTGTGTTTTAATAAACCCTTAGCCTGTTACTGAGAGCTTCATAATCATTTATAACACCAACCAGGGCTAAGGGGCTGAGGAGAGGGAGAATAGCAACCACCTGACTTCAGAGGGAGTATTGGGCAGGCATCCATTTTATTCAGGAAGTGAGACAACTTCACTTCCTGTTGGTTCTGCTTTCTCTCCAACAGGGAGGGGCTCCTCACTCTCCACCTTAAAGGAGCCTACAGATAGCAGGGAGACTGACTGGGCATCTCAGCTCAGGCCCACACATCCCTGGCTGTCTCAAATCAACAAACACTGTAGTTGTAAGCTTCCTGGCCCAGGAGACTTACTGGTACCACCAGCCCCCTAATATCTGCCTGTTTACCCCCTTACTACAAAGGTTGGGAGGAGGGAAAGGACATGAATCATGTAACCATGGAAAAATATTCTTAATTAATTAAAATTTTTAAAAAATATTCCTGATTTCATCAACATCGACATTCCCTTCACTCTCTTCACATATATCATGGCTGATAATTGTAGAAAATATATACCATTTTTATCCCCATTTTACATTGAGGAAACTGAGACAGATAGAGGTTAAACAACTTGCCCAAACAAGCTAAAATGTGTGACTTTTATCACATAGTTCACAAGTATCTGAAGTTGAAATTGAATTCAGGTCTTCTTGACTCTAGGACCAGCACTTTACTGTGCCACCTAGCTGCCTCTGTTCTGATCCACTATATTATCTTTGAAAGATTTAACTAGGATTACATTGTATGAGAACGACTATAACTCAAAATTTTTAGTTCTCTTGCTATGGACCCTACAATTATAAAATGCTAATTTTTAATTCAAGATCCTAATATTCAGGGATTACCTGACTTTTATCACATAGGGTGACATATAAAACAAAGCCTCAGTTGATGCAATGCAGTTTTCAGTAGAATATATCTTTTAATGAGTCAGGATATTTTATTTTCACAACTGGTTTCTAGAGGCATCTAGCCTCCTCCTTCTTTACCACTGGAAGCCAGTCTGATGAAGAACTAAAGGCAAATGGTCCACGTCACATCCATTTAAGATATTAGAGACATGACTAGAATTCCTACCCCTGGCATTGTCCATCAGCCTCCACCTGCTGACAGCAAGAAAAAGGAGCATCGCATCCTTGATAAGTCATCCCTAAATCCCCTCAGCATGCCCAAGAAACGTTATTTGTTTTCTTAGCAGTTCTCTCAGCCTGTGGTGGGTCGGCTCCATGATCAGCTGGAGATTTTGTTTAGAAGGCTTCTTCATGCTATTTATGTTACCATCAAGCCCAGCTCACCACAGACCTAACACTACCACCTCTGTGTTTATAGACCTCTATTTCAGGACATTCCCTCTCCCATCTTCTGATGCTTCTCAGTGTGGGAAAGAAGGTGCTCTCTCTCTCTCTCTCTCTCTCTCTCTCTCTCTCTCTCTCTCTCTCTCTCTCTCTCTCTTTCTCTCTTTTTAGCTATCTTTCTATCTGTCTGTCTCTCCCCCTCTCTTTCTCTCTCTCTCTGTCTTCCCTTTCTCTCTCCCTCTCTCTCCTTTCTTGGAAACTTGCTCAATTATATTTACTCATTTGAACTCTTCTTAGAGAGACCTCTTGCTGTCAATGTTTAATCATGCTTGTATTCCTATGTAAATACAATCAGCCAACTAGAGCTCTCCTTTCCTAGAAAAGATAAGGGCACAGACATTTTTACTAAAAAGGAAACATTGTTAATAAGTAGAACTTTTCAGTAGCAAAAAGTAAGACAGAGCACTTTTGGGGTCATTACTTCATCTAATATATCTTCTTTTCTCCCTTTGGGAAACATAAGGGTCATAACACTGACACAAAAAAATTTTTTTAAATAGTTTTGGCCCTAAATTTCCTTTCTGATGCATATACCATGCAGCAACATTTTAGATTTTGGATCATGGAATTATAGACTAAGAATGGAAACTCCTTCATTTTAGAGAAAAGGAAACTATGGCCAGGAGAGGTGACATTGACTTGTCCTACTTGTCATACAAATAGCTGATAAAAGAATCAGAATTTGAACACAGAGTCTCTGTATCCAAATCCAACACATCTTGATCTATACCAGTGATTCCCAAAGTGGGTGCCACCGCCCCCTGGTGGGTGCTGCAGCAATCCAGTGAAGCAGTAATGGCCACAGGTGCATTTGGGGGTGGTAAATAACTGTAAGGGGCAGTGATAGTATGTGACAGGGAGCTCTAATTAATATTTTTTCTGGAAAGGGGGTGGTAGGCCAAAAAAGTTTGGGAACCACTGGTCTATACCATTCATTTCTTCATGTATACACTACTCTGCGCCACCTAGGAATGAAATTATTCAGTCTGATATAGACTGCAATATGATGTGGGATTCTCTAGTGGAAAAAGCTGTGGCGTATCATTTTCCCTTCCCTGGGCTCTGTTTCCTCATCTATAAAGTATGTGTGTATGTGTGTGTGGTAGACCATCTCAGTAGTCACTTCTAGTTTTGACCCTAGGAATAAATGGTAGAATATAATTTAATGCTTATATATATAGCATTCAGGTTCTCCTCTTTAGTGATATAGATTAAATAGCTGATGACACTGCATTTGTAACAAAAATATACATTGTAGTCACTATTAAAACATTGTTAGGTACTTAAAACACATCAAAAGTATGCATTTTAAATTTTCTTATATATTTTAACATTATGAAAATAAATTTTTTTGAGTTTCGAATTCTCTCCCTTCCTCCTTGCCCTCTCCCTCTTTGAGAAAACAAGCAATGTGGCATCAATTATACACATGAAATTATGCAAAATATTTCCATATTAGACATGTTGCAAAAAAAAGAAAGAAAGAAAATGAAAAAAGTATACTTCAATCTACATTCAGACTCCATCAGTTCTTTCTTTGGAGGTGGATAACATCTTTCATCATAAGTCCTTCGTAATTGTCTTAGATCGTTGCATTAATCAGAATAGCTGTCCCTGACAATGGACCATTGTGTAATATTACTTTTATTATGCACATTGTTTTCCTTGTTCCATTCACTTCACTTTGTATGAATTTATGTAAGTCTTCCTCGGGTTTTTCTGAAACCATCCTACTTTTCATCTCTTACAACATAATAGTATTCCATCACAATCACATACTACAATTTATTCAGCCATTCTGCAACTTATGGCCATCCCCTCAATTTCTAATTTTTTGTCACAATAAAAAGAGCTTTTTTACAGCTAGGTACTTTCCCTTTTTCTTTGATTTCTTTGGGATACACACCTAGTAGTGGTATTGCTGGGCCAAAGGGTATACGCAGTTTTATAGCCCTTTGATCATAGTTCCAAATTGTTATCCTGAATGATTGGAACAGTTCACAAATGCACCAACAGTGCATTAGTGTCCCAATTTTTCCACATCCCCTCAAACATTTGTAATTTTCCTTTTCTATCATATTACCTAGTCTGTTGGGTATGGGGTGGCACCTCGAAGTTGTTTAACCTGCAGTATTTTTTTTTTTGAACTAACAAGTAGCTTTGGTAATAAAACCTATCCTTTTGGGCAGCTTCTATAAATACCATTTTGGAGGCTAATAAATCATAATGAGGATCTATTAGTTAACCATCATTTAACAAACTGTCAGGCTGAAAAAAGAAATGGAAATCAATGAACTTGCTTATTGTTGACAGATAGTATAACAAATCATTGTAATGAAATAAATGTGCAGAAAACAAGCATATGATAAGAACGATATATTCTAATCATAACTATTTTATTCTTCCATATTCTCTTATGAAGCTGACCTCTGAGTAATTGTAATGACCACTAATGGACTTCGGATACAAATGAGGAAATGTCTCTTCCTCCTTTTGGAAAGAGAAGTGAGAAACTAGAGTCGCAAAATGTTGATAAACTGCCAGGCATGGTCACAGTCAGTTGATTTTGTTTATCTGTTTTATTTGCTATGAGGAAAGGTTTATGTGGTAAATGGGAAAGAAGAGTAAATATATCTGAAAAATCACCAAGATGTAAAAATAAAAGTCTTCAATAAAACTTATTATTTAAAAGAAAATATGCAACTTGTCTTCTTATTTATCATCAAATAATTACAAGGGATATATAGTTATCGCTCTCTAAATGCCATAGAGTCTCCATCTATGCATAGCTCACTTTAATGTCAAAATATGCAAATACTAAGAAAATAATGATATTACTAATGGCAGCTTATTATTCAAGAAACAGATGAATGGGGGCTGTATTGCTTAATTACAAAACTATAAATGTGATTATCATCAATGAAAATGAATACTAAAAACAATTTTCTACCTTCTGACTAGTATTTTAATTCCTTACTGATTTTTTTTCAGTTTCCAAAGGAGTTAAGATGGCTAGAAAATATCTACTATCTGTTTAAATATTTCCTAATTCTCCTTGTGAAAAATTCCCACACTTAAAAATGCCAGAAAAAAAATTCTGCCCCTTCTCAGAATTGCCTGCCAATTATATCATTTTATTTTCTCTGTGTTTAAATATGTGATGCATTGCATTGCTCATAGGTTTACCTAATAAGATGTTTCATCTTGCAGATCACCTTTTGTCTACAAATCCCAAAAAGAGCTCAGGGGTACAAATACAAATTATTCTATACTTTACCTTAATTTGATCCTCCATTTCCAATTTAACATTCTCTAAATTCTACTGCTTGTCAGCAAATTTGAGCAGCAGAAATTGTGCCTTCAGGACCTCCAGGCATAACTACACCCTCTACGTGTGACTTCCATTAACATTAATAGTTGCTGTGCATGTGAGTGGAAGAGCCTCTATGGACTTTTAAAAGAAAAATCTCTTTCATTTTCTATCAGGGAGCCTACACACTTCCATATTGCTTTTCATTTTGAGGCTTTTAATACCATAGTCGTTAATGTTCACGCCTCCTGGAACTCTTTGAGGCCAATTTTCCCTCCCATGAAGGGTTGATCAGGTTTATAAAATACTAAAGTATGACCTGAATTTGTGTTAAACAGGGAAACAATGTTTTCTTCTTGAAGATTCTCCTGATTCCCACAACTGGACAAGTTTCTGCCCTGCAGCAATCTCCCATTGACTTGAATATCCATTTATCACATTCAACTTGTAGTACAGTTTTTTATCTAAATGGATTTCTTCCTCATTGCAGAAGGGCAGCATAAGGGCCCAGACTTGAACCCACAAATATTATAGTTAAAGTTCCCTCTCTTACATTTGTAAGATGTGTGACCATGGACAATTCACTTTACTTTTTAATGCCCTGGTCAAATATCAAAGACTGTATAAATTCCTGAAAAGGCTCTAACTTGGTGGAACAGTTCCCATGTTATCACCTCTCTACACATGCTCTCCCACCCTCCACTTGTACAAGCAATCTGGGTTCCAAAAGGTTGGCTGGCTACTGTTGGCCTCAGAATTCTAGAAGTAACTCCAAAAGGTTGTAGCTTCTAATACTATTGCTCATATATCCAGTGTGCCTCCCAATGTTGATCAATAAGTTGACATCTAATAACTTTACAAGGTGATATTTACCAGAACATACAGTAATGAAAGTACAGAAATATCCCTCAAACCTTGAGGTGTTCTTTCCCCTCTGCATGCACATGGTCTCTGTGGAAAGTGGGTTCAAGATTAAAGGGCAAAGGTAATGAAGTATACATATAGGAAATATGTGATGCTAAGGAGTACCTTTTAACTCCTGATCCTGAGAATCCTTTTCTCCATTTAAGGGCTCACCACCAAGTTCATCAGCGAACAAGGAGTTCATTATTCCTCAGGTTGGCTCTTTGAAGGGTACCATGTCTTAACTGAGATCTGAGCTGCTTCTTTGCTAACTCTTCACCAGACTTGGGACCTGCTATGGCCAGCCCTGGTTGCTAGTATCACCTTTCTTATGGCTCTAATCAACTTTCCCATTTCCCCAATTGCCTGGTCATTCCCATCTCAGAAGGAAGAGGGAAATGGAGGTCATTTTAAGCGCTTACTAGAGGCATGGTACTAAGAGCTGGGAATATAAACACAAGTGAAAAGACAACTTCTGCCTTCAAAAAATCTCACATTCTAATAAAGGAATGGAAAGAGGGAGGAGCCATGCAGGAAGCAGCATGATTTAGAACTTGATTGATTAGGAAGTGATACAGAAGGTTCTTGGGAAAGATAAAGTGAAAAGTCACCTATCAAAGTTCAGGATGATTCTAGGGACAGAGTCCAAGGTTCCATGTTCAACCAAGGTCAGGAAAGAATAGATGTAAAAGAAAAGAAGCAGTAAGTCCTGTTAAACATTTATTTGGTGAATGTGTGGGAGATAGGGCAGCGTCTGCTCTCCCACCTGGCAGCTCATTTGAAAGCTTCCAAAGAAGATATTTAAGCTCATCTGCTCAAATATTTTATATGTACACTCAGTTCTGGCTCAGCAATACATGAATCATTAGGACTTCAGATTCTGAAGCCAATCTGAAGGCTTTGGATCATCATATAGTATTAATTTTTATTCATAATGGATGAAACCAACTCCCCAAAGTTCCATGTTTTGAATTGGAATAGAACTAGGTGTGTACATAAGGAGTTGACCCTCATTGGTGGGTTCCTCTGTTATATAAATATTGTAAGATCATAGACTGAGAATTAGAAGGAATCGTTGGGACTCTCAAGTCAAATCTCCTCATTTTGAGGATGAGGAAAATGAATCTCAGAGAGGATTTGCCTAGTTATTGTTATAGTAGTTAGTAACTGTAATTGTAAGAGATAGGAACTGAATGCAGGTCTTCCTATTGGTCCAGCACACTATTCGCTTCTAATATGCTGCCTCTCTGTTCTCTATGCTGACAAAATTGTAACTCTAAACAAAACCCCCCAAAAAACAAGAGATTGTAAGCTTCTTGAGGCCATGGAGTGTGCCTTGGGGAAGTAAGTGTTAGTGTTTGGAAATATTGGTCTTGGGAAGCAGATAGCATTACTATGTGAACAAGCAGTAGCCAGGACCTTTGAAATATGTCCACAGATTCCTGGGCTTATTTCAGAGTGTCATTGTTTTTCTTTTATTGAAGATAATTTAGCATGGTAGCTAGATCAAGACTCAAGATGTGGTTGTGAAAGACACAGGAGATTGATAATGAATGAACAAAGGAGAGCTTGGGTGTGCTGCAATGGCCTATTTGGATGAGAATTTGTTGGGAACAGGAAGAAAAAGATATTAGGGATGCAACTCTGTGAAAACTGATCCTTGAGGCAGTTTTATAAATAAAATAAATGACTTTATACAAGAGAGAAACGCCAAGTGTAGAACCTTATGGCTTACAATGCCCTATAGACTAAATGTTTTTCAAGTCAACATTAAGCATTTCTAGGCAGGAATGATACTGCGAATGCAAGAGGCAGATTAAAATGTAAGAGTAAATACAAGGATCTCACAATCTAGAGGCAGCTGGTGGCACTGGGCATGGAATCAGGAAGGATTGAGTTCAAATATGGCCTCAGACATGTGTTGGCTGCATAACCCTGGGCAACCTCCTTTTGCCTTAACTATAAAATGGGGTAAATAATAGTAACTACCTCACAGGGTTATTGTGAGGATTAAATAAGATATTTGGAAACACAATGCCTGGCACATAGTAGGTATAATAAAAATACTTATTCCTTTTCTTCCCCTGCCCCCCACATTCCATTGATTCCTGAATGGAGAATGGGTGGAAATAAGGGCAAATTTGAAACAAGAAGATCAAACAAAATGCCAATAGAAAGAGTCCAGGTATGAGGTGATAAGAACCTAGACAAGGATAGTGGCAACATCATAAGAGATAAAGGGGCATGTAGCAGTTATTGCAAAGGTGAAATTGGCCGGATGTATATATGGCAGATTAGATATGGGAGTGAAGATTTAAAAAGTGAGAAATGAGTGAGGTTATGAGCCTTATTGACAGGAAGGATATGCTCTGGCTCGTAATAGGGAAGTTAGCAAGAAGACATAGATTTATCACCTCTATACAGATGATGTTTAGCTCTATTTATCCATTCCTAACTTCTGTCCTGATCTCCAGTCTTGCATCTCCAACTGCCCATGGACAGCTCTATCTGGACAACCCATAGACTTCTTAAATTCAATACGTCCAAAACTCAATTCTCTCTCTTGAAAGCTCTCCCTTCTCTGTAACTGAATGGTTAGATGTTGGAGTCACTACTTCAAAAGGAGAAAGCAAGATGTAGGCACTAAAGGAAGGCTTTTCTCCTTCATGTATAGGAAGGATACTTACCTGAATTCACCTGGAGATAAAGAAAACAATCAATCTGACCATAGATCTCCTTCTGCTGATTCACTTGGAAACCAAAATCCAACAAACTCCAGTAGGTCTGCCTTCTTTTTAACTCTTTTGCCTTTCTGTTCATTAGAAAGATATGTTCCCACCTGGCAGTTTTAAAAACATATTTGACAGTCAAAATATAAATGAATTATACTATTGATCTTGGTATCATGGAAGGATAATGGACAGGATAGGATAGGATAGGATAGGATAGGATAGGACAGGAAGGATAAAGGATAAAGGGAAATGATTGAGCAAAACACTAAGCAAACATGAGCACTCTTTCCCCTTTTTTATTATGAATTTACAGTCATCAACCAACTAATTATAATATACAAAGAACAAAAAGTACAAAAACTGTAAACTTGTTACCTACTTTTAAAAAGTGTTTATTAAATTTAACAAGGTAATAACAACATTGTACGCCCTTCAGATCTCTTTGTTTTCTTTTTTATATTTTAGGATGATCCTTTTATCATCTTTATCATTTTCTTCTAACTCACCCCACCCTTCACCCCCACAAATACAACCCCATCCTTATAACAAATAAATATGGTCAGGCAAAGTACATGAATTGCCAGCCATATCTGAGGCTATGTAGATAGATAGATAGATAGATAGATAGATAGATAGATAGATAGATAGATAGATAGATAGATAGATAGATAGATAGATACGTATATAGATAATATATATATTACATGATCACTTTTCCAGAGACATTTGCCCACCCTACTTCCAAACCCTTTAACTTTGACTCCCCATTTTCATGAGTTCACAAGACTGAAACTCAGAATTGGAAAAATCATTTCATGCAAAGCAAGGGAGTTCCACTATAACATATCAAATATGATCATTGAATCCCTCCTCAAGGACCTCCAAGAAGGAACTCATCCTTTCTCAAGTCATGCCATTTGTTTGGAACAGCTCTTGTTGTTAGGATGTTTTTTCTGATATCTGATCTAAAGGGATCTCTTTGCAACTTACCATTTGCAAAAACCATTGCTCCTATTTCTGCCTCCTGGAGACAAGAAGTCTAATCCTCTCTCTCTGTAAGTTTGTTTGTTGTCCAGTCATTTCAGTTGTGTCTGGACCTTTAGGACCACTTTGGCGTTTTCTTGGCAAAGAAATGGAAGGAGCTTGCTATTTCCTTCTCCACCTTATTTTAGAGATGAGGAAACTCATATAGATAATAAGTGTCTGAGGTCAAATTTGAAATCAGGTTGATATCTTATTGTTTCCAAGCCCAGTGCCACCTAGATGCCTTTCTCTGCAAGACAGCCCTTCACATACTTGTAGGAAGGTATCATGTTCCCTTTGAGACTTCTCTTCCCCAGGCTAAAAATTCCCAGTTCCTCTAACTGTTCCTCGTATGTCATAATCTGTCTGGTGAATGGAATTTGTTATGGACACTGAAGGAGCAAGTTCCCCAAAAAGGAAGGGATCCATTTATATAACAAAATTGGGTGACTTCACCCCTGAGCCTCAAGAATATTAATGATCATAGATCACAAGATCACTCTGAGGATCAAAGAATCAATTTCTTGTAGTAAAAATTCAATAGTGTTTATTGAATTGAATGTGGCTTTGGTTCTCCTTTCTTATGTCTCTAGAAGAATATGAATGGGGCGATATCTAGAGTCAGAAGAGCCCTTATGGGGAAGGGGAGGAAAAGGAATAAGCACTTATGTAGTGCCTACTATGTGCCAGACACTGTGCTAAACATTTTATAAATATCTTATTTGAATATCATAACAACCAAGAAAGATAGAAGATATCCCCATTTTACAGGTGAAGAAACTGAGGCAAAAAGATTTTGCTTGCTTGTTTTAAGTATAGTATATATAACCCATCAGTCATTTGAAAAACAAATAAACTGGGGTCATAGAGGTTAGATAATTTGCCCAAATTTACCTAGATATTAAAGGACAAAACTGGGATTTAAATTCCAATTCTTTGACTGCCAAACCAGTCTACTTTCCAGGAGTACTCCTCCTCTTTTCCCTTCCCCTACTCGATAATTTACAACACAAATCATAAGCATTTTTAAAAACACCTGTGATAAAGTTCAATTAGAAAATGGCTGGTGAGATCTTAAAAAATAACCTGAATATAACATTTGGACTACAGAATTCAAAAGCTTTTCCATAACTTTAAGACTAAAACTTGAATGACTACATTTATTAACTCCATCCAGTTATATCAGTGATGAAGACTATGTCTTTGAGAGTCCTGTCAAGGGAGGTTCAGAAAAGAGAGAACAGATATTCTCACATTGCTTCGCTATACCTGAAGTAACTTGCTACTTCCTCTCTGCATATTCAATCAGTCAACAAGCACCTACTATGTGCCAGGAATTATATACTAAGCAGTGGCATGTTACCTTGTATGTTTTCTGTATGTGGTTACATATTAGTGTATGCGTCTTGTTTCCTATGTTAGAAAATAAGTTTCTTGAGGGCAGTAATTATTCAATTTCTCCTTTCTAGGATGGTGCCTGGCACATAGTAGGTCCTTAATATATGTTTACTGATTGATTGATTTAAAGAAATCATCCTACTACCAAGAGTCCCCAAAATTTGATGTACAACCTCAGGGTGATCCCAAAGTTATTTATATTTAAATTTTGATTCTTCAAGAAATAAATTGGTTCTCAATTCCGAATATCAGGGTTAATCTTTGTGTTTCTCCCGTTCTTCTTGAGAACTTGGGACAGGATTTGGGGGCCAAAAAGAGGAGGGAATCTGTTATAGCTATTGCTTAGATTTGTTTACCAAATTCTTTTCAATACTTTGCAAACTTTGAGGTTTTGCAAACCTGTATTAAAAGACTTGAAAGAAGTCTTTATATATAATTCAATAATTTCAGAGTTGGGTCTTGTCCATGTGCTTGAATGTTTATTTACACATCTTGACCTAAGGTTAGCTCATTTTAATAGCAATGACTGTAACTTGTTCTTCACAACCTCTCCCCAATCTGTGTTACTTAGCATACCCTATGACATACTGCAAAAAGGTAAAACATAGAAAAACAACATTTGTAAAAAAAATCTGAAATTATTTTGATACGAAGCACCCTTGAAGTCAACCACCCTCCTGTGCTTTAACAAAATCCATTTTATCTGCTTGCAAATGGTGTGAAAAACAAGGAACCTCACAGACTGAGATATAGCACCCCTGATGAATCTAGGATGCATTGGACTTCACAGCTCAGCTGGGTCATATTTCAAAGAGCCAAAATATCCAGAAGCATGATGTTCTTCCACTGAAGAAGTAGGGAGGTTGCCAAGGAAATGTTCTCTTTGAATGAGGCACTGAAAGATCTCATACTAGGAGTTCTCCTTTCATTGATGCATCTGCCACAGATATCTAAACCTGAACCATCTCCATTCACACTATTTCCTTTGTTGCGTGTTTATTAGTATAAATTAAATGGGTCCTGGTGCCAATAATTAAGAACAAACTAGTTTTCTTGGAAAAGTTAAAATTCACAAATTAGCCATTATGAACACAAAGGAATAAGTTCTTCTATTTATAACATATAATTTTGCTTATAAAATTACATCTGTGAAAAAATGAAGCTGTTCTGTCAACTCTAAAACTATAAGGGAGAAAGTTACAGGTACCAAGAAGAGAAGTTTATATAATTCGTAGAATCATGAGTATAGATTTAGAGCTGGCAGGAAACTAACCATAGAACCTCAAAGTTTAAAACAGAACACAGAGGCCATCTAGTCCAATTTGCCAAACATAAGAAGGAATCTCCTCTTTGACACCCCCACAACCCAGATGATTAATCAAACTCCCTTAAAAGATTTCTTTTTCTGGGGAAAATAGAACCCAAAGAGGGTATCCTATCCATTCCATGGATAGCTCTAATTGCCAAGAAGTTTTTTCTTTACACATCATCCAAAGTTACCTTTCTGCAACTTCCATTTCTCCTAGTTTACTCTTCTAGGACCAAGCAAATGAACTCTAAGATCTTTTGTCTTTTAGGGAAGGTCATAAACTCATATTAATTCAAGTCAACACTCATTACTTTCATTGCTGCTATCTATCAAAATATCATAGTGAGGGTTAATTACTGAGAGAGAAACAAGGATAAACTCAAAAGACAAATATAATGATAGATGAGAGATGTGGAAATTTAGCTGAAGTGAAAATAATAGAGATAGATAAAAATGTATTTTTAGATATAAATAAGATATCCTTCAAGATGTTTACAATTTAGGAGAGGTAATATATACACAAATAAATATGATGCAAAGAAGAACATAGTAAGTGTCTAAAAGAGACACAAATAAATTATTGTGGAATTCTAACATGGTAGACAAAGCCCTGGCTCTGGATACAGAAGACCTGGGTTCAGTTTCCAGCTCTGATGCTTACTATCCATAGGACCCTGGTTAAGTGGCTTAGACTACTTAGACCAAGTTTCCCTGTGTGTAAAACATGGAGATTTGACTAGATCAGAGGTGTCAAACATATGAAATAGGGGAATGGGGAAAACAGGAAATATTTGGTGTGACAGTTAAAAACAAAACTTAGCCAGGGGAACTAGTTAACCTTCTGTGAGTCCTTTAGGGTTATATTGAGACAATAGGAAGTAACATTAAAGGATTTTAATAACAAATAAGGTGAGGCAAGTGGGTAATGGAGCAAACTATTCTTAACATCTACAGGAAGGAAGAAAGAGGGGTTTAGGTGGTCCAGGGAATCAGGGCGGGGGAGATAAAATTAATACTACACTATACTAGGCTAAATGCAAGCTTGACAGGGTTTTGGGGATCTCACTGCTTTTTCCAATGATGTTCTCAGCTATCCCAGGGTCCAGGATGTTGGTACAGTCTTCAAACTCCACTGGGTCACTCCAATAGGCTATCACAGGCCTGGAGGTCAACCATCCAAAGCTTCTGATCCAGACCTATTTGTAGTTCCTCAAAATGCAGTCCAAGTGGGGTTTCTCCAGTGAGATCAGGGCACAAGCTCCACCTCCAGTGGCAAAACTCCCAACTATCCCAGAGTTCAAAAGCCCTGTGACCTTTCAGCCACATTCCAAAAGCCCTTAGAATGTTCAGCTCAAGCTTGCATTTTCCAATATGCTTATCTAAAATTTTCACCTATCTGCCTTGACTTATTCTTTATTACACATATAAACTACATGCAGCCCACAATGCTCCCAACCTGGTGGAAGTAAATTAAAATGTAATTAGGAAATATTTTTAAAAATAGATAAAATACAATAAAATCTAGATGATAACCCATTTAAAAATAATATATGTACAACTTCTATCATATTACTTGTCTTCTTGGGGGTGAAAAAGAAGTAGGAGGGAAGAGGGAAAAGAATGAGGCAGATTTTTGGACATAGGTAATGTGAGAGTTTATTTCCCTTGGAATTTATTACATATTTATAATAAACCATATGTATTACATTATTACTATGTTATATATAAAAACAAAAATAAATGGTGACCAAAAAATCCATTAAATCAATATTCAGCCCACAGGGAGTTTGATTAAAGGCTCCTGTTTCTATTTGGGTTTGGCACTATTGGACTAGACAATCTCTAAGTTCCCTTCTAAGTATAGATCTATAATGCTATAATCCTATAGTTCAAACATAGAATATATGTATATATTATATATTATATGTATTTATTAATATTTAAAATATATATGATAGATAGATAGATAGATAGATAGATAGATCATTTAGGTTAGGGTAACTAGTAAAGGCTTTCTGAGGCAGCGGCAGTTCAGTTGAAACTTAAAGGATGTATTTCAACAGTTACAGAGGAAGGGAATTTCAGATCTAAAGAACAATGGAAGAACATGAGGTGTGTTAAAGGTATGGAACATGGCCCAATTTAGATGAAGCTATTGTTATTCTCCTTTCATTTTCAAAGAGGACCAATGATGTCATGAAGTGATCTTGACTTGATGTGAATTAGATTTAAGTGAACCAGAATCACACAAAGTCATCAGTCTCTCTCTTCCAGAGTCATCAAAGTCCAGTGGCAAGAAAACAGTTAGGATGACTAGTAATGATTAGGGATAAAGAGGATCATCTAGGACTCTTCAATGCCTGACCAAACTCTAAGCACTCCACAATGCCTGATTCAGTTGCCATGGAAAGAAATTATTCTAATTCACCCATTCTACCAAGGGAAAGTTTCATGTGCTTGGGGTAGACAACCTCCTAACTCGTTGATAGGTAGGAGGCCTTCCAGTTACTCTCAATCTGGTTCAACCCATCTGTTGAGAAGTTTTCACCAAGATGTGACTTGTTGAATTGACTCAGATTAGCTATGGTTAGTAATGGAGTCCAGCTAGAGGATGAAGCTGGCTGTCCTAACAAGGGAGAGGGGTAAGAGTGAGTAGAATTCTTCCTCCTCCACCCCCTTGGAGCAGTTGGACTAGAAGGTAATAACTGTTTAACTGAATCCCTCTTAGTTCAAGCAATGGAGGCTGTACAAGTTTGGTTAATTCAGGGTCTAGTTGATAAATTGATAGGAAATAATCCCACTGAGGTTAACAACTTTCACTGCTTAAATTATTCCCTAAACCCTAGGATAGAATAGGTTCTAGGTTGTCTTCAAATATAGATGACTTGCTCTCAGGAAAGAAGCTGCACCAGTGCTTATTTGAATGGAGCTTTTCTTTGGTAAAGTATATTGATGGTAAGTATAGCCTAGTTTAACTTCACATAGGCCCAGTAGCTTAACAATCAAATGTGGTTTATTATTTTTAGGAAAACAGCGTGAGAGGAAATGGTTTCAAGAATGAAAGGGAGGTAAGTTATCTAAAATCTTCAATGAACTTGTTGATTACACATTCCCCAAAGGGGAATGTGTTTTGAACAACTTAACTTCTATCCCTCTCACAAGGTCATCTTTCTCCTAATCTAATGTAACTAGATTTAAGATGGAAAGGTAATCTTGCTTGAAGATCTGTATAGAGATTAGTTAAAATGATGCAATTGAGATATTCTCCCAATAGTAAACCAGTAAAGTAACACTCAGCCCTTGAGTTCAGAGATGAGCTAATCAAAAGAGTAATCTAACTCTTCCTCCCAGCCCTTGAACCCACAAGGAGTGTGATCAAAGTGTCCCTGCAAGTAGGGTGACCTGGCCTTTTTATACTCAGGTTTCTAACTGCCCCAACTGCCCCCTCTCCTAGAGTTCTGGGGGGCACTATGGAATTCTGTGAGGCAGCTATGACCCCACTTAAGATCATGGATGTTACAGACTTCTGCACATGCTACAATTTCTTGGAGCCCCCAGCGAGAGCTGGTTGAAAATAGAGTGAAAGGTGGACACCGAAGGTGGAAGAGCACATCTGGCTCCACAAGCCCTCACACCAGAGGTGCCAAAAATCATCCCTGAACAGAAGTATGCAAATGAAGATATACTGTATCTTACATTTATAATTTCAAATTGAAGCCAAAAAGATGTATTAGAACAAGTGTAGAGGGGCTTCAATATCAACATGAAGAGAGTGGACTTTATTATCTATAAACAATATGGAACTACTAGAGGTTATTGAGGAGTGCTATGATGTGATGTGATCAGAAAAGCAACTTGTGGTACTGTGGAAAATTCACCAGACTTGGTGTTAGATCTGAATTCAAGTCATAGCTCCATCTTCCAATGCCATGCTTTCCCTTTACAAGTCATGTGATTAGAAGCAAGTAATGATCTGTGTGATCTTCAATTTTTAATATGTGAAATAAGGTTAAAAATAATTGTAGTGTCTACCTGATAAGATTGTGGTGAAGAAAACAGTATTTTGAAATTTATAAAGGAACATATAAATTTGAGTTATTTGGATGATGTTTCTGAACTAGTAATTAAATCTGAAATAATTCTATGCAAGATGGTCTAGAGAAAAGAGGACATAGGGAGGAGAGACTGATTATAAAACTACTATAATAGTCCATGGAAGCAGAGAGTCAGAAATAGCAGGATGGCAAGAGAAATTTAAAAATGACAGTCAGTAAAATAGGAAACTTGCTGTATTGGATCAAATTCTAGCTCTATACCTCAGGACCCTGGGCAAGCATTTAACTCCTCTGGAACTCAGTCTCTTCAAATATGTAGTAAAGTTACTAGACTAGGTGATGTAGAAAGTACTTTTCCATTTTTAATCTATGATCTAAGAATTCTATAGTAGCTCAGAGATTCTGGAGATGTTATGGACAGAAATTAATGACTGGTTGTGGAACAGTAACAGCAATATCATAAAGAGGATCAACTATGAATGACTTGGCTCTTACAATCAAGACAATGATCCAAGAGAATCCAAAAGACCTAAGACAAAAAATACTAGTAACCTCCAGAGAAAGAACTGATGTACTCTGAGTGCAGATTGAAGCACACTGTTTTTCACTCTTATTTTTTTCTTGGTGGGTGTGTGTGGGTGTGTTTTCAGCATGACTAATAAGGAAATAAAAAATAAATTTTCAATGACTGGCTGTGGAAACTGAGAGAAAGAGAAGAGTTCTAGATGTCAATGAGATTTTCAGCGTGGGCAACTGAGAGAAAAGAGAATGTAGGGAGAGTAGAGAAGAAGGTCAAGGTCAAGGTCAGAGCCTCAGGGAACAGATATATGAATATAGGGCCTTAAGGAGAAGAAAGGGTAAATGGTCAGGGATGTGGAAGAGGAGATTACTGTTCATATTTGGCCAATTGGCTTAGCTAGCCTTCAAATGAGAGTACACAACAAACAAAAGCATTTTTAAATAGCACTTTAAGGTTTGCAAGCCTTTTTACAAATATTATCTCATTTTATCCTTACAACAACCCTTGAAAGTAGGTGTTTTTATTGCAACATCATTATGAAAGCCGAGGAAGATAAGAGTGTCAAGAAAGAATGGATTGTCAGTTGTGTGATTGCCAAAGAGAGGTCAAAGAGGATGAAGACTGAGGAGAAAGAGGTTGAATTAGGCCATTAGAAGGTCACTAATGACGTTGGAGAGAGCAAGTTCAATGGAGTGGTAGGTTAGAAGGTAGATTACATTGGATGAATTGAAGTGGATTGTGAAAAAGCAGAATTAGCAAATACATTCACTTTCAATGAGCTTATTGAAAGTGATGAGAAGGATCAGACAGGAGCAAGGGGACAGCATATCAAATTTAACTAATCAGAGCCCATATATATTATATTTCAAAGATGGGATTAGAAAATGTCTTCTTACTTTTTATCCATAAAGGAAAAAAATCCATCGGTGAGCATTTATCTTTAAACGTCTATTATGTGCCAAGAACTACATTAAGTGCTGCAGACCTGAGGACAAAAGAAGGTAGCAGCAGTTCCTGCCCTCAAAGAGCTTACATTCTATCAAGGGAAACGATCATATGCATATTATGTATTTATAATGTGTCCATGTATATAAAATACATAGGAAACCAATCCAAAGTAATCTAACCAGGAGGCACTAACAGTGGGAGGATCAAGAGAGGCTTCACCAAGGAGGAGGTGTCAACGTTTAACTCTGCAGGAAACAGGATGCTGAGAAGCAGACATGAGGAGCAAATGTGTTGCAGGCATAGGGGACAACCTGTGCAAAGGCACAAAGGGAAGAGTTTGAAATAAAGAGCATTAAGTCAGTTTGGTGCCACATTAAGTAACCCTATATAATTAAAGGAAGAAAGGAAGTCTGGCAACTATTGTAGATAGGATTATATTTGTAAGTCTGCCTTCATGGGTGTGTCTACATCTCATCTTCAACATTTGTGGCTTAGCAAGGCAATTATAGACAAAGTATAGCAAAAGCATGGGCAACAATACAACATGGAGAGTTAGGAATGGAGTTAGTTTTAGGGGTTAGAATTAACACATGTAAATATTATATATGTATCTTACACATATATAACATATGTGTTCATTCTAAAGCTTAATCTGTGTGTATGTGTGTATACTTATATACACATTTTATATATGTATATGTGTGTGTGTGTATAAACTTCCTGTCCATTTCCACTCCAAGCCACCTCTACTCTGGCTATTATCCCCAATTTCCATACACTGAAACTTTGAATTATGCCTCTCAGGTGTTCAATTCCCAGGCTTGGGTATAACAAGCACAATTTTTGTGTGTATGCATATATATATATATATATATACATATATATATGTGTAGTA
>NC_058130.1:523460007-523505287 GCF_016433145.1 Gracilinanus agilis
TGTGTGTATGCATATATATATATATATATACATATATATATATGTGTAGTAATCTATCTCTCTGTCATCTATTTCTCTATCTCTATCATCTTTCTTCATTCTCTCTATCATCTACGTATCATCTATCATCTATCTATCTATCTCCCTATCTCTCCCTATATTTTCTATCTCTCTATCTATATTTTCTATCTTTCTATCTTTCTATCTATCTATCTATCTATCTATCTATCTATCTATCTATCTCTCTATCTTTCTATCTATCTCTCTGTCTGTCTGTCTATCTATCTATCTATTTATCTATCTATCTTTTTATCTATCTATCTATCTATCTATCTATCTTTTTATCTATCGCTCTGCCTGGCTGGATGGCTTGCTATCTATCTATTCATCCATCCATCCATCCATCCATCCATCTATCTATCTATTTTTTTAAAGGAGGTAAAAACAAAAAGATAAAAAGAATTTTTAAGGGGTTTAAATCACATAAAATCTCAGATCAGGTATGTCTTGTCCTCTACTTTCATTGTGTTTTCCAAGTGACAGTTAGGAAGAAAGTTAGAAACATTTGTTCAACCAATAATTAATTATGAAGAACTTATGGTAATTGAAATAGTGTCCTAGTGTGAGAGGCAAATAGGTTTGAAGCATTTTGAAGGCAATTGGGTTTTTTGAAGGGTTTTTGAGAGAGTTCCCTGTGTTCCAATTGGAATCTCAGCTCCTGCCTGTCTCTCTAAGCTTCCAAAATGCTTCAAACCTATTTCCCTCTTACACTAGACACTGAATAGGAACAAATTTAAGAAAAAGTCCCATTGCCTTCCTTGAAGGAACTTACAACAGAGTAATGTGATCTTTTTAAAACACAGCCAGTAATGATACACAATATTACACAAGTTCATTAGAAAGTTACAAAGTTATGTGAGGAGTGATAAGAGAAAACTTCCTGGAAAAAAAGAACTCTTTAAAGCATCAGTTTTTAAAAGAATAAGCAAGGATTCAGCAAGCATAGAGAAGTAGAGATGACTTAGCAGGTCTGTGTGATCAAAGTGTGATCAAAGTCACGGATATGTGAGAGCAAAGAATATGTGGGATTCAGGTATGAGGAACAGCAAGTGGTACAGTTTGGTCAGAAAACGGAATTCATGGAAAACTATGTTAAATCTAAAAATGATAGGGTGTCACCAAATTCAAGATGACTTGACTTGGTGGACAGGGCATTAGTCTTGTAATTACACAGACCTAGGTTCCAATCCCAAATCACTAGCTAGGAGACCCTGGGAAAGTCCCTTAACCCCTTTTAGTTTCAGTTTCCTCGTATATAAAATGAAGGTGTTAAAACCAATAGCCCTTCTAGTTCTAAATCTATGACTCCACAATGCTGAGAATTAGGAGCTACAAAATAATTTTGAACACATCTATGCATAAGAAAAGTTATTTTGGCAGTGACATGTTGAATGAATTAGAGGGAAGAAGTACTGGTTATAAGGCACTAAGATAAATCTAATATGTGTTTGGTTTTGGTTTTAGTTTTTCTTTTTGTAAATCATGAATTTTTCAAGATAGTTTTACCCATGGTAGAAGCTGAATTACTATACAATATTTATAACTGATCTATATGCATAGCAGAAGTACACAAGGACCTATCCAACCTCAGAAAAGATTTAACTAGAAAGCTAACAAAAAAAACTAATATATTTTTTTTAATCTGCTCATGTCTCCTCCTGTGGTATTACTTAGCCCTGTAAAGAATTGGAGTATCGGATGGTGACTTCAAATATACTCCAGAATATATTATATAGAATACAAGAAAATTAACAATGCCTTGGATACCATGACACTGAGAATCTATTAACAGGTCATTAAGTTTGTTTCTTTTTTTAAAAAAAGGAACATAGATGAAATTATTTTTGTAAAGATATTTTATTTTACCAATTACATGTAATAACAATTTCCCACTTAAGTTTTCTAAAGTTATATGATCTACATTGTTTCCCCCCTCCCTTCTCTCCCCCTTCCCAGAGATTTAATCTATATTATACAAGCATATATGATGCAAAACATATTTCCATATTGTTGATTTTTGTAAGAGAATAGTCATATAAAACCTAAGAACCCAAATAAACTAAAGTGAAAAATAACAGAGTGTTTTTTTCTTTCTCTCCCGAAGCAGGGGGATGAGCTGTCTTTCAGAAAAAATGACTATTTCCTGAATTCTAAATTTCATCCTTCCTCTCCATGCTTTCACATAGGCTGCTCACCAGCCCAGGAATATACTCACCCTGACCTCTTAAAAAACTTACCTCCCTTTAAGGTAAAAATCAGCATCATCTTTGACATTCACATAGCATTTATAGGTTATAAAATATTTTATGTATATGTATGTTAAATGAAATTTTATATATATGTATATATATATATACATATACATATATATAATTTGATTCTCCCAGTCATTCGTTTTTCCTTCCTCCTCCAATTTCCTGTTTTACTTATCCACAAATGTATTGTATCCCCAATAGAATATAAGCTTCTTAAGGGGAAGAAATTATTTCATTTTCTCTAACTTACTAATACCTAGCTAGTATCATGCTTTTGCACATAGTGGGCATTTCATAGACACTTGCTATAAATCTCATGCAATGAGGCCTTTTTTTAGGCCCTAATGTATTCCCTAACCTTCCCACATCTACTATCATTCATACTTTGTTTTTGAAGAGGGCCAATGACATCATGAAGTGATGTCTTGACTTGCTTTGGAGAATTAGATCTAAAGGAGGCAGAGTTTCACAGAGTCCTTAGCCTCATTCTATTTTCCAGCATCATTGAAGTCCAGTGGCAAGACAAAGCAATGACTAGCAATAGCCCCAGAGGCAATAGATGATCTTGGCCTCTTCAATATCTGACCAAGCTCTAAGCCCTCCACAGTACCTGCTTCAGCCACCATCAGGATCATTGGAACAAATTGTTCTCATCTGCCCATTCCAACAGGGAAAGTCTTCACATTCTTGGAGTAGACATTCTCCTAAATCACTGATGCACTGTCAGTCATGCTCAGGCTAGTTTAGCCCCTAGGCTGAAATAGTTTTGCCAGGGTAAGGCTGCTATACATGCTACAGCTTTTTGGAGGTACAGGAGAGAGCTGGTTGAGAGGTGGGACCAAAGGTGAATGAGCAGCCCTGAAAAGGGCTCATCCAGCCCTCACACCAATGGTGCTAGTCCTCCCTGTACAGTCCATATATCCCACAGGCATATTATCAGTGGCACCTTCTTTCCTGCTTCCTTCCACATCTGCTAGTCAGATTCCTGATAGAACAAAGGCACCATTCCTGAAAGCCCTTAATTGTTGTAGTTACTTTCCAAATAAGTTCTTCCATGGTTACCCCATTCCTGCTTCCCCCCTCTACCTCTGTATCACTTGTGACAATTTTGAAATGTTACAGGAACTCTTTCTTCTGCTCCATGGATCAGTATCCCGAGATCTTCATCTTTCCCCTTCTCTCTCCCACTGATAGACAGCATTATGCTCTCTAACAAAAGTACTAGTCATGGCTCTGCCTAAAAGGCCAGAAAATACAGACTGTTTAAGGATATAAAGAAAATTGAATTCCAGATTGAAATCCAGATATACAAGTTCTATATTGAACACCCTTCAACACTAACCCCCAGAATTATAATCAAAAGAAACACTCTAACTTATAGAACTTGAAGAAAGGAGTAAGTTATGACATGATCAAGCAAAAACTCCATAATATTTTAGAGCTTAAAGTTAACACCAAAACACTCAGCACAAATATACATAAACACAAAATAGCTATGAATTTTTAGAACATGCTCCAAATAAGGCCAAGGTCTTGGATTTCTAACATTCTATAAATAAGCTTTATGTGAACCTATCAGCTTCTCCCTAAAAGGCTTACAGTTACCTGACAAATATTTTTGTAGATACTGGTCAATAGCTGTACCAAGGAAAAATTTTTAACTTAAAAGTGGCAAAAGAAATCCTATAGTTACATATAGCTCTTCAAAATCTAATGTGCAGGAGGGAAAGGTCACTATTTTGGATTATGTGAAGGTTGAAATAAAAAATAACTGTATCTTTTGAAACATTTAATAATATTATGCATATGCTTGGTACATGATTTAATTTAATTCTTCTCTGATCCATTATTCCATTCATTTAAGAAATTTTGACCATTGTCTCTTAACATTTATGTGTTTATATTTATTGTTGTTATTTTTTAACATGAACTTCTATACTTAGGTTGGCCATCCTTTAATTAAATGATCAAAACAATCAATAATTAACTTCCCCAATTGGGGCATCAGTGAATGAAATGATTACTTATTACTTGTAACTCAGACAAGTTGCTCAGCTTCCCTGCACCTCAATTTCCTTCTCTTTGTTTTTAAATAAATTGTTTTTATATTTAAATATTTAGCTAACTACTTCCCTCACCTTCTCTCTTCTCCCCCATAAAAGACATCATTTGATAAAAAAAAATTTATGTACGTATAAAATAATGTCTTATTTATTTCTATTTATTTGGTTCTTTCTCTGGAGTTGGACAGACAAGCCATTCTTCAAACAACATTTCTATTGTTACATGTAATGTTCTCTTGGTTCTGTGTATTTGCCTTTTCATAATTTCATGTAGGTATTTCCATGTTTTTTTTCCAAAATTAACCTGCTCATCATGTTTTATGATCCAGTAGTATTCCATCATAATCATATATCACAACTTGTTTAGCCATTCCCCTATTGATGGGCATCCCTTCAATTTCCACTTCTTTGCCACCACAAAGAGAACTGCTACAAATACTTTTAAACACAGAGGTCCTTTTCCATTTTTTTATCACCTTAGGAAATAGAAATAAACTTAATAGTGGTATTACTGAGTCTAAAAGTTTGATTATTCTTTGAGCTGAATTCCAGATTGCTCTCCAAAATGGTTGGATCAGTTCATAGCTCCACCAACAGCACATTAGTGTCCCTGCTTTCCCACATCCCCTCCAACATTTGTCATTTTGCCCTTTTATCATTTTAGCCAATTTGATAGGTGTGAAATGATGTCTCAGAGCTGTTTTGACTTGTATTTCTCTAATCAATAATGATGTAAAGCATTTTTCATGTAGTTATTTGTAACTTTGATTTCTTCATCCAAAATTATCTATTCATCTCTTTTGACCATTTAGCAACTGGGAAATGGTTTATATTCTTATGTATTTCATAAAGTTCTTTGCATATTTTAGATATGAGCCCTCTATCTGAGAAACTATTTATAGAAGTGTTTTCCCAGAGTTAGACTGGGTCACAGGATCAGAGATTCAGAGATCTTGGGCCTTGGAGACCACTTAATCCCACCCCTTCATTTTATAGAGTAGGAATACTAAAGCACAGAAGATTAAGTTACTCAGCCAGGATCACACAGCCAGTTAGCATTGGAGGCAGGATTTAAATCTAGATCTTCCTGCCTCCAAGTCCATTTTCCTATCCACTGTGTCATCTTGCCTCAAAGACTGGTTGGATTCTAAAATCCCTCTCAACTACAGATCTATTTTTCTAGGACTCTGTGTGTATCAGAAAATAAGTGTTTTAAGCATCTCAAGCAGGCTGGCCTGGCCCCCAGGTCACAGGTTGGATCTCTGAACTTCAGGCCATTTATGGAAAAATATGTTTTTTCTCATACTAGTATAGACATTAGGACCTATATTGGGTTAACTCAATTGGGATTCCTAGGATGGTCTGCACCGGAAAGGCGAAGATTAAATTCCCTAGTCTGTTATCTAGATCAACAGTCCTTAGGACCCACCAGAGTCATTTCCTGGTCCTCATACTGTGCCAAAAGCAGGGGGTAGAGATAGGTGAAAACAAAAATCGAACCTGAGAAGTTTTATCCCCTTTGCAGAACCAACAGACTGTTGAGCACTCCCATGCATGACGCATTAATGAAATACCATGGTTTGAACCTTGACCTATAATCATTCCCAACACGCAGCTTTCAGTTTGACAAGGCATTCTCAAATACACCAATTCTTCCCTTTTAGAAGAATTGCAAAACTGAGTTGGAGTGGTTAGAGGGGGGAATGGATTTTGGTTCCCAGTTTCTAGGAACGCAGAGTATTTTATACTCTCCAAATTTCTCTTCCTCACTTGGGACAATTTAACTGAAATTCTCTCTTTTTTTCCATTTAACTAATGCTTTCCTCGCTTCTCCGGGAATCATGTTTTTCATGGTCTGTGCCAAACCCTGCAGCAGGAGCTGCAGGCAGTAAACCCTACTTAGTCCTGCAATAACACACAAGGAAAAAGGATACTGACCATTGAAATGGCATTTATTTTTGTAACATCGCTTCCTTACTCCCCCAGATAATGTTTAAATTACTTCTTATTAAATCTTGAGGGGGGGGGACTTCAAATCTAATTTGGTTTTCACTATTTGGACTATTTATTTATCTTTCATTCATTACTTAACTTGGGAAATGAAATAAAGACTTGGCAGTTTCATTTGGGGTTGAAGAGTTTTCATCTTCTCCTACCCACACACTGGGCTTCATGCTGTAGCTTTTCATTCTTGAATACTTTGATTATTGAAATGTAAAGGAAACAGAAGACTTCTATTTCCTTCCAAATAC
This sequence comes from Gracilinanus agilis, assembly GCF_016433145.1. NCBI lineage: Eukaryota > Metazoa > Chordata > Mammalia > Didelphimorphia > Didelphidae > Gracilinanus > Gracilinanus agilis. The sequence continues at coordinate 523,466,638 of NC_058130.1, forward strand.
TCTTGGGTTTTTAAATGTACAGAAAAATGCCTAAGAAAAACAGGCAAGAAATGGTTTTGTGCACATGACTTAACTGTTTGATATTAATATGGCCCGATTCTTTCTGAGGCTCATCAGGGCTAATATGACTCATAGGCAGCATAGTGAATAGTGGAAAAAATGGGAGTCAGAAAAAACTGTTCTATTTGACTTGGGGAAAAGTCATTTCATGTCTCAGAACCTCAATTTCCTCATCTGTAATATGAGGATTATGTAACTGACACTACTTACCTCACAAAACTGCTGTGATAAGATAATATATGCTACTACATGCAGATATTATCAAATTATCATTATGATGGAGGCAGCTGTCATGAAGTGGATGGAGAGCTCACTTTGGAGCTAGAAAGACTTGGGTTCACTTATACATACTGATCATGTGAGGTCATTGATCTAGGAACCCTCCTAGATTGACTAGGAGCCTCTCTCACATAAGAGGAAAGTAAAGCAATTTGCCTCGACTTAGGAAATTCCTAGGAAAGATGGGAACCCCCTTTCCAGAAGTTTTCATTGTTTAACTGGACATAGGATATTTAAAGATTCTGGATACTCCAAAGTACTGAAAAGACTAGCATTGTGCAAGATGCTTCGTGCCACCATGGATGAGACATTGGCTTAAAGGAGAGTGGATGTATCTATAGGCTTTAAAGTTCTCCATAAATATAAGAATGTCTGATGGGGCTATAATTTCATACTTCTAGCTAGCTTCCTCTACTAGCACAAATGAAAAATTATCTGTGTCTCAGTAGAAGCTTCTAAGGGAACTGCCTGAAGCATATTATGGCAATGTGGCATTAGGTCATCATTGAAATAGTTGAACATGAGTACCAGGTTGGATAGGAAAACAAGTCAAAATAAACTGAAAGCCAAAAGAAAGTCCATTAGCATCAGGCTCACCAGCATTATGGCAGTAGAAAAAACTGAAGGATAAAAGTTGTGGACAAAGAAAGGTTTCAAGACTCAAAGGTGGCACAATTCCAAGCAATGACAAGGTCCAAGGTATGAATCTTCTTGTGACGGGCAGAAATGGAGTAGAGAAGAAAGTCATTTAAGTTGAGAAGGACAAGACATGTTGAAGGCAGAGTGCTGAAAAGATGAGTAAAATTGATGCTGAGGTCACTGAAGAAGAGGGCAAGTGTGGAGAGGTCTATGAGTCAAATAATGAAGTAATTAACCTTTGCTCAAATTGTCTACTACCTCCATTTTGAACTATCAGTCCCTCCTGCCCAGTCTGTCTATCAGAGGGGGTCCTTCCTTCCTCTTTCAAGTTCCAGTTCAGGTGCTACCTCACCCCGCAGATGAAAATAATCTTACACTCCTCCTTTCTCATCATTTTCCTCTAAACCTGACTTCTGCCTTGCACTCATATCTTACTACCATTTAGCATAGTGATGTATATACATACCTCCATTAAATAGTAAGCTTCTTGAGAATTATGTCTCTCTGCTAAGTCTATCTTTCTACAACCAGTATCCATTACAATGGATCACACAGTAGGTGTTTCATGTTTATTGAACTGAAATGAGGAAAGTGGGAGAGTACCTAAGAGACAGCAAACATAAAAAGAAGGTGGCATCAATGGGTAACTTGAGATTTAAAAGAGAAATTTAGGGTGTTCCAATAATGGTCTGAAAACTGGAAAAAGAATCATTGTGGTATTGTTAAAGAGAACTAACTGACTCTGGATTCAGAGGTCCTGAGTTCAAATCCTACCATGGGACACTTAATATCTGTGTTAACTTGAGCAAATTACTAAAGGTCTCTGGATAACTATTTCCTTGTCTATCAAAATGTAAGCATTTCACTCTGAATTCCTTCCTCAATGCTACAACTATGATCTCATGATCAAAGAGGGTGTTCACTCTACCTTGCCTAGCAAGTCTGCAAAAAGTAGGGAAAGAATAAGACTCCAGAGTTATATCATTAGTGGTGGCAAGGTTTCAGTAAAGGCAAAGACATGGAAATGATAGGGAATTTATTCATAATAAAGCAGGTACAGTAAAAGTTTCTAGTAAAGGTATAGACAGAAATGAATAAGTTTGGGGAGGTTTGAGTGTAACATTCATTGATGAAAGTATAAAATGAGGTAATAAGAAGGGCAGAATTTGCCCTCAGACAGCAACTAATGTTAACAGTGATACAGTCTTAGATGCTAGAGCATCAATGAGTGAGTGGTAGGGAAGGGAATGTGTGAGACTAACTGGTGTTCTTTGGAAGAGACTGCAGAATAAAGAAGACCCAGAGTTCCAAATGGAATAGCATTTCCATGCACTGGAGTAGCAACCACAACAACATTTCCTTAGATGCAAACAGGATTGCATCATCTAGTTAATCTAAGTGTCTTCCACCAGCTTAATTTCTGAAAGGGAAGAACTTAACATGTTTCTTCTCTACATCTCAAAGTGCCTTGTATAGTGCTAAACTCGATGAAGGTCCCATTTAGAGCTTGTCAATTAACTTATTGATATCTACAGGGGAGCCCAATGGTGATGGGTATAGGTGATGTCAGCAACATGAATAAACCAGTAAAATTTATATGAAAACCCCATGGAATTGCTCTGGAAAGTAGCACTGGCCCTTCCCTCCAGGTCACACTTTTCACTAGCATGACCCTCAGTCTGGATGCGTCTGGGAGTAAGTAATCTGGAAACTTTATCTGCAAATTTGTGAGGTTTGTGCTGTTGGGAGGAAAAAAATTTCTCTAAACTCATCCACTCCATGTGGAGGCAGAGTTCTCTTTCTATTGCTTTATATTCCATGAGACGTATAAAATATTTTCCAGTTCTAGGTGCTTGATAGGCCACACTGATGCAGTTTTTAGTATCCATGTAAAGGATTTCAGGACATATTTTTTAAAACAAAAGGGGGGGTTGGCTTATTTTTGTTTGTTTTAACATGAGGGTTTTCCTTTCTTCTACACCAAATTATTGTAATTGAATATTTAATTATAATGTTATTTTGGTAAATGAGCAATGATAGAAAACCAAACATATCTAACAACTGTACCAATTGCCTGTGTACCAAACAGTTATAGTAAAAGTCTCGAGTAGAAAAGATACTCCACTAGTGTTGAAAGCAGGTCTAAAACAGGTACTATGAAAGGTAAAGTTCTGCGCTGAAATGAAACCAGGAACTTTTAAGTCATTGAACAATAAACAAAGGGAGTCTTCCTTTGCCCTGACACAGCAAGGATCTGCAACAAGAATAGAGTGACTCATAGCTTCTCTGGACGTGGCTCTGTCCCCTTCCCTTCATCTCGAAAGGAAAACTCATTGAGTCACCAGGGCAAAGACATAATGAAGGATATAGTGGTCCCTCTGCAAAGTGGGAGGGGCTCAGATTCCGTGTGGGTGAGACTTTTGATGCCATTAAGTGATTAGGATGCTGCATTGGGGAAGCTAGGACCAATCAGATGTTGGGGATAGCTTTTCTCTTTCTTCTAGTAGTAAAAAAAAAAAAAGATTGGTGAAAACTTGATGCATCCATTAATCTTTCTCAGTTTGCTTCATTTTTGTTTCAGTTAATGATGAAGTAAGAATCCTAACTAAAGAGAGTGAATTAGAGAGGGAAAGAGAGGAATCAGAGGCACTGATTATAGACAACTTTCTCAAAGAGTTTAGCCACAAAAAGGACGAGGTCCTGGATAATAGTTATCAAGAACTGGAAGATCAAGTGAGGGGTTGGGAGGATGGGGGGCGGGGGGTACTTTGTGTTTGTAGACAGGAGGGAAAGAGCTAATAAATCAAGGAGAATAGAGATTGAAGATTAGCAAGAGGATGGAGAAATCTGCTGAAGAACACTGGATAGAATGGTACCCTTTTTACAAGTAAAGAAGTTAAGCCTTGGTAAGGAGAAGAGTCACCCTTCTAAGGAAGAAAAAGGAGATATAAGGTAACATAGACAGGTAGATAGAAGGGTTCTAAGGAATACAAGATGAAGAGAAGGAAAGAAGAATTCCTTTAAGGAAAAGAAAACCCTTTTAATAATATGGGATTCTGTCCACTAAAAACCAACATAAGGAAAATCAGGGGCAAGGTGGGCTTATTTTATTTGTGGCCTGCAGGGGCAATGTGTATTTTGATACTAGCACTTTCACTAAGCAAAATTAAGGCCACAAATTTAAATGAGAGTGGGGCTCTGTGGAACTTTTCTAGCAACTCTCCTAAGTGTGAGCAGTAGCTCAGTGTTAGAGATTGAGTTAAATTTCAGCTGGGCACGTGGGCACACACAGACTCTGTATCCATCAGTGATCTATTAGTAAAAGTTGTCAGATAATCAGTGGTAGGCAAGTCAATAAGTGTTCCACTCACTGCCCTCAATGCACCATTTTGGCATTGGGTAAATGAGCTTTAAAAGCTAGTTAACAGGTCATGCGATCCCCGTGTAGAAAGTAAAATACAGAAGTTGCCAAGTGCTGAAGGAAATCAGACCCATTACATCAAACTTACTTTTCCACAACTGCCTTGAATGTCTCTGTTAAAATGCAATTTTCAGCCTGAAAGCACTTGCTCCTACAGGGATTTAAGCTGAACATTTCAGATCTGTGTGTGTTTCTTTCCTCCTATAATTAAGGAGAAGTGAGAAAAAGGGAAAAAGGGAGACAACACCTGTGCCCTCTTCTACTTGTAACTCCTGACCTGTTACTCCTTACTTAACCACCAACCAGGCTATTATCCAGCTAGTGAGTACCTGGGAGGCATCCAGGAGGAAACAGCAATGATCTCTGAGAAAGCTGGACCTGGCTTTAGGGAATAATGCCATTGAACCATTCTCTCTTCTCCATCTGTCCTTCCAGGCAGCTGGTTTTTAATCTTGCTGCTTTAATGACCTGGGCAACGAAATAAATTCTATTACGTGAGATTTGCTTCTACTTGAACTAAACTAAAATAAATGGACATACATAATGACATCCTGGTCTGGTGTTGCCCAGCATTGAACATTATATTAGGCTAAGCAGAAAATCTATTCTAGGATCAATATCATTGAATTGCATATCTTAGAACCAGAAGAGGAACCCTCAAGTGACCTTGAGTTTCTTTCAGTCCTTCCTTCAGGCAGGTAAGATATTGTTATATATTTTAGAGATAAACAGACCAAACTTTGAAGAGAGTGTTTCTTGCCCAAGATCACTCAGCTATTAAGCAAAGGAGAGACTAGAATCTGGTGCTCCTGATTTTTACACTATACTAAAGCACTTCTTGTCAGAGATCATTTTCTTACTTGACCTAGCAAAGATTGTTTCTATGCCTAATCTAGTGCTATTGGGATACTAAGATAGGGCTTCAAGGACCAGTTCCCTTCTAGAGGTGAGCAGCTAAGACTGATGTGCTACTACAATCTGTCTCAGCTGAAATGAGGCCAGAGATGTGGCTTGGGATGTCATCACTTTGCTTATGGATTTATCATAATTCTTTGTTCCAGTCTTGTAGCAACTTGCTCCAGAGGAAAAAGATTAAATGGACGCATCATATTTTTACAAGTTTTTCCCATATTGCTAGAAGAAAGAGAAAACTTGTTCAGTGTTGTTCCATAAGTAAAATATAGGACTGAGGAGTAGAACTTGATAACCACAAGTTGGAGGGCTCCATGAGCAAGATTTATTGAAAAAAAACCCACTGGATTTGGACTTAGAAAACCTGGTTCTAATCCTAGATCTAATATTTAATATCATTGTCATTTGGGGCAAATTCCAATCACTCTGAAACTCAGTTTCTACAATTGTGAAGCAAGGATAATAAATAATATTTTCACTGCCTATTTCAGTGGAATAGCCTAATGAAAGATCATTCACAGAATCTGATAATTGAGACTTCATAGGCTAAGTAGCCCAACTCATACCTAAAAAACTATTTCTTTCTACCCATATGGTCATCCAATCTTTGCTTACTCTAGTAACAAAGAACCCATTTCTTCCTATTTCACTTATTCAGTTTGATATACCTCTAATTTTTTCCTTTTCTTTACATAAAACTTAAATTTTGTTCTTGGCTAATTATCCTTGTTCCTAGTTCTTTCCCTTTGGAGCAAAAAAAAAGTCTAATCTCTGTCTATGCAACAATCTTCCAGATATTTAAAGACAGTTAATATGTTCCTCCAATGACTTTCAGCTCTAGACTGAACATCCTTACATGGCATTATTTTGAATTTCTTCCTCATCCTGGTTACTCTGTCCTGGATGATCTCCAGCTTCAGATAGCCTCACTAAACAATAACAGTATTAATTGAACATAATATGCCTTGGTTCTGATTAATGAAATAATAAATCCCCTTAAATAGCCACATAATTCAAATTTGGACTACATAATTTCATTGATGAACCAGTGACCATATTTTTATATAAGTGTAACTTCAAATAGTGTCAATTCAAATTAATGCTACCCTTTCAGGGGATTCATAATACACACTAATTGGGAACTAGCTTTACTCCAACTGTAGGGCAACCAGGACAAAGAGCCATAGAGCCATCAGCTCCCTAATCCTGAACACTATACACATCAATGCAACCCAATATTAAATTAGCCTTTTTTGGCTAAATTTAGAGCAATATTCTTGCCTGTCAAGATCTTCTGGAAGTCTGGCTATCATCCAATGTGCTACCTATTCCTCAAGGCTTTGGATCTTCTGCAATTTGGATTCTCATGCCACTTATATCTTGAGTCAAGTCATTGATTAAAAAAAAACATTAAACATACCAAGACCAAACACAAATCCCTGAAGCACTTCAATGGAGACCTCTCTCCAAGTTGATAATAACCATAAATGATTATTCTTTGGGTCTGACCTCTCAATCAGTTCTGAATTGACTTAAAATCATCTTAAGTCCATATATCTTTATCTTTTCCACCACAGTACATGAAATATTTTATCAAATACTTTGCTAAAATATGGTAAAACTGTATTTATAGCATTCTTCTGGTCTGTTAATTAGTGAACTTGTCAAACAAGAAAATAAGATTTTCTGGCACTACTTATTCTTTTTAAATTATTGGTTTTTTATTATGAACTTAACATGTATTAGCAAACAAGAACATTTCAATATACGAAGAATAAAAATAAGATTTTTAGGTCAAACTGTGAACTTCATTTGCCTACAAATTCTAAGAAATATATTAAATTGAAAATAATTTTAACAAAATTGCCCTGCTTGTGTACCACTCTAAACTTTTTTTGTTTTCTTCTGTGGATTTTTAAATGTTTTGCTGTAATAACTCTAATCCATCACTTTTCCACCAAGAGATGGGAGGTATGCTGCAATGTATGTCTTCTGAGGTTATACTTGGTCAATATATCAATCACAGTTCTAAAGTCCTTCAAAATTGTCTTCCTTTATATTATTGGGGTCACCTTGCAAATTGTTCTCTTGATCCCATTTCACTTAACTAAGTCTGAACAGGTTTCTCTGAATCTATTATATTCATCTTTTTTCTTAATGCAAAAAAAATATAATCCACTTCAATCATTTACCACATTGCTTAACCACTCCCCATTTGGACAGTCATTTTTTCCCAATTTTTTGCTTCAATTAAAAAAACTACTGTTTGAGAATTTTGCCAGGAGTTGAAATAAAGCTATAACCTATAGTGGCATTCTCTATTCCCTTCCCTTTAAAAAACTGGGATAGTATTTTCCTTCTCCAGTCCTGTTTTCACTATCTTTCAAAGAACACTGGCAAATGTATATGAAAAAGGGCCTTTCTCCAATAGAAAAGTGATCAAAGGACATGAAAAGATATTTTTTATAGGAAGCAATCCAAGCTATAAATAAGCAGATGAAAAAAGTTCTAAATCACTAATAATTAGAGAAATTGTTAATTAAAGCAACTTTGAAATTCTCCTCATATTCATGAGATTGGTAAAAGTTAAATAATAATAATAATAATAATAATAATAATAAATGTTAGTGAAAGTTTCAGGAAAGCAGGTGAGTTAATGAAATGAAATGTTGATAGAGCTGTGAATTGGTCCAGCCATCCTGGAAAGCAATTTGGAACTATGTCCCCCAAATGCCTAAATTGTGCATACTCATATTCATACACATTTACACCACTCCCTAGCTATACTCCTACAAGATGGAAAGAAAGAAGAAAATGGCTTAAATGTACAAAATACCTATAGTAGCTTTTTCCATAGTAGCAGAAAACTGGAAACTAAGAGGGTTCCCATCTTTTGGGGGACTGCTACACACATGACACATGAATGTAATAGAATATTATCATGTCCTAAGAATTATTAAATGGACAGTTTCAGAGGAAACTCAGAAGAGCCACATGAACAAATGTAAAGTGACCAGGAAAATAATTTGTACAATGACAACATTAAAAACAAAAGCTATGCTAAAGACTTTATAATTCTAATTAATGCAATGATAAACCATAGGTCTAGAAAATGAAAGGTAAAGCACATTACCCACCTCCTGAAAGAGAGGTAATGAATTCAAAATGAAGAATGAGACATATTTTTGGACATGGCTAATGAGAAAATTTGCTTCCCTTACTTATGCATATTTGTTAGGAGGGTTCTATTTTCCTTTTGTAAGTGTTGGGAGGAAGAGTAAAAGGGAGTAAAAATAAATACTTGTTAATTTTTAAAACAATAAAATAACAAAATTAAAAAAAAAACAAGAATACTGGCAAAAATTCAACATCACATCTGCCAGATATTTTACTACCTAAGGATGTAGTTTATTTGTGCCTGATGAATTAAAGTCCATCCATTCTTGTTAGCTATTATCCTGTAGTTGTTCTCTCTTTCAGTTAAACTCTTTGAGGCCACCGACAATGGTGTCTCCACTTCTCACTCTCTTCTCTACTCTGATGTCTGATGTCTTACCTTATTCAACTGAAGCTATTGTCTCCAAAATTATGAATAATCTCTTAATTGCCAAATCTAATGTCTTTTTTTCCATCCTCAGTCTTCTTGATCTCTCTGCAGTCTTTTGACATTGTCAATCATTTTCTTTTCCCTGATTCTCTCTTCTCTCTAGGTTTTCATGACAATGCTCTCTCTTGTTTCTCCCCCTTACCTGTCCAACTGCACTTTCTTGGTCTACTTTGCTGGATCTTCATGTAGGCCATGTCCTTTAAAAACAAGCTTCCCTGAGCCTCTGTCCTGAGCTTTATTCTTTTCTTTTTCTATAGTATTTTTATTTAGTGATCTCATCAACTTCCACAATTTCAATTATCATTCTAGATTTATTTGGTTAAGCCCTAAGCTTTTATCTGATCTCCCTTCTCACATCTCTACTGAACATCCCACATGTTCTACTGAACATCTCAAACTGGATGACCCATAAACATCTTAACTTTAATAAGCTCAACATGAAGCTTATTATTTTCCCCCAGATTTTCCTATTACTGTCACCAGTCACCCAGATTCACAACCCAAGTGTCACCTTCAACTCTCATTTTCTCTTACCTCTCACATCTAAACAGTGGCCAAATCTTGTCATTTCCACCCTCATGAAATCTTCCATATATGCCCCCTTCTCTCTTATAACACTTTTCTCACCCTGTTGATGGCTCTCATCGACTCATACCTGGATAGCACTAGCTTGCAGATGGATCTCCCTGCTTTAAGTATCTCCCCACTCCAGTCCATCCTCTACTCAGCTGTCAAATTGATATTCCTAAAACACAAGCCTGAACTAGCCAACTTTAATTCAATAAATTCTGGTAATTCCCTAATACCTTCAGAATTAAATATAAAATCCTCTGTTTGTCTTTTAAAGCTCTTCACTACCAGATCCCTTCCTATCTTTCCAGTCTTATTCTCCTCTGTATATACTGTGTTTCAGGGATAGTCCTCCTTGCTCTTCTTCACCAAGGCATCATTCCATTTCTTTATTCCAGGCCTTTTCACTGGCTCTCCTCCACTGCTGGACTGCTTTCCCTCCTCACTTCCATCACTTGGCTTCCTTGGCTTGCTTTAAGTCCCTGCTAAGATCTTACCTTCGGCAGGAAGTCTTTCTCAATCCTCCTTAATGCTTTTATCTTTCCTTTAAGATTAACTCAACATGTAATTTCATCCATTAGATTTTAAGCTCCTTGAGGGCTAGAACTCTTTATACCTCTCCACCCTACCGTCACCCCTATGCTTAGCATAGTAGCACATAAACCATAGTAGGTACTGTATGTGGGTGAGTATTGATGGTAGATAGGTGGGTATCTAGTCTTCCCCTCCTTGTTAGCTTTCAGTGGGTCAGATCAGCTATTCACTCACCCCCACCCCAAGGAAGACCTATGAGGGAATAAACTCAATGAGCTTCCCAAACTGGCAAAACGAATAGGGGATGTTGAAGGATGGTGTTGGGGTTCAGTTGTGACCCTAATGGACGGGATCCCACCCTGAGCCAGCCCTGTTAAGACAAGCCTTTCCCAGCCCCTAAGTGCAAGTAGCTTCACCCCTCAAGATGGAGTCAAGTAATGGTCTTCCCCTCAGCCACCAGATCAGTCACTTCCCCCCTCAATGTAACTGTTCCACACCCTAAGTATCAACTATCAGGGGTTTCATAAAGGATAGATCAAATTCAGGGTATATGGGGGAAAGGTATATGGGAATCCAGGAAGGAGGGAAAAGGATGAACTTCTCTATCAACTATGTCTTCCCCCCAAGAGAGCAGCTCTGGACTTCTTCTGAGGCTTGGTCACAGTTGCTCACTCTCTCTCTCTCTTCTCCCTACAGTCTCCTATCCAATATTTCTAAACTAATATCACAGGGAAATAACAGGATCAATTGGTTCAAGCAGGATCAGGGAGGGGACCCCCCCCCCAGAAATTCAGGCTCTCTGGCCAAATTGGAGAATTGCTCTTCAATGTCTTCTTTGTGGATAATTGTAGATATTAGAAATTGATATGATATTTGTGATCTCCCGAATTAGTCTCTCATACAAATACAGGAAAGCCAAATTCACTCAGGATTCACCCCACAAAATCCAAACCTCCCAACCCAAGAATCAACCCTCCAGCTCCTCATCCAGCCAGGAGAGAAGTAACAGTTGAGGACCTTCAGAATTCTCCTCCAAACTCCCGTTGCTGTTGACCCCTCCCAAACGGAAGTCTCTCAGAGTTCCATGGGGTCAGCTTCCAATCCCTTCCAAGATGAGTGCTTAGTGATCCTTGATTTACCCAATTCCACACTTAGAGTACTTAATAATACAAGCAAACTCAACTTAATTTGAAACAGATTTTTTTACCATCACAGGCAGTCAGATATTTTCTAAATGTCACACTTAGGATGTCTGTCAATCCCCTATTGATTATTTCACTTCTGTCATTTCCAGCTCAAAGAGCATTCTCTTTGGAAGAGAAAACAGAAGCAAAATGAGCATTTGGCAATTACACCTCCGCTATTGTCATCATTCCATCCACTCTATGCAAACACCCTCTCCATTGCTTAATCCTCTTCTTTTCCCCAATGTAGTAGTTAAACCAGAACCTTTTCTATTGGCCTGAGCTTTGGCACTCTTGCTACTATTCTCATAAGACTGCCATGCTTTTGTATTCATTCTCCTTTACCTACTGATGTTTCCATATTCCACATATCTTTTTAAAAATCCAAGTTAGCTGACCCACAGCTTCCATATTCCATTCTTTAGATCCTGTAATATTTGTCCAAGAACATAAAGAGACTGTCATAATTTTGATCCCTGCATGTTGCATCCAGTTAGGGCCATGCTCACATGTTAAATAACTACAGAGGAAAGAACTTCATCAAAGCAACTAAAAGCACTTTTTAAAAGCCCCATCTAATAGGCAATTAGTGCTCTTTATTCCCATAGACAAAGTATTTTTTTATTTATTGATTATTGATTATCAATTAATCTCTTGGGCAACTAGGTGGAAGGGGTAGAGTGTTGTGCTTGGAATCAGGAAAACTCATCTTCCTGAGTTCAAATATGGCCTCAGACACCAGCTATGTGACTCTGGGCAAGCTGCTTAATCCTGTTTGCCTCAGTTTCTTCATTTATAAAATGAGCTAGAAAAGGAAATAGAAAACCACTCCAGGATTTTTGCCAAGAAAACCCCAAATGGGGTCACAAAGAATCAGACACAACTGAAAAGGACTGAACAACAGTGAATCAATCAACCTTCCTAATAATTCAAATACCAGGAACAGAAAAAATGCTGAGACAGGTTTTTAGATTCTATTATTTTCAGAAACAACAGGAAAGAGTCAATGTGAGCCTACTCAACACTGAATGAGTCATGGCCTTTATTAGCAAGTGTGTCATCATCAGAAAGAAATCTAGAGTCCAGAGATGGAAGCTGATGAAAAATTTCTAGTGTATGATACTTGTCCCATCCCCACCCAATTCAACTCCTAGAGTGGAAGCCCAAGTGAATTGCTCACTTACAGTTAAAGGTTATTGGAAGAGGCAGATAAAATATTTAACCCGAGAAATTCAAATGTATAGCTTTCCTATTGTGGAGAAAGCTACTGTGGTATAAATGTTTTCTTTAATTTTATAATAAATTTTAATATAACCAGTTTCCTATGTGATCATTTTATGATGTATTTTATGCATTTATATACATTATTCTGGGAATAGATCCTAGGCTTTGTCAAATTACCAAAAGGAGTGTGTGTGGGGTGACACTAACAAGGTTAAGTTCTCTTAAAATAAATTAAAAGTTTGAAAAAAGAAGCCATTCCAGTCACTCTTCAATGACCTTTTTACCCAGTGGAATCTTCCACTGTAACAAAGAAATATAGAATACAGTTAGGCAAAGTCAACACATTGGCCCTGTCTGACAATCCATGCCTTAGTCTACATTATAGTCTACTACCTCTCTGCTGAGAGGAAGGAGGGATGTTCCACCATATTTCCTCTGGAGTAGGCCTTGGTTGTTGACTTGATCAGGGTTCTGATGTTTTGCAGCACTGTTTCCTATTGCATTATTTCAATCCTAGTTCAATTAGTTTTTTGTTTCTTTACTTTTTAAATATTTTTTATGAAAGAAACTATCTTATTTTCTGGTTAACAGCAGCTAGGCATCTAGGTGTTATAAAAAAAACAGAAATGGAGTGATGATGCTGGATTCAGGAAGATAAGTTCAAGTCTCATCTTAAAAACAACAATCTATGTGGCACTGAGTAAATTGCTTACTCTCTCTGTCTCAGGTTCCTCATCTTTAAAATGGGTGTGGTAGTAATAGCACCTACCTCACATAGTTGTGTCAATTAATGAGGTAGCACTACATAAAGTACTTTGCAAACCCTAAAATGTTATAAAACTGCAAGCTATTATTCTAGGGTCCGCTAGGTGATTCAGCAGAAATGTGACTCTGGGCAAGTCACTAAACTTCAGTTTGCCTTAATACTCTGGAGAAGGAAATGGCAAGCCACTCCAGTATCTTTGCCAAGAAAATCCCATGGACGGTATTGGCATGTTATGGTCCATGGGGTCATGAAAAGTCAGACAGAGATTGAGCAACAACAAGAAAATGTTATTATCACACACCAAGCATGCTTCCATAACATCAACCAATTGCTTTAATCCGTAGGTTCTTAATCTTTTTTGTGGCATAAAACTCTTTTGGCAGTCTAGTGACGCCTGTGGTTCCTTTCTCAGAATAATAAAATAAAATACTCAAGATTAAAAAGGAATTTAATTACAATAAAATGTGGTTATCAAAATAGAGAGTATCCCAAAAGTCTTAATGCAGTTTTAAACATTAATTGATTAAAACTACAATAAGACTTGGGGAATAGTCTGTTCTGTTTTGTTTTTAAACAAGTTCACAGACCCCTTGCTTTGATGTGTCTACCTCTCCTCTCCAACCAGAGTGCTCTCTGCCATGGCGATGTAATATAATAATCCTTCCTAGATCTTAGTTCAATTTCCATGTTACTCAATGCAAACTGCCTTGTGTTAGTTATACCTTTGTAGCTCTGCCCAGTTCGTCTCCAGAGGGTAGAGACCCAGAGTCATTTAGAGTCCACTTTGCAAATAGCCAAGGTACTCTGCACCCTAGAGCCACATGGTAATCTCCTGCTAGAGTCTCTTCCCAGCAGCATCTCTCCAACCTCACCCTTGAAGTAGAAACACACCGTGAGACTGGATCAAACTCTCCTTCCCCTTGGATTAGAATGGAGAGGAATCTGAAAGTCCTTGCAAAACTTCAAAATCCCAAACCTTTGGGCCAACAACAGAAGAGGGAAATTGTTCCACATCCTGTCGGGAGGAAATGAAAGGTATTGGGGGAGAGAAGAATGTGCTGTGTGGTGTGAAACTTTCCTTCAGATTCCTGGGGCTGAACATCTGCCCTGGTTTTGTGCAGTGCTGCCCTGCTTGAGCTGCAAACAAGTACCTCCAGACTCAGCAGCAGCCTGTTCCAAACTGGAGCTGTCTCACTTGGCAGCTGTGGGAATACCAACAGGAAGCAAGGGACCCTGGAAGAAAGTGTGGGAGTACATCCTGTGGGGACAGATAAAGAATCCGAGTAAGGCTATGGGAACCTCTTCCGAACAAACATGAGAGTTTTAGAGTTTCCTGAGCCAGGGATCTGACTTGTGTTTTCAGAGACTCTAGGCATTTGTTATTTCTGTTTATTTGTTTTTCAAGTGAATTTGCATAAACATAACTGAGCAAAGGAAGAGAGGGAGAGAGGCGAAATGTAAATTATTGCTTTCTTTAAGCTATTCTTCACAAGGGGCTCAGAAGATGCCATGGGATGGAATTCAATCCTTTTGACATAGAATTTATTTCATGGGGCCATTAAGCTGACTAAATCCTTGGTTCTAATTCCTTCCTACCTGTTCTAGGTGGTTCCAAGACATCAAACCAAGAAGGATTTATTCCATTAGAGACTCCACTCCTTCCTGGGATCTACTTAAATTTCTGTGTCATTTTTGGACAGCAGAGGCCATGATGACCTTTTCGGATGTCCCAATTATATTCATATATACAACCAATTTAGTTCAACAAATATTAAGTACCTACTATATGCCAGGTACTCTTTTAGGGGCTGGGAATAACAAAGACAAATTGAAACAAACTCTGTCCTCAATTGATTAGAGATCAATTATTTATATGGATTACATACAAAAAATTTCTAGGGGTTGGGCATAAATCTTATCTGAAAGTCAATTTATTAACAGTAGAAGATGGGATCCAAGCAGTACAATGGAATGGTAAGGAACCAAAGGAGCAGTGCTGAGATACATGGACAGGAAGGAATAGCCTATAACTCAGAAGCATATGGAGTAGAGTCATAAGATAGATTGTTCATTGCCTTCATAGTAGCATGGTAATGTTGAGATGCTAAGAGAATTGTTCCTTTATTCTGACCCTGGATAATCTGACCCCCAAATACTGAGGTTGGTAGTCTCTTTATTCATCTGTTGAGCTATCACTAGCCTAAGACAGTGGACTCCTTCTTACATTTTTTATTAACAGTATGTTCCCAATTTCTTTATTGAAAAAGATTTCCTTCTTCTTTATGCATTCAGTTCTTTGTCATTTAATTCTAACAAGTGCTGTCTTGTATGAAGAGAAATGGCAGCAGGTGAGTACGTTCCAAGGCATTCTCTTGTAACAGTGCCCATAAAAGGATCTAAAGTTAACAGTCACAAATATATATTTTTTTTTCTCAGCTCCCTATGTCCTTTACTACCAGTCCCTCTTGAAGTTTTCCACTCTTTCTCTTTCTATCCTTTCCTCCAAATTCATCTTAATCGCCTACTCCTTTCCCCCTAGGTTTTGGTGTCCCAGCAGATAAGAGAACTGGGTCTGGAGTCAAGAAAACTTCAGTTCAAATCTGTGTCCCTAGGAAAGTCATTTAACCAGTTTGCCTCAGGCCCGTCATGAGGATACAAATAAAAGCACCTAGGTTATTGTGAGGATCAAATGATGAAATATTTGTTAAAAGCACTTAGCACAATGTCTAACACATAGTAGGCGCTATTTAACTTATTCTCTTGCCTTTCTACTCAAATTTTAAAATTAATTCTGCTGAAGACATGCATCCCTTCTCTCTACCAGTATAACATTTTTTGCTCCTCAGGATTTTCCCAGGAGCTCAGATGGAGACTAAGAAATCTGCAGATATCATTTGGGGAAGGACGTCTTGGCTTGTACACATTATGTCTTATCTCCATTTTGAGGCAGATAACACAAATATTTTTTGTCCTCCTTTGAAGGATGTCTCTCTGGCCTCTATCTAGTAATAATTTCACCACCACCCCCAACAACCCCTTTAGAACTTTTCCAAGGTATTTATATGTGTGTGTGTGTATGTTTCTGAAAGGACAAGGAAAGATATTGTATTGAAGGTACATATTGATCATCAATATGTACAGCATCAGAAGTTTCCATTTGTTCATCCTTTTCTTAATGCAGCTTCTTTTTTTAAATTATATTTTGACAGGGTTTTTTTTGTTTTTTGTTTTTTTTTTGTTTTTTACAATCCCTTTCCTAAATCTAAAATGACCTTTTGGGATCTTTCTTCATTGTGATTACAGATAATTCACATCCCACTAGTTTAATAGGTAAAGCTACCACTCCATGAGGTTTAATTCGTACATAGAAGATATTGGCTTCTGTTTTATTTTCTCTCAAAAACAAAAAAACTGACTATCACTTTATAGACTAGTATTTTTAAATAGGAGGGGGAAAAAAGCTTCTCACAAATTATTAGTATCCAGAGCACTGCAGAATCAGTTAAAAATACCCTGAGCCTTAATGCAGATCATCTCTCAAAGCATCTTCTTGACCTCCCAAAGCTGATGGGAAATATTCAGAAGGTATTAATAGAATGCAGATGTTAGGGAATGCAGCTTAGAATTCTGCTAAATAAATGACCCTCATGGGAGGCAGCTTCCAGTCTCCAGGGACATTCCTTAGAGGGCCCAGCTGATTGTCTCATATTGAAACAACATGTCCAAGATACATTCCAAGTAAAAGAAAACGGAACAGGGGTACTCTGACCAAATATAAATCACGAGGCAAAAGGGCAACTTAGCTCCTTCAGTTCTTCCCTCCCTTCTTCCCTAACCCACCCCCCACCTCTCCTCCTCATCCCACCCCCAAGGAAAACAGAGCATTGAGTAAGAGACTGCCAAACTCAATGACTCAGGCGCCAGCCATAGTCCCCAAGTGCTGTGCAGATGGCTGCTGGTTGGGGAGTTCACAGCTTTCAGCACTGGGGCCCTGGTGTTTTTACTTCAATGCAATTTGTTTCTGATCTTCAGTCAAGTCCTTACAACACTGGGATCCCCGAGGGAGTTTTGACTTTGACCTTATAACAATTAACGCCACAGGCAAAGAAAAAAAAAAGATGAGAGAAATTCTAGTGATGTGAGGTGGGTGAGAGAAGGACATGGTGAGGGGGCTGGAACTTTTTAAGATTCTAAAAAAAAAGAAGATACTTATGGGTTTAAAGAGGCAGGTTGCCGCCAACATAGAATGAAAGTCTTCTTTCAAAGATCCCAAACCAGGGGAAACTCAGCAAACTGTGTGTTCATGAAAGGGGCACCAAGTTAACTGAGGCTTTGGGCAAGGCTTCCATAGAAAGCGTTCTTTTCTTTCTTTCTCTCTCTCTCTCTCTCTCTCTCTCTCTCTCTCTCTCTCTCTCTCTCTCTTTTTTAAATTTTAACTGGTGTCTGGCACGAGCCTTCAGACAGTGTATTTCATAGTTCGGTTTGGTTATGAAAATGCTCGGCCGTGCAGTCCTGTGGTCGGGCCAGTCATCACCACTCAATCTTCCAGGGAAGAGGGCGCCTCTCCAGTCCCACTGCCTGGTCTCCTGAGCCTGACGTGGGATGGAACCAAAAGGACAGTGGCCTTAACACATAACCAAGCCGTGGGTCTGGCTGCCACCCCCGCAGCTGGCCGGAGTCACTAGTGGCATCAAGCGAGGGGTGGGAGATAAGGGAACGGATCTGTCCGGAGCCCTCCAAAGGGACCCCAAAAGTGGCCCCAGCAGCGGGATCCCGAAACAGAGGGCCTTCTTCAAGAACTCTCGTCACGTGACTTCCCAGGCGGCACAGGTACCTCCGACTTAGCTAGACTCCTCATTGGCAGCTGCAGGTCATGTGACACAAAGGGTGGGAGTTAAGGGGAAAATGGCCCCAGCAGCCTGATAGCAAATCTGAGGGGCCTCCTTCAAGGACTCTCATCACGTGACTTCCCAGGCTGCACAGGTCCCTCTGTCTCAGCTAGACTCATCATAGGCAGCTGCAGGGCATGTGACACAGAGGGAATGGAATGGATTTAATAAAGGTCCAAGGAGGATAAGAAGCCAAGTCAGTGGGCTCCCAGATGGGATATTTTACTTAGTTTAAATCCTTTCTTCCCCTTTCAACTTTCTTTATCTTTCCCCTAAAAAGATTTTCCCAATCCTGTGGCTTGGTCCGGGTATGAAGCAGAAGGAATGGAAAGAGCCAACAGTAAGTAGTGAGCTGGAATTATTTACATCTGACGTGGAAAATGTTTGCTGTGAGAAAAAAGTCCCCCGCCCCCAGCCACTGGAGATTTTTGCTGAGAAAAAGCCCTCTAGGGCCTGTGGACTGTTCACTGTGAATCACACTCTCCTGACTATAAACAAAACATATTATGGGAAATATGAAGTCGTTTTCCACATGCTCACACACACATGCATACCCAAGCACACAGACACATGAAGAAAAGAATGAACCTAATCACAGAAGCAAAAGCAGTTCAAAGAAGTTCTAAGTTCGAGGGGAAAAAATGTAATTTTTTTTCTTTCATTTAGAATGTCTGAGAATTCCTTTTAGAGTTAGTGGGAAGAAAAATGAATTGAGAATCAGAGGATCTGGGTTCAGATTTCCACTCTGTCATTCATCACCTATGGGACCTTAGGTAAGTCAGTTAACAGCTTTGTGCCTCAGTTTCCTCATCTGTAAAATGAGGGAGTTGTGCTTGATGACCTCCAATATCCCTTCTCACTCTGGATTGATAATCCCATAGTTTTTATTCTCAATGGCTAAGGAGAAAAAGAGAAGCTGAGTTTGGGGGTTCTTTATAATTTAGAGGCCTTTTAAAGGAATGACTACTCTTCTTTCCTATTACATGTATTGGCATAGAATGAAGCTATTGATTTTCCTTACAAACAAAAAATAGATGGTCCAAAAGCCCATTAACTAGAAAAAATAATCCCTGGATTCTTCCTTTCCTCTCATTCCCTTGATTAAAGCACTTGTACTTAGGTGTAAGCAACTGAATTGACTTTTTGTCATTATTCAGTGTTTTTCAGGTATGCCTGACTCTTCATGATCCCATTTGGGGTTTTTATTTCCTTTTTTTTTTTTAAACCCTTACCTAATGTTTTAGAATCCAATACTAAGTATCAGCTCCATAGCAGAAGAGTGGTAAGGCCTAGGCAATGGGGGTTAAGTGACTTGCCCGAGGTCATACAACTAGGAAGTATCTGAGGTCAAATTTGAACCCAGGACTTTCCATCCCTAGGCCAGTCTCTCTAGTCACTGAGCTGCCTAGCTGCCCCAGTTCTTTGGGGAAAGATACTGAAGTAGTTTGCCATTTCTCTCCCTAGTTCATTTTACAGGTTAGGAAACTGAGGCAAACAGTTAAGTGACTTGTCCAGGGTCACACAGCTACTATATATCTGAGATATGATTTAAACTCAGATCTTTTTGACCCCAGACCTAGTGCTCTACTTACTGTGCCACCTAGCTGTCCCACAAAATAAATCAAGCTTTCAACCTGAAAGCTCCTCTTTAAAAAGTGGTCATACGCTCTGTCTTACTTAGAGAAATTAAAGTCCTCTTCCCGTTACAAGAAGTCCTACCTCTGAGACCCTGATACAAACCACTTGAGACCTGCAGAGTAAGAGATGGAACTGAAAAGGATGTTAACGGTTCCCTATTTAACATGAAGTCTACATACTCTGACAGCCATCTTTTCTCTGGAATAGCTTGCTAGCACCCAGATGTTCTCCTGCCTATTGTAACTTGGAAATCTGCAAAGGCAGCATCCAAGATGATCTTCAGTGGGAGGAAGGGAAGGGACACTTAGCTCCTCACTCTCATAAGACCTTTAGTTCTCTGCTTGCCGACTATAAAATTACCACCACCACTACTGCCCCACTTCATGCTCTCAAATTTCAAATAAAACTCTTATTCCTAAGATCATGGAATTAGATCTTGGAGAGACTTAAAAGAATATTGGCTGACTATAAGAGGGAGTCATAGATCCTGAGATCCAACAAAGATCTGTAGCTGAAAGAGATCTCAGAGGTCATCTAGGGAAATGCTCTCATTTTTCAGATGAGGAAACTGAGGCCCAAAGAGGAAGCCTAGAATGAGCAGTGAGTTTGGAGCCAGAGGACCCAGGTCCAAATCTGCCTCTGAGGCTTACTACCTGTTTGACCTTGGACAATTCCATAACTCTCCCTGAACCTTAGTTTCTTCATATATAAAATGGAGTGGGAAGAAGGGGAAAGGGAGGCAAAAGTGGGTCAGAGGGCCCCTGGGGTCCCCTCTAGCCTTTTATTTATGATCCTTTTATCCTAAGTAACTTAACTAGATCACATAACTAGCAAATGGAAGAATCAAGATTCAAACACAATCTTAGACTCCAAATCAAGGTCTGTCACTATCGAATAACAGCTATATCCAGGAAGTAGATATGAATTCAGAGAAAAACAATTTGATTACAAATATCAATTTAGCACATGCTATGTGCTGTATCCTGAGCTCTTTACAGAGGTTACAAAGAAAACAAAACAATATAACCTCTGGCCTCCAGATGGTTGCTTTCTACTCAAAGTAGTATTTGGGGAAATCAAATCTACTAAACAAGTATTTATTAAGGCACTACAAGGTGTAGAACACTGGGCTAGTCAATAGGAGAGACGCAGAGTTTAGATGACAAGTCTCAAATCTCAGCTTAGTTTATTAGGAATATGATAGTTCAGGGAGGAAAAAAAAACTACCCTGATGTTTTGGGCTTGGTCTTTCTTGGAACAAACCATCTCTACGCCAGGCATACCTCTTCTTCTGGCATATACTTTTTCTTTTTCTGGAATATTTTATTCCTAAAGTCCTCCATGTCCCATGGTACAGAATCCCCTGGATTCTCATTGCCTATGACATTAGAGATAAGAGGCCAATGTGATGTGCCTAAGTGAGACCCCACTCCTCCCAATAAAGCCATCAGCTCTAGTCTTTAACCTTGAGTTGTCCTGATGTATACAGTGATGATGGACTCAGGAAACCTGCCTACAGAACCTGAGAGGAGTGACTAGAACTTGGTATAACTTAAGCCAAAAAACAGGGTCTTTGGGAATTTCTTTCTGCCTTGTCTTGAAGACCATTTTATCAGAGTTTCTGGTTAGATCCTGGTTATATCTCTTCTCTCTCCTTCCCTGACCCATCTTGGAGGTGCCAGCACATGCTCCAGTTTAAGGGATGGTTTCCCTTGTTTCTCCTAGCCTTACACATCTCCAGTTACTCTACATAGCTCTATAACTAGGTTAACTAAAGGATTATTATTTTCATCATAGAAGAGCTGCTCTAATTCTTCTAGGAAACCTCCTTTATGTCTTCAAATAATTGGATCAATGGGGACATGATATACAAAAAGAAATTCCATATAACATAATATGTAATGCAACCCAGAAACAAAGCTCTGGATTTACACGGACCAAGCCCAATTTGGGAGGCTTCTCCATTACTATACTTTCTGGTTCATACTCCTACATAGTGTTTTCCCTGGGAACATCAGAATTTGGCACATGTTGAAGACTTTCCACAACACAAGGAAAAGGGACTTTAAATCCATTGTAAACACTCAAGGTAACATAATATCAGATATAAAACTGGTTTTATTTAACCATACATAAAATGCAAATACTCACACAAAAGCCCATAGACAGGACATTTCTATACCTTCTTTCTGTTGAGTACCACATACATAGATCTTGATGGAGTCTTCCAAGATCTGTTCTAGAGTTGATCACATCTCATTTCTGAAAGTGGAAGCGTCAAATACATTATTCTTCCAGTGAGCCCTATTTCTCCCAGGAGGTTTTCTCTGGACTTGAGGTATGGCCATGGGGTTGAACCTTTCTCTCCCACAGGGAAAGCATTCCTGATTGCTAGAGCTGATACAGGATAAGCAAGTAAGAAAAATACAAGTCAAGTGCTATGTGAGATCAGAAAAGGGAGAGGCATTACCAACCAGAGGAAAGGGAGGATTAGAGAAGACTTCACACTAAGGTGTGAATGCTGGTAGTATTTACATTTTAAAAGAAGAACTTGTTGACCCAAGTGAATCTCTAATTGGTAGAGGGTTGAAGAAAAATATTTTTGAGGTCAGAGAGGACATTCCTATTCCCCTAGCCTCTGGATTACTGCCATCCTAAATGTCCTGCCCAAAGGTCAGAAAAGCAGACATCAGCAAATTAGCTGAAAGGTGGCCAATACCTGTCTAACTTCACAGCACTATGAGAAGCAGCTTTTATTTGGGACAAAATTAAATTAAATTGAATTAAAATGCCCCTATTATAAGTTTCCTGAGTGATATTCCACTAAGCATTTGTCTTAAATGTGTCAGTCAGTTAACAAACATTTATTAAGGACTAAGAAAGGCAAAGAAAAGGGGCTTTTAACTCCTTTAAACACCTGCCTCCTTTCAAGAAGCTTATATCCTTGTGGTGAGCAACATGTAAATATCTAAGAACATACAAGATAAATATACAGGGTAAATGAACTGTAAGCTCAGAGGGGACAGAATCATTAACTGGGCACAGAGAAAGTCATTATCTGCTAAGATAAAAATAATAAAAACAATGTTTACCTTCTCTTAAAATCCTCTGCTGGAAAGGTGACTAGGTTCTTGAGTGTTGTTTTTTTTTTAAACACTTACCTTCCATCTTGGATTCCAAGGCAGAAGAGTGGTAAGGACTAGGCAGTGGGGGTCAAGTGACTTGCCCAGGGTCACACAACTAGGAAGTGTCTGAGAGCAGATTTTAACCTAGGACCTCCCATCTCTAGGCCTGGTTCTCAATCCAC
The DNA here is from genome assembly GCF_016433145.1 of Gracilinanus agilis. Lineage (NCBI taxonomy): Eukaryota > Metazoa > Chordata > Mammalia > Didelphimorphia > Didelphidae > Gracilinanus > Gracilinanus agilis. The sequence continues at coordinate 523,489,668 of NC_058130.1, forward strand.
TGAGCCACCCAGCTGCCCCCTTTTGAATGTTTTGATGGCTCTCTAGCAGGTCTTAGCAAGGGAAACAGAAAGTAGCTGACAGGACAGCTAGGTGGCTCAGTGGATAAAGAGGCAAGCCTGGAGATAAGAGGTCCTGGGTTCAAATTTCAGAAACTTCCTACTTGTGTGACTCTGGGCAAGTCACTTAACCCTAATTGCCTACTCTTTCTTGCTCTTATATGTTAGATCCAATCTGCAATAATATCCATTTTAAGACAGGAGGTAAGGGTTTAAAAAAAATGTAACTGGCATTTCAAGATGTCAAGCAATATAATGTGATGTGCCCAAGGCTAGTAAACAGCTTAAGTGGCAGATCTAAAACTTCACCCCAAGTTTTCCAACTCTCTGTCCACTCAGAACTAAATCTGTAATAGTAGATCACTAGAAATACAACCTGCCCTGAATCCTATCTGTCAGCAAGAAAACCAAGTCAAAGTCATAGTCTGATGAGTCTCTCTAACCTGGTACAGTCACAACAATGGCCAGGGTAGCTGACAAGAGGCTATGGTCTACCTCTAAGGCTTCAGGTTAGAGACCTGGAAACGAACTTAATCAGGTCAAAGCATTTATTAAGCCCTAAAAGAAAAGTCAAAACACTGTCCCTGCCCTCAATGCATTCACAATTGAATGGAGGACACAACAAGCCACACATGATGTCTATCATCTGAGAAGCAGATTAGCTGTGGAGCTTGGAGGAGCTCACCCCTCTGCTCCCTAAAAACATCAGAAGTACCTAAAGCACAGTATCACTGATACTAGCAAAGGGCAGTGAATTTCTTGGTGACAATCTCTCAAGTCATACAGAGGAATTGCCATCTGGACTGATGAAGAGGTTCCCTATAGCTAAAACATAGGCCCAAAAGAATGAGGAAGTCTCAGTGATAATACAATTCAGTTTCTTTATAAAGGGCTTACTAGGTGCCAGGTACTATGCTTTGTGTTGTGGGCAAGGATCAAAAAGCAAAACTTTCCAGTCTTTCAGGGATCTACTTCCCTTGTTAGGGAAATGCAACAGTTAGGGAAATGCACAGAGAAGTGTTTTTTAGACATAATAAAGCACAAATAAATGTTGTGGGCACAGCACTAATAATTAGATGAATAAGGTCATACTTCTTATAGAAAGTGATACTTAATCTTGGTCCAGATCTGGAGTTAGCCTAAGGGGTTACAGGAGGGAAGATTGGGAAAGGAAAGCTTTCCAAACATGGGGAATATAACCTCTGCAAAGTCACAGAAGCAGGAGATGGAAAATGGAAGATAAGTGACTTCTGAAGAAGTCATATCAGGATGGAGATGTGCCCAAGATTGGTAAACATCTTCAGTGGCAAATATAGGACTTGATCCCAGGTTTTCCAATTCCCCAATCTGAGCTTTTTTTTCCCCACTCAGAACTAAAACTATAAAAGCACATCATTGGAAATACAGTCTTGTCTTGAGATGTGTCTGTCAGAGTTATAATCCGAGACTCTCCAACCTGGTACAGTCAGAACAATGCCCAGGGTAACTGATAAGGTGCTATTGTCTGCCTCAAAGGGCAGACCTTCCCTTTTAAATCTTTTTTTTTCTTTATTCATTCTTAATAAAGTATCTGAAGTCATGCTATTGTAATTAATGCTTGGCAAGTGCTCAACAGCTGTCCCCGTGGCAGCAGGAGTGTGCCTGGTGCCAGTCCCCATTGTCACAACAGCCCCAGTGGTGTAAAGAGAGGGCCCTACAGGATGTAAGACAATACTGGGAAGGAAAAGGAGGGAATCCTCGACCTTGGGCTGGGGCCTGGTGGCAGGCCATTGAACCCTGGGTGCCTTGACAAGCCACAAGGAGTAAAAATTCTTGGAAGCCAAGAAGGACCACAAGTGAAAAACAAAAGATTCTATCGTATAGGAAATAGCACAAAAATGCAGAGAAATTTGTTTTGTTTTGGGGGATAAAATAAGCCACAGAGCACTGATCCCAGGTCAGGTGTGAGCTACATTCTTTCCTTAGAACTTACAAGAAGAGAATAAAGAAGTAGGATGCAGACTTGAAGGCAGGTGACCAAAATGTCCAATGAAAGAATTTGTGCTCAGACTCACTCAGGTCACTTTGGGCAATGAAAGGATTTTTAGATGGGTGAGACAAGGAAATTCTACACAGGGAGAAAAATTCCAGAGAAGCTCTCAGTGAGAGAACCCAATAGTACACTATTACCTGTATATCTGTAATTGTCTAGTCCTTTGAAAATGGGGAATTAGCAATTCAAACCATTCAGGCCAGCAAGCAAGGGGAGATTTTATGACTAGCCTGACTGACACAGTCTGAACAACCAAATTCAGGCCAGCAAGCAAGGGGAGATTTCATGACTGGCCTGATTGACACAGTCTGAACAACCAAATAATTTCTGTGCCTCCATGTCTCTTTGGACTGTGAAGACCCTACCAGGGACAGACTTAAAAATGTCATGTCTGTAGCTATGACAGGCAAGGCAATTAGGTGGCATAGCGGATAGAGCACCAGGCTTGGAATCAGGAAAGCTCACCATCATACATTCAAATCCAGTCTCAGACACTTCCTAGCTTCCTCAGTTTCCCCATCTGTCAAATGAGCTAGAGAAAAGAAATGGAAAACCATGCAGTAATCTCTGCCAAGAAAATTCCAAAGTGGGGTCATGAAAAGTTGGACGTGACTGAAATGAATGAATGATGACAATGGCCTAAGACAGGACTCTATATGGACTAAACAATCAATCAATATTATTAAGTACCTACTGTGTGTCAGGCACTATGCTAAGTGCTGGGGATAGAAAAAGGGTCAAAAGACAGTCCCTACCCTTAAGGAGCTCACAGTCTAATGGAGAAGACAACATGAAAACAGATACATACAAAAGAAATTATATGTAGGACAAATGGGAAATAATTAACAGAGGGACTGTCACAGTTCTTCCTTCCAGTCTTGGGAAAGATCATTTTTAATAGGATTTTAAAGGTAGAAGAGGTCTAAGAGATTGTTTAGTCAAAGTCCCATCCCTTCCTTTTCACAGACAAGAAGACTGAGACCCAGAATACCCTCCCTCTATGGACCTCTGGGGCAACTAGTGATACGGGAGATAGAGCACCAATCCTGGAGTCAAGAAGACTCATCTTTCTGAGTTCAAATCTGGTCTCAGACACTTCCTACTTGAGTGACCCCAGACAAGTCTCTTAACCCAGTTTGCCTCAGTTTCCTCATCTGTAAAATGAACCAAAGAAGGAAATAGCTACCACTCTAGTATCTTTGCCAAGAAAAATGGGGCATAAAGAGTCAGAAATCATTGAACAGCAATAACAAAAATGAATGTGTTGCTGCATGGTTTATCTGAAGAAATAGCTTTGAGTCCTATGTGTATCAAGACTTACACAAAAGCACATTTAATGGCACCAATTTATAACATGTTTGGTGCAAAATTCATTTGGCAGTTTCAGAAAGGGCTCAAGGACATAACTGATGAAAGCAAGTTATACTGGATCAGGGATGTACTTGTAAATGTTTAAAAATTTTAACAAACAGAAAAATAAATGTACCCAGGACACAGGTTAATCTGCATCTCTTAAATTTTTCTCTATCACTGTCTTAAGCCTAGATAATCAATAAGATAATAAATCAAGCCTCAATTTGTTGTTTTCTGAATCAAAGGTATAAACACTCACACTGAAAATTTATCAACTGGCTCTCCATAGAGATTTAGTTGGCTGACTCCATCATGCCTGTGGGCTTGCATCTTTATTCCGATTTATGACAAAGCAGTTTCAGAAGTGGGGTAACTCACACTTTGAGTCCCTTACAGTATGGTCTAGACATCTTTGGCCTCAGACATTACATGCTGGAATCTAAGTTAAGAAATTCAAATTCAGATCCACACTTGCATGGTGTGATGATGAAATATTGCTTTATTTCCCTGAGTCTTAGTTTCCTCAATTGTAACAGGAAAATAATAATGTTTACACTACTGACTTTACAGAGTTATTGTGAGAACACATATAAGTTCACCTCACCTATGATTAAATCATATTAATCCTATATTAAATAGAATATCAATTATATACTAATTATTATACAAATTATGATAAATTATTAATATGTGATTGATATTATAATTAATATAATTACCTAGGAAAGAAAAGGGTTTGCAAAAGAGTTCGAATGGAATTAACCAAGACAAAGTTATACATATTTGTGCACTGAAAGTGGTTTTTTAGCTAAATTGATGATAAATAAATGATTTGGTTATTGTTAAAGGTGAAACTGTTAGTAAATCACTTACTAAAGACAAAGTAGGGCCTCCGGCATGTGCTTCCATGGTAGCTTTTGATCACTGATATACAGAAATTTGATTTTATTCCTCAGCAAGTAATCAGGCTTAAACAGTCCACAGTAGTCCTCTAAGTATAAAATGGCCAATGAAGAAATTTTTGACATAAAAATCACTTTCTCAGTGTTTCTCAGTGGGCTCACTTAGGCTCATGTTGGCAAGTGTGTTGGAGTGCCAGAGCAATTAACTACATTGATGTCAGAGTCCAGCTCCCTGGAGTCTGGGCCTGGCTCTGCCACTATCTTCTCATGGAACTGCCACTATTTCTCCAGGCCTCGGTTTCTTTACATATCAAGTATGGTCTTTTCCAGCATGATGATCATGATATACTGTACTAAAAGGCAGCCAGAGATACTGTCCGTGCCTGGTTTGGGCCTTAGGCTTCCCTCTATCTTTCTAGCTTAAAATTCAATGATTCTATGATTCTAAATGGCATCGCTTTCCCTTTCATAGTTGTAGTATACCCTGCACTGTTGCCTTAGAGAAATGTTCAGGGCTAGTAATCTTCCTAGTTCCATCCATTCTGAGCCAAAAAAAAAAAATGTCCAAAGGAACATGTGCATAACATAACAACCAGGCAAAGAGATATCTTTAAGAGTACACAATTTGACACACATTTCCCCCTGGGGTAAAGGAAAGAGCTGGATTGGCTTCTGTTGTTCCAGTTTCCAGCACAGAAAACTGAGGCCAAGTGGAAATAATTAACATAGTGGGCAGGGAGCCAAAACTCCTGTTCTAGGTTGTGAGCTCATTGCTCCAGGCCTAGAAATGGTTCCACAGGTGGAAGGATAAGAAGTGGAGAATACTTCCTAATGACTCACTTGCCAGACATCTCTCTGGGAAAAGGACACTTCCACAGCCCCAGGCCCCAGGAATCCCTTCAGATAGAAAAGACTGGAGTCTACTATGGAAAGGAGGGTTCTAGGAGAAAGAGAAGGGAAGGGGAAGTGTATCCTGGCTCAAGATTTTGGATCGAAACCATGTGTAACTCAGTGGTTTCTTTCAACTTGTCGCCAAGGAAGCTTCAGCCATTTCGGCCTGAGCTTTGCTCTTAAGTTTTCTAGCCCTTCCAAATCTCAGATTCAAAATAAAATTAAGAAAGGATAGAGGTAGTAAGCAGAGAAGTCAAAAGTCCTGGAGGGAAGAGAGATTTGTACCAGTTGCCTCCTTGTTCTTCCCTCTCCCAGAAAATGAGCGAGCTTCTTCTATGGTGCCAGTCCCAACTGGAACTAAGTGAAATGGAGCCAGTCTTTAGACAGCATACATTTTTTCCTCGATACTCATGCACCTCTCTGAGTTAGAGAATACCATGACATGTAGAGCAAGAGTCCCCCTTTTCTTCCCAAGTGTATCCTGCTTAACCTTATTAGGCCTCCCTGTGCACTCCAGTCAGTGCCTTCCTGGTAATAAAATAGAAATAATTCATTTTCTTGGCTGCACCATCAACTCTTCTATGAATTTATTCTAAAGGAGAAAAGGAAAGAGGGAGAATAAATGTGGCATTGGCTTCTCAATTGCGGTTTTTATTTCCATAAACCTTAGAGCATAAGAATGCATGAGATATTTACACAAATCTTTCCACAATTCCTGCGGCCTTTGGGAGCATTGCATCTGCATGACTTCACCACTGTGGCTGGTTTGTGCTGTTTCAGCAGCACTGCTTGCAACAGGGAGCAAACCATACCATGCCTTGTATGTCTGTGCACATGCCTGTGAGTGTGTGTGGTGTGTGTGTGTGTGCATGCAGGCATATATATGTCAGTGAGGGAAATGGGAAAGAGAACAAGAAGGATAATCGAGTAGTTCTCCTCCCCTTCCTATACCTTCTTGATCTCACCACCATGTATCTAATAACATCAGATTTTTATGTTGAATTTACTCTCTCTCCAGATCTTCTTAGGCTATTATATGATATTTTTTAGTTCTAAATATTTGGATATCTCAAGACTCAATTCCATTCAGCACAACAAACATTTTTGAAGCACCTACTATATATTCTAGTTATTCTACGAAATGTTGAGGAAAACAAAAGCAAAAATAACAGTCAGGGAACTTGCATTATTGGACGGAGTGAGGAAAGAAAAGATGTACACAGATGAATAAATGCAAAGTGACTTTGGACATTCTCACTTTGGAAATGAGAAAGTAAGGAAGCTATTAAAGGGGGAGAGTAAAGTATAATTTTGTGAACTTTCGGATAACAATAATGATATAATAAATAATAATATTTTATAGAAGCAAAGTCAATGGGCATTCATTAAGTCAACATTTATCTTAATAATGCTTCCTATGTGTCAGACACAGTGCTGAGCACTGGAGAATACAAATTCAAGCAAAAAGAAAGACACTCCCTACCCTCACAGAGTTTATATTTTAATAAAAAGATACAACACAGAAAAGGGAGCTGAAAGGCTGGGGGGAGTGTTACCCACATGACATTCCAGAGATTGAAAGATGGCTTTTCCTCAAAATGGAGGTTCAAGTTGGAATTCACCAATGGAAGAAGCACTCCTCTTCTCCCAGGGTTGGGAACAGAAAGCAGTTGAAGCATAGTGGCAAAGAGTAGATTCCAACCAAGGGCAAACAGTATGATGTGTTCCATGGCATCCTCTAAGTCAGAGAGACATTTTTGGTTAAAAAGTAGTTTCTTCCCAATATCCCTGTGAGTTAGAATGACAAAATTTGACAGTTAGATAGAGGAAGGGCCTCAGTTTCCATCTGGTCCAACTCCTCCCTTAAAGAAATCCCTACCAAAATATAACTGACAAGGAATTATGGAATATTTCTGGGGAAATAGTTCATCTTTCCTTAGGACATATAGTTAAGTGACAACCAAACTAAGGAATATCATTCTTCTGATTCTAATGTGGGTTCCCCAGCTTCAGGTTCTATGTGTGGATGAGCTGAATTAAGGAGCAACCCTGGTTTAAGGTATCGTGGGAATAAAAACTCTTTGTGAAGTGATTAAGGAAAACATGTACTTGTCAAAAAATGTATTCAGTTCATTGTTCTCACGAAACTCAGACTTTCATGGAGGCAGCAAGTTCACCATCCCCTGCCTTCTGTCCCCACACCTCTCAGGCAGAGGCAGGCTTTAGGCAACCAAATCAAGAAAAGAACTACATAGGCATAACCCCTAGACTTAATATCCAAGGGATAATGATCTAGGGATATTGATCAAGGGATATTGATCTAGAAGACTTTAGCCTTAAATCCTGATCCTACTCACAATCTCTAGGGGAAAAAAACAAGGTCCTCTCAACCTACAACTGACGTCAAGCCCACTGCTATCTTAAGAGAATACAAATTTATGATCAATATTCCCATCACCACCAAGGTTCTTCTAATATTGTTCTTACCATTTCTCAACTCAACTGTGTTCATCATGGACTACTTATTAGTAAACCTATGTAAATGGTGTCAATGAGTTTTCAAGATACAGTTCCAGGTTATTTTCTCCCACCTTGTGCTGTGCTTCATCCCCCATCACAAATTTCACTTTCCCTTTGAGAAACTGAAAAACAAAATTAGACCTGAGAGGAAGAATTGTCCATTCAATGAATGTTTACAAAGCACTAACTCTGGTTAATACTATGTGTCCATGGATCCTATTAGTGGTTGGTTTGTTTGATTGTTTTTTTCCAGAATAACAAAAACTACTTGGGGACTACTTCAACCATCACTAAAAATGGAGTACCCTCTGAAGTAAGAAGGGAACAGCTGTATGACAGCTGCACAGCAGCCCAGGAACTCCAGAGAGGAATGGGCGAGCTCACTATCCAGTTGAAAGTAAAGGAGAATGTATTCACAGCAAAGAACATGCAATTACCCTGGATAGAATGGAGTCAGAGGTTCTCAATCCTCCAGTGGGATTTTCACGAGCTGTAAGGATTCAAAATTATATATCTCTAAAGTAGAGTTCCTATAAACCTTTTTCAGGGACAAGGTGTCTCTATTAAAGCGATAAACTTCTCCTACTCAAAATTCTCTCTCTCTGAGAGCAGAAAAATGTGAAGTTATATGAATGTTTGTGAAAGTACCGATGCTCATAATAGAATCATATGACTTCCATGTTGGCTCCCATTCACCATACCTTATTTTGTGACCTTCTCTCATGGGTCCTCTCTAAATGAAAAATAAAATATTTAGATGCAACTAGAGGTAATAGGTAGGTGACCTGTGGCGTTTTGTACCATTTGGCATATATAATATCTTCGGTGGTAAAGATGAGAATAGTCACATTCTTTAGACCCTCAGAATTTTGAGAGGCAGATGGATGTAGTAGAAAAAGGAAGACCCAATTGCAAATGCTGCCTCTGACACATACTGACTGTGTGAGCTTGGGCATTTCACTCAACCTCTCCTTGCTCTCAACTTTCTAAGATTCTAAGTTAGCAAGGGCCTGCAGAAAGTACTGACCTGCACTGTTAGAGGGAGTTACCTCATTTGGGAGTTCCCCATACCAATGAAATCATTGTCTCTGTCCCCTCCAAGTTTAATGTATTTCATTTTTCAAAAAGAAGCAAGAGAAGAAAGAGATTCTTCCAAGTTTGCCTCCCTCACCAAGGAAAATAATTAGGTTAATTAATTTAGAAATAAGAGCACTTCATCCTTATAACCAGATCATGATGGAGTACACTGGCTTGCATATAGGAGTTTATCTCCATGATACTAAAAATAATATCTGGGAATAGACTTTTTTTTTCCTTTGCCAAAAAAGACTAATTCTTTATATAATGCAAACAGACCATACACAACCTCATATGGAGTATGAGTTTAACTGTGTTTGAAGTTAATCTAGGAAATGACTTAAATAATCATACCTCACCAGCTCTCTGAAACCATAAATAGGAATGTGGAAAAATCCTCCATGGGCTGATGTTCAATAATAATTTAATATGAAACAAGACATGCACTATCACAGGCCTGACAAGGTCTTGGTGCACAAAAATGTTGTCAGAAGGTATAAGTGGATGATCTGAAATCCTCTACACTTCATCTACCATGAGAGAACTATGATGAAGCAGTAATATAGAGTCAGTCTCTAGTTCTGTACTTCTGGCCCTTTGGGATGGGGATTATAAGGGTTATATTGAAGAACATAGATTTAATTGGAAGAAAAATGTCAATACTGTATGTATATGAGCACAAACATCTGGGTATTTCAGAAAGGCTCAATGAATGGGTCGTGTTTCTCACATTTCATCCAAATATTGGCAGTGGCATAGATGCAAAAGTTAAATTAGTTTGAAAGGAGCCTGGGCTGGATTAGTTTCCAGTGACAATTCAGCCAGGCATAAGCTATAACCACTCTGCTCACCCTTCCCACCAGGTATAAGAGGCATTGGATGCAAAACAATATAAAATGTAGAATTCTGAAATGATGTTCCATTTAATAAGTTCTGGTTCATGCTGCTTACAGGCCAATGTAATAACAAGAGATGCAAAATCTATATATTCCATAGGTTCTAACTGAATCCATATACATTGTTTCATACAAAAGTCCTATTCATTAAATCCACTAACTCTTCTAGTTAGCTAGTTCTGCTTTTAAATTTAACCTCACCCACATAAATCCATTTCAGTCTTATATCAAGCTGAATTTCTTCTCCCATGTTCTTATTCTGTCTGTTTTTGTTCAGATAAGGGCATTGTGTTTAAAACTAGCCAAAGTCTTTGACGATTATTTACTTCCAAGCAAAAATGACAATGGAGACCACCAAGAGGACTGATGAGATTAGAAGCAGTGTAATTCCTATAGCATGATAACACTAGGGTTTGGTGTCTACATGGATTAAATATTTCTTGTTAATGACCCAAGATGTCCAACTTGTCTCAATTGTCTACAAGGAATACAGTGAAGCAGATGAAGGGAATGGAAATATTCAGAAGAGCCCTCTCCCTTTGCCCCAAGCAGTTCACAATCGAATACCTACCAAATATCCTCCAGTTCCACCTGGATTTGCCAACATTGGCTTCTAGAATTTTATGGAGGGAACACATTTGTCCTCCTGGTATACATAAAACAATATAAAGAGAAGGGCCATGAGAACATTTCACCAACCCCTCTAAAAATCTGGTAATAATGAAGGGAGTTTTAAAAGAAGTGCTTTTACTATTCTAAGAAACCCATGTCTCCCCAAGCACCAGCACTGCCATTGTTGCAAATCCACCAACTCAGGAATTCGGTCTGAGCACTCTAATCTATCATTTTACTTACAGCCTGTAGGCTATGGGCAGCCAAGAAATACCATCTGGCTGAAGGGGAAGCAAAGCCATAGACAGAGATAAGACAAGATCCATTTCAGTCATCCTCATTCTGTAGCAATGATCCATCTCTACCAGATAACTTCTCTTGCTTTGATTGGCCCAGAGAGCATATTCCCTGAAATGGCTTGCTTCACCAGACCAGTCTGGCTATTAAGAAACAACTTTCCCCCTACAAAATGTTCCCTCATATTGATGCAAGCTAGGAAAATGTTGACATTACTGGTTTGGAGCAAAGTGCTGAAATATCATGTTGCTGTGATATTTAGAACATCATAAGCCTGTTATTTTGAAACCTTCTAGATCTTTGGTGAAATACCAGGACCATTCAGAAAGGGTTTAATACCACCTTTTTAAAAAAATAAATAAAATGATAAGGAAGAAAATAATAGTGGAGATCAAATAGTCTCAGGACTTGATTCAGGTATTCAATACGTAGTGGAAGGGATCCTGTCTTTACAGCTAAAAGAGGTCACAAACAAATGTATTCCTGATATGTTACCATTACATAGAAACAGCTATAATTTAGGCTATTACCTAGGAAATATTTTTGTACTTTGTGACCCTGTTCATGACATACATCTCATCCTTGATGAGAGACAGCCACAATAATGGCAAACATTTATAAAGCACTTATTGTGTGCACATAGTGCTGTTCTGGAAATTAGGAAAAACAAGATGTGTAGATAAAATGCAATCCTTACCCAGAAAGAACTTACAATTTAGTGGAAAAGAAGAAAATGGACATTTATTGAGCAACTATTATATGCTTTACAAATATTATCTCATTTGACCATCACAACAACTCTGGAAGACATGTGTTACCATTATCCTCATTTTACAGTTGAGGAAACTGAGGCAGACAAATTAAGCTATGAGATTTGTCCAAGAGCACATAAAAACTAATAAGTATCTGAACTCAGATCTTCCTGACTCCAGGCCTAGTGATCTCTCCTCTGTGCTATCTAGATGCCAAGATGCAAACACAATAATATTATATGATTTTACATGATAGATTAATTAGAAAATTACCAAAAAATATTATATGAGGCCTGAGGGAGAATATCTTTACTAAAAACAGGGACAGGTCAATGAAAATTAAAGTAGGTAGCCTTCGAGATGAGTTGCAAAAATGGAATTCAAAAAAAAAAAAAAAGAGAGAAGTAGGATGTAAGGGCTGATAAAAGTCTGAAATTTCTGTCAGAGAAGGAACAGCCAGAAGACAACAAGAACCAAGTAAGTCAGGGGCCCATTTTTTTGTCTTGGGTCTTACACTTATTGTTAGTGTTGAAGAGGGTATGATAGTTTAAAAAAAAGTTTTCAAACAGTGAAATAAATGTGAAGGATGAGCTAGTCATTGGTCAGGTGGAATGAATCAATGTATGTCATAGTGAGAAAGGTGAACTCAATAAGAGAAGACTTTATGAGTGTATATAAGATAGATTTTATATGAGGAACCAGAAAAAGTGTGAGTGAAATGGTGATTGATGTGTTGCTCCTACACCGTGCCCTTGAGAGACTATGCCATGCTATTGGTGCACTCCTACACAATGATATGAGTATCAGTAGCCATGGGAGCCACTGGAAGCCAATAGATTCTATATCATAGCTAAACAGCAACTTTTTGAGTTGCATGCAATCTCTGCAAGGAAAATAATGAAAAAGAAGAAGAATTCTATATAGTCGCATCCAAATACAAGACTATATATAACACATGTAGTTTTTAAGTTTTGTAAGATATTTTATATGTATATATATATATATTTGCATATGTCTATACATGTACATATAAAATAGTATTGATCACCCACAACTTTGTATGATAGATATCATTATTATTCATTCCTCTGTCCTTGTGACTGTAGAATTTAAATTAATGTCCAATACTCCAATTATTACATTTTATAAATTTTATTAATAATCACTTGAAGTAAAGGAATAAAAAAGGTAATTATCTAACAAAACATAAGGCCACATGAGTAGATTCTCCTGCCACTCACTTCACATCACCTCCACCAAATGGGATCACAGGAAGAGAGAGCAAGAGGCAGGGCTACACAAAATTAATATCCCGCCTACATCAGCATGTAATGTGAGGAGAGTGGGGTGCTGGGAATTGTAGTTCTGGGGTTCAGATTCCAATTACACAATCCCCCCTGTGATTTCCATGGAAAATGAGCATGTAGAAATCTCCCAGATTTACATGCCTAGTGTCCCCATGGAGTCAGTACACACAACCAACTTATATCTCGAAAGATCTTCAGCTAGAGGTACATACAATATGGCACTTTCTAAGGGGAAATTACAATATGACTCCCTCCTTCTACTGGTGAGATCCTCTCAGGACCTTCATTTTAAGGGAGTGCCCAGGTCAACCATGCTTACTCCTTCATCCTTAATCAGGTCTACTTCTGATACTCCAGATTTCTCCCTTATGGCTTCAAGGACCTAGGGATGTTTAACCTAAGAACAGAAGATTTAAGAGAGTCATGGGAGCTTCCTTAAAGTATTTAAAGGGGTATCCTGTGGAAGAGAGTTTAGAATTGTTCTACTTGGTCTCAGATGACAAAACCCAGAGTAATGAGCATAAGTTACAAAGAGAAATAATTAGCCTTGACTTAAAGAAAAACTTTGTGATAATCATAGCTTTCCAAAAATGGAATGATGTGCCTCAAAGGATATTAAGTTCTATCACACTTCAGGTCTTCAAACAACATTTGGATGATTACTTATCAGCCATGTTATGGAGGTGATTCTTATCCAGACAGATGTTGGTCTAGAAGGCTTCACAGGGATCTGAGAGTGTGTAACTGTCAAAAAAGAAGGTAATGTTAGCTTAGTATAAAATACAACGGAAAGAGAATTTGATTTGGAATTGTAAAAAATTGGATTTGAGTCTTGGCTCTGGGTAACCATGGGCAAGTCATTCAATCTTTTTGAGCTACAATTTCCTTATCCCTAAAATGAGAGATTGGATCATATAACTTCTAGAGTCTATTCCAGCGTTAAATCAACAATCCTAGAGTGATAGAACACATACTCATTTGTATTGTCAGTTAATAGAAAATTTTTAAGGGCTTACTATGTGCCAGACACTGACCTAAGTACTAGGGATACAAAGGAAGGAAAAGCAGAATCCCTGATTTCAAGGTCCTCACAGTTAAATGGAGGCGACAACATGCAAACAAACATGTGCAAACAAGATATGTGCAAGATAAATTGGAGAAAACAGAGACTAGAAAAGGTTACCAGTACAATGTGAGATTTTAGTTGAGACTTCAAGACAGGAATTAGAGATGAAGGAAGTATTTATTAAGTACCTACTATATACCAGGCACTGCTAAATACTTTAAAAATATTATCTCATTTGACCATTACAATATCCTCAAAAGTCAGGTGATATTATTACTCCCATTTTTCAGGTGAGAAACTGAGGCAGATAGATTAAGTGATTTGCCCAAGTTCAGAGAACTAGTAAGTATCTGAAGCTGGATTTGAAATCAAGTCTTCCTGACTCTGGGCCCAATGTTCCATCCATTTCAATAGCTAGCTGGTAAAGAAAGGTTGAGAAGACAAAAATACCCCAAAAGTGGCTTGCACATATTTGGATTTAATCAGTTAAAAGTAGTTAACTAAAGACAGACTCTACTATTGATTCAGGGAGTTGATCTGATTAAAGGAAATCTTCAGTTCTGGGAACTGATCAGAGAGAATAACTCATATGGTTTGAGAAGAATTGGCTGGTGGAAGAGTTGACTGGGGAAAGGCTAACTTGTTCTCTAGTACCATAACTTGAGGGAAAGGAAACCATTCAAAGACTTATCCACTATTTTCTTGTCAGTCACAGGTCTTGAAAGAGATAAGCCCTCAAAGTAACTAGGGTAACCTCAAATAATTTTGAGGATCCTTGGTTGAAACACTTTTTCTCTGAAATAGTATCACACTGCATCAATGCCTAACCCAAGGAGCAGATGTGGAAAGTTTCATAGATCCCTGCTCTAAACATGCTGTGGGTAAAAGAGTTTAATATTTCCTCATAAATCCGAGAGACAGAGGAGCAACTTTGTCCAACATGAGAGTGCGGAAGCTCAGAAGTGGTCCCATCCAGTAAGTGACCCATGGTGTAGACCAGGGGTCGGCAACCTTTTTGGCCGTGAGAGCCATAAATGCCACATTTTTTTAAATGTAATTTCATGAGAGCCATACAGTGCTCACAGTGCGTGCTCCTGTAACAGCGCCTGAAAAAAAAAATTGACTTTATGGCTCCTGCAGAAAGAGCCACATCTGGCCCTCAAAAGAGCCAGATATGGCTCGAGAGCCATAAGTTGTCGACCCCTGGTGTAGACTATACTCCAAGAAGGACACTTATATCTAGACTTGCAATACAGAAGGAAGCATGAGCCACCTGGGAACATGGACTTCCTTATTCTCATACCTCACTACTAGGATTCTGTATCTTTGTGCTCACTTTCCCCAGAGATGCTGTGTACATTTATGAGAGATCACAAACAAGATTTACGGGTAGACTCATGTAATATTTTCCTTATTCTTACTTTTGTTTTTATTTAGTAAATATATATTATCATTAGTCTTCTTTTACTTTTTCTTAAATGTTTAATTTGTCATAAATTTCTCATAAATATTTAATAGTTAATTATGTTATTGTATCATTGTTACTCATTTGTGTACATGGGAAACACTCAGATGGGGATTTAGAAGCTAAAGTGTTGAATACTAGGAGTATATATATATATATATATACATATATATATATATATCCTCCTCACTAGGATTCATATTCTCCTCAAATTTTTCATTTTTTAATTTTGTTTAATATATTCTTGCTGCCTTGTGAAGTCATTTGCTTCTAGTTGTTGAGTTCTGTTTTTTAAAGACTGAATTTCATCCCTGGCTTTTTGGTCATCCTTCTCTTTCTGATTTTCTTTGTAGATCATCTTTTGCCTTCTTTGCTTCATTTTCAAGCTGGCCA
>NC_058130.1:523515055-523546118 GCF_016433145.1 Gracilinanus agilis
GGGCGTGGGGGGGGGAGAGGACTTTGCTGTGAAAGGCATCTCATAAAAGTCCCATTTGTTGGAAGACGGGAGGAAGTGGAGGCAGCTTTGGCACACGTGGCCCATGGTGCTAAATTAACTGTTAACACAAATAATCAAAGTACAAGGCCCATCAAGCCGCTGGCGCCAGCAAAATGAGGGAGAGGCCAGGTCAGCCTTGCTCCAAGGAGCCAGGCCGCTAGCAGGTGGAGACGAACCAAGGGACCGGACAGGATGGAAGTGCTTACAGAACACAGTGACCAACTGACAGAGGAAAACGCCACTGCACTCCCGCCTTCCAGCTATTGTGTGGGCTCAGGGTTTCGTGGGTATTTTTATTTTCCTTATTTATTTATTTATAAACGGGGGTATTTTTAATGCACTGATGATGAAGCCCTCCCGATGCCGACTGGCCAGGTCTGAATGTGTTTCAAGCCTTATTTGGCGATGGGACCGAAAGAACAGCTGAGCAAAACACTTAAGAGTTATCGGAGGTCAAAAAAAAGAAAAAAAAAAAAAAGATGAAAGACACAACCCTGCCCCACGACTGCTCTGGAGAAGAATACTCAAAGAACAAACAGGATCTCCCAAACAATTAAAGCCGGGGCTCTCGGTGCCTCTGGATCTGCCATACTTCTGCCTCTCATTCAGGACCCAAGGTCCGCGCCTCGGTTCTTGGAACATAGGCAGCTCCTCCCCACCGGCTGGATTTTCCAGGTCTAGCCAAAACTGGAGAAAACTAGATTTGGAACATTTCAGGGTCCAAATCCAAAGTGAAAGTCCCTTACCGAAGAGTAGTCATTAGAATTCTGCTTGGTATTCACAGACCGTTTCTTTTTTTTTATTGTTATTATTTTCATTCTTCTTGTTTTGAAAGTATCTTCAATTATTCTTAATATTCCTTTGTATGGTCCTGCCAAAAAAACGCATCCTCAATTTCTAGAGAATAGGATTGAATGATTAAGGATACATTAGAGTATTATTAATCAGTGACAAAGTCACAAAGACTCCATATTTTTAGACACCTCATCCTCTGCCCTAAACCCTAGAAAATAGGCATCATTAGAGGTTTGAACTCATAGCTAAAGCATGTAGTTTAGACCCACTTTTACCAGGAACTTGGATAGAATACACCCCATTTAGATAGGTGTGGACAGAAATCCCAAGTAAATTCAATGTGATTTGGTACTCAGACAGAAATTCTCAAGTCTTGGAAACCTGTTTTTTGTTTTTGTTTTTGTTTTTTGCAGAACGCATCTCATGAGGGGAAATGTCTTTATTATTAAAAGTTTTGACTGTCTAAAAATTAAACATTAATGCATATTCTGTAGGGAAAGTATCTCTCCCTCCATCCAAGAACTTCTCCAAGCATTAAAACATGTCTTGAATTATAAGCAGCTAGTAACAAAAGACTAAAGAACAAAAACTGAGCAACGGCATGAAATGCATACACATATATCCAGTATATTTTCATAAATATTTGGCTCTGGTGTACATGTCAGATGATTACTCTAAGGACATCTGAATGAGACTTTAGCTGTATCTACAGGGACCCAAATCAGTTTTTAAAGTTAAAACCGATGTCAAATTAGCATCTGCACAAGCTTACCTGCATACCTTAAGTACACTCTGTTCTTTTGCCTTTTAGAATTCTTCTCTTCTTTCAAGGCAGGATGTAGGTGCCCTCTCTCCCTTGTAGCCTTCTCAGATCCTCCTTAATTAAAAATGTACTTTCCCCCAGAAAAATGCTTAGCATCGTTTATCTGAATCTCTCTTTTGTTGCCATCACAACCTACCTTTTACCATACAAATATGTAATGTCATTTCCCATCCCTACTCCTACTAAAGTGAAAAGCTCCTTAAAGTCAAGGACTGTTCTTTCTTATCTTTTCATTCCTAACTCCTAGCAGAGTGCCCTTATTGAATTAATTTTAAAAATTTATTCTTTTAAAACATATTTAAATTTTAAATATATATATATTTTTTAATTTAAAACCCTTACTTTCCATCTTGGAATCAGTACTGTGTATTGGTTCCAAGGCAGAAGAGTTATAAGGGCTGGGCAATGGGGGTCAAGTGACTTGCCCAGGGTCACATAGGTGGGAAGTGTCTGAAGCTAGATTTGAACCTAGGACCTCCCATCTCTAGGCCTGACTCTCAATTCACTGAGCCACCCAGCTGCCCCCTAAATATATTACTTTTTAAGTATTTGTTGAATTAAATTTTGCAAAATCGAATTAAATCAGGTCAATAGGCTTTATTAAGTATTTATTGTGTCAGGCACTATGCTGAATGCTGGAGATATAAATATAAGCAAAAAAAAAAAAAAATCCCTGCCCTCAAGAGTTTACACTCTCTAATGGGAGAAGACTACAAAAAAAGAAAGTTGAAAAGTTCCCCCTTGAGAGGGGGGAAATACAATATTATGTCCTACTGAGGACATAATAGAAAGAAAATAGAAGAATGATGGATGAGGTTCTTCCTCAAAATGGAGGTTCCAGAAGGAACTCGTCAATGGCAGAAGGGGACCAATAGGATGGAGGGAAAAGAAAGTGGAAGCATGATTGTGAAGTTCTTTC
Organism: Gracilinanus agilis; assembly: GCF_016433145.1. Classification (NCBI taxonomy): domain Eukaryota; kingdom Metazoa; phylum Chordata; class Mammalia; order Didelphimorphia; family Didelphidae; genus Gracilinanus; species Gracilinanus agilis. The sequence continues at coordinate 523,517,653 of NC_058130.1, forward strand.
TGTCATTTATTCAAGAAGATGTAGGTTTTTTAAACAATTTTAAGTGAATTTAACTTTGTTTTTACCAAGTTCAAATAAATAAACATATACACATGGATATAGCTTATAGGAATACCCCCAGAAAAATATTTCCCCTATATAAAAGGTCCCTAACTTGAGGTGCTAAAGAAGAAAACTAAAATAGAAATGTTCAACCAGCTGCTCTCAAGTATAATGATGGGATCAAAGGACAGAAAAGGCCTTCAGGTGGTTCTCTCTCTATTTAGAGTCTGGGTCTCAAAAAATGAAGTCTTCCTGATGCACCAATCTGGATCTGACTGGGTGAGGTTCTGGTCCTTAGTTAAAGGTCTCTAAGCAATAGATAGTAGTAATCCAGCTTCCCAAATACACAGAGCTAGGTTCAAACAATACAATAAGGTTTTCTCCCAATTTGCACAATTAAATAGTGTTTTCTCACAAAACAGAAGTTGAATTAAACCTATAATTGAATAGAAAGAAAACTAAGTTCACCCCAGATTTGAGTCACAAAGTGGAATCAGTATTGTTCACTCAATTCTCATCACTACTTGTTGTCCTAATCCGCTCAATTCCCTCAGTTGGTGGTAAGAATGAAGATAGTGGGTAGATTTCTGAACTTAGAATCTGAAGAGCTGGGTTTGAATCTCACCTGAGGAATTTACTAGCTATGTGATCAAGGGCAAATCCCTACCTTCTCAATGCCTCAGTTTTCCCATCTGTAGAATGGGTGTAATAATATTTACAATTTGGATACAGTTATGGGACTATAGGACAGAAATCACTGACCTTTCCAGTTCTTCTAAAAAGAAGCTCCAGAATTTTTTTAAATGCCTAGTATATATAAAATATCCAGACTAAGCATCATAAATAGCATAAGCATTATAAACATAATTGGTCCAGAATGCTCTCTAGTGTCAGGTGCAAAAGGCATGACTAGAAATGAAAGAAGTTTACTTATCTCCACCTAAATATCAGATAGACCTGAGAAGGTTATCCTGGAGGTAGAAATAAAGCAGGTCTATCTGATATTTAGGTGGAGATAAGTAAACTTCTTTGTATCTGTCTGTGTCAGTCAGATGCAAAGATAGTTCCACCTCACAAAGGAGCTGAAATAGCCCTAAGGTTAAGGGTTATATTCCTAGAGGAATTTCAGGCAACTGCCTATAGAAAAGAGGCCACTGCATTTCAACAGAGAGCTAGTAGTATGGTGGGCAAAGATGTCCAGTCAGATGTAGTGGCTGGAGAAGCCAAGGCTAGCAGATTGCTTGAGTTTCTGGATTCTAAACTATTCGAAGGTCTAAAGCTGATCCACAAACTCGGGCATCATTGTAATGAGCTCCCAAGCTTGGATGTGGGAATGTAGAGCCACCAGACTGGCTAAGGAGAAGGAAAGTGGCCCATATCAGTAAAACAGAATAATTTAAAGCTTCTGTGCTGGTTAATATTGGGAATAGGCTGGTGAAGTTTTTTTACTTCTAGCTCAGGCAAAATAAGAAGAGCCAGGCTAAAAAAATTGCCTAGCACATGACATTAGCAGCCCCATGGGAAAGTCACAGGAACTAGCTTCACAGTCAGAGACAAATAAAGCTGGGACGTCTTAAATATGAGTTGTCTGATCTATATGGGATCTCTCATAACAATAGTAAGTGAATTCATGAGATCGCACCACTTTTGTTGTTCAGTTATTTCAATTGTATCCAACTTTGGAGTTTTCTTAACAAAGATACTGGAGTGGTTTGCCATTTTCTTCTCCAGCTCATGTTACGGATGAGGAAACTAAGGAAAGCAGGGTTAAGCGGCTTGCCCAGGGCCACACAGCTAGTGTCACGCCTGACAACATCAGGAAGATGAGTCTTCCTGACTCCAGACCCAGCACTCTATCCACTGCATCCTTCATCTAGCTTCCCCTCTACATATCCCTTTGTGTATAGTAATGCCTTTCCTTGTCATTTACCCTTCTATTCTTTTTAAAATAAAGCCTTTGCTTTTAAATTAATTTTTCCTCTGTTTTTGGACTAGTTAAAAAAGAATAAAAGCATTAGGAAAACTTGTGATCCATGATTTTGAACAGATGCTGGCCCAAAGAGTATCTATAACATTCTGTGTTGCTTTCAGGGACTCCCACAGAAGAGAGATGGTTACTTATATTATCTGGTTTTTAGGGTTCAATTTAATTCAACAAACTTTTTTAAAACATCTATTATGTACAAGACCCTGTGGTTAGGCACAAAGGACACAAAGACAAAAATCGAAGAGTCTCTGATCTCAAGAATAAAATACACACTCAACTAAGTAAATGCAAAGCATTGCAAATTCATTTCAAGAGGGAGAAAGCACTGATAATTAGAGAAAATTAAGGAAAGTGTTTCTTAGGATGTGCTTCCTGAGCTAAATTTTGGAGTAAAGCAAGGATTCTCTGAGGGAGAGGTAAGGAAAGAGTTTTACAGACACAGGATGACTGATGCAAAGGCATGGAATGCGATAGAGAATGGTGTGCTTAGGGAAAACAAATGAGGATGTTAAACTAGAAAATTGTGAAGAAAGGGGTATAACATAAAATAAGACTGGAAAAGTAGAAGAGAATGTGGATGGCTCAAAATGCTAGGCTGCACAGTTTATTTTTTATCCCACAAGTAGCAGGAAGCCAATGAGATTTTGAAGAAAAGAGGTGACAATTACACCTTTGTTTTTAAATATATAACTTTGGCATCTGTTTGGAAAAATGGATTTCAGGATCATAGATTGAAAACTGAATAGGACCATAGATGTCATCATATCCCACCACCTCCTTTTACAGATGAGAAAAATGTTCCAAATGGCTAAGTGATTTGCCCAAAGTCACACAGGTAGTAATTATCTGAGTCAGTATTCCAACCTAGATCTTCCTGACTACAAATCCATTGCCCAATCTATTATCCACTCCAAAACTGTAGACAGAAGAGATTGGCATCAGGAAAACCTATTTGGAGGTCTCACTGCAATAATCCATGTGAAAAGTGATGAGATACTGGCCCAGAGGCTGTATGTGTAGAAAGAATGGGACACAGACAAGAGATGCAGTTGAGATAGAATCAACTAGACTTTGCAGCTTAGATAACAAGACATTGCAAAGAAAGTTTTTGTAGGCACTTAAGAGCAGCTAGGTGGCTCAGTGAATAGAGCTTAGAATTCAAATTGGGTCTCAGACACTTACTAGCTGTGTGACCCTGGGCAAGTCATTTATTCCTGTTTGCCTCCATTCTTTATTTGTAAAACGAGTTGGGGAATGGCAAACCACTCGAAAATCTTTATCAAGAAAACCTCAAATGGGGCCAATGAGGAGCTAGACATGACTGAAAATTGACTGAACAACAAAAGTACTTTACAAATATGAACTATTAATATGTCATAAGGACAGGACCACATGTCAGCACATGGCAAAGTGGCACACATGTACACACATACACACACACAAATTTAACTTTAATGTGTTAAGCATTTGCTGTTTCCACTATGTGCCATTCTGGAAAGAATATTGGATTTTAAGATGAAGGAATTTGTTTCAGATCCTATTTCCTACCTTTGTGACTATTTAGCAAGTCATTTAATTTCTATGGGCCTCAGTTTCCTCATGTGTAAAATAAGAGTTGGATTAAATGATCTCTCAGATCCCTTCTAGAACTAAAATTAATCATTCCTATGCAAGGGGTCACTAGATAAAAGCAAAGAAAAATAAGAAACCCTTCCTACCTTTCATGTGGAATTCTTTTCCAATAATTGAAACTCATGAAATTCAAAGATCCTTACAGATTATCTAATCCAACCTCTTTAATTTACATATGAAGAAACTGAGGCCCACAGAGGCAAAATGATGGACCCCAGGCATTTGGCAATTTGTGAATAGCTCATAGCATCACAGAGATAGAGGCAGGCAAAATAAATGAGTATAGAAAAGATAAAAGAGTAATAGGGTAGGGGGTCTGCAAGATATCTCTAAGAAGAAAACTCACTACCCTACCTTACCTAAAAGTCTATTCTCATCCCTTGTCTTAGCAACTCCATAGGCCAGTGCAAATGGACGGAAACAGGAAAACATCCTCTCCTCCCAGTGTAACCTTAGGTAGGGGGAGTGTGGAGCATTCTGACTCTGTTTCTCATCTAAGAATTGCTTAACTCTGAACTTCATAGCAAGAATGAATCATCACCAACCCCAGCAATAATTCCACATGAGCCTAGAACATGTAGCCCCTCTATTGCTATCCACTCTGACCAATGGAGGTCATTTGAGCACACAGGTACTACCAGAGAGGCACATAGAAATACTCAATGTATAATTAGCAAAACTAGAAAGAAAATAGACTCTTAAAAATAGAGGCAAGTTAAACTTGGCCTAGGAATCTGAAAGCCTGGGTTCCAACTCTAAAATCCTATGATTCTAGAAAAAAAAAAGAGCCATAAATTCAGCTCCATGTTAGAAAAGGTAAGCCATTTAACTAGGTCAGGTAAACAAAATGATATTTGGACAAACTCGGTCCAACTCTCAGGACACATAATGAAAGCTCTGAATTAGGTTGGAAAGGGATCAGGTTATCCATAATTGTATCCTAGTTAATGGCAGTTTAGCTTTGGAGATGCAGCCAGCTAAACACTGCCCCTCTTTGGCTATCTACAAACTATTCACAACAGATGGAGTCTGTTGCAATTCCATGGTACCACCATGATACTCGTAATGCCCTTCAGTGCACAATGAGACTGGATACAAGACCTCAAGACCCTTCTCTCAAAATAAACCAAGAGGATGTCATCCTTGACTTAATGGGACAAAAACCTACATGACTTGAAATGATAAACAGTAAATGCTTTTTATAGCAGCAGCCATCCTAGATGGCACAATATTTAGCCCCATTGAGGATTATACTTGCTCTTTTTTCAAATATACAATTTATGCTCATCTTAAAGTTTGCTGGAACAAATTGTAAACTCCCCTGCTTCATGATATACAAGTAATAAGGTGGTAGAAGAAGCCCTAGAAGAAGCTCAGAGAAATAGTCTTTGAATCCCAGCTCTGCATATCTCTTTATGGAGCTCCCTTCACTTTTCTGCATCTATAAGGAACTGGGAGGGTTTTTTTTAAATATCTACAGAGATAATCTATTTGCTTCTAGCAAGCACACTACTCTGGCACAGTGAAGAGAACACTGAGACTGAGATCAAGAAGATCTGAGTTCAAATTTGACCTCAGATGGTTACTGGTTGTTTGAACTCAAGCAGGTCGCTTAACTGTTGTTTGTCTTAGGTTCTTCAGCTGTAAAATGGGAACAATAATAGAACCTACTTCATAGGTCATTGTGAGAATCAAATGAGATGATGATATTTCCAAAATGCTTAGGAGAGTGCCTGGTACATAGTAGGTGCTTAATAGTGCCTATTCCCTTGTCCTTCCTCCCTTTATTGCTTGAGTGCTTTGGGGATGAGAAAAGCCCTGGTTACTTCAAGCTGATCTTGCATGATTCAGCATAGAAGACATTCTGGCATAATCAAATTCTTCAAAAAGCCAATGTTTCTGAATAACTTTTGCCCACAGATGGCTTTTCCTTCTTTCTCCATCCTCTAACTGTGGTTAACCCAAAAAACTCAGTCTTCCATCCTCAACCATATGCTCTTTTCCTTTTGATCACTCAGAAAAGTTCATTTACTTCTTATGTATTCAACTATTACCTCTACACTGAAAATTCTCAGATCCCTACATTTAATTCTGACCTCTCCTTAGATATCTTCAATCATGACACATGAGTTCTACCCTTTCTCTCTGGGAAAATTGGACTCCACCCCTAAAACTTCCCTGGTCTAATATTTTATTTTCTATACTTCCATAGCATTCTTTGGGTATCTCCAGACATGCCATAACTCCTTCCATCCCTCCTTTATATATTATCTTCCTGTATCAGAATTTACGCTACTTGATAGCAAAGATTGTCTTAGCATAGTCCTTGACATTTAGTAAGTGCTTAATACATCTGTTAATACATGTGTCTGTCTGTATGTGTCCATTCAGTAATCCAGTCCAAATGGAAAAGATAACAGGAAACCATTGAGAACTTCCTATTCCTTTGAGTTGTGGATACCCAGCCCAGATGTCAGAATCAGGGATTTTTCCTTTAGCTGAATGAACATAAAGTCTAGACTGAGGATTTTCATGGAGCTTCCAGGGAAGAGCAGAAAAAAGGTTCAAGAATGGAAGATTTGCTCTTCTTCCAAAGACTTTCTTTTTCCTCCTGGTTGAACTATAATAAGAAGAACCACTTTCTGGTTAGGTACCTTGTTGCTAGGGCCCAAAGCTCTTCAGTAGTAAAATAACCCAGCCAGACCAGAAAAAGGATTCTTTTTTTCCCAATGGGTTATACTTGTATTATCTATCACTCAAAATCTATTTTCATATTATTCTTTTTGTAATTATCTTTTAAAACCAAAACCCCAAATCATATACTCAAATAAATAAGTGTTAAATCATATGTTTTCTTCTGCATTTCTGCTTCAACAGTTCTTTCTCTTGATATGGATAGTATTCTTTTTCATAAATTCCTCAGAATTGTTCTGGATCAATACGCTGCTGTTAGTAGCAAAGTCTATTACATTTGATCATCCCAAAATGTTTCAGTTATTGTGTACAATGTTTTCCTGGTTCTACATATTTTACTCTACATCTGTTCATGGAGGTCTTTTAGCTCTTTCTGAAATCACCTGGTTCATTATTCCTTATAGCACAATACTATTCCATCAACATCATCTACCACAATTTGTTCAGCCATTCCGCAATCGAGAGACATCTCTCAGTTTCCAATTTTTTGCCTCCACAAAATGTGCAGCTATAAATATTTTTGTACAAACAGGTCCATCCCCATTTTTTTATCTGTTGTATTGGAATACAAACCTAGGAGTCATATTGCTGGATCAAAAGGCATGCATTCCAAAGAAGGACTCTTTAGACCACCCTAACTAATATCAAGAATGCCCAGAGAGCAGGTCCCTCAATAGTCCTTTATTGAAAGAGTCAATTCAAATGGAAACAACAGAGAGCTGTTGGCAAAGATCATAAGAGATAAGAAAGCAATGGTCAACTGAATTAGTTTCCTTTGTTTAAGAGGGATCTCATCACACAGCTATTGGTAACAGTAGGAAATACTCCATGTAGAACTTTGTCAGACTTGGAGATATAAAAATTCACTTCAGTTTCTTTGATTCTTCTTTCCTTATAAGTAAAAGAACACTTTGATACATCACAGCCAGTGTGCCTTGAAGGCTTAGGACTGATATCCTAGTCAAAATATTTGTATGTAAACAGGAACAATGGTGCCACTGAAAGAAATACTAAAGTCAAAAGCAGTCATTTTATCAGAAAAGATAATAAAAAATGACTTGGGAAGTGATATTTTACATGCATGTACATTGTATCAACTAGTTTGTAAGCACCTTAAAGACAAAAAAAAGAGGTCCTTTACATCCTCAACATCAATGCCAAGGCCAAAAAGAGCAATTCAGGTGACTGACTATTCCTGAGGAAATACTTGAGACTAACAAGGGGTTAACAAGGCAGAATAACCTACAGCCCCAGGCTCTGTTAAGGGCTATAGCATCCTGTAGCATTTGAGAGGCACTATGGTACAGTGGAAAGAGTAATGACTCCAAAGTCAGAAGCCAGACTTCAAATCTTGGCCCTGCCATATCTACTTCCATGACCATAGGCAAGTCATTAAACTCCTATGGGCTTTGGTTTCACCATATGTTAAAAAAAAAAATCTAGGAAGTCCAGCAGTTGGACTAGCTGAATTTAAGGTCTCTTCTCATTCTAATTTATGATCCTTTGATATCATTTTGTGGATATAGGAACCCAGCTCCTATGATTTCAATTATCATTGCTATGAAAGACTTATATGAACTGATGAAGTGATGAAGTTAAATGAGCAGAACCAGGAGAATGTTGAAGGCAGCAACAATAGTGTATGATGATCGACTGTGAATGATGTAACTATTATCAGCAAGGCAAGGATCCAGGACAACTCCAAGGGACTCATGACAAAAACACCTCTCCACTGCCATAGAAGGAACAGATAGAATCTGAATGCAGATCGAAGCACACCATTCTTCACTTTAATTTCCTTCATGAATTTTTCTCTAGTACAAATGACATGTCTCTTCTTTCTCAACATGATGAACATGGAAATAATATTGTATGATAGCACATGTACAACCTATATCATATTATCTGCCATCTTGAGGAAGGGTGAAGGGTCTGAGGGAGGAAGAATGCATGGCAAAATGTCAGAAAACGATTATTATGGGCTACTACATGGCTTAGTGAGAGAGAGCCAGACCTGGAGAAGGGATGTCCTGGGCTCAATTCTGGTCTGAGACATTTCCTAGCTATGTGACCCTGCAAAAGTCACTTAAACCCATTTTCTTAGCCCTTTCTACTCTAAGACAGAAAGTAAGGGTTTTTTAAAAGTCTTTTTAAAGAAAACAATTACTAAAATTGCATCTACATGTAATCTGAAAAAATATGTAAAATAATTAAAAAACAAACAAAAATATCATTGTTATGCCAATGATTCTCAGATCTATTTGTCCAGCTCAATACTTTCTCTTGACCTCCATCTTCCAACTGCCAATTAGATATATCAAACTAGAATGTCCCATGGACATTTTTTTTTTTTTAACCCTTAACTTCTGTGTATTGACTTATAGGTGGAAGAGTGGTAAGGGTAGGCAATGGGGGTCAAGTGACTTGCCCAGGGTCACACAGCTGGGAAGTGTCTGAGGCTGGGATTTGAACCTAGGACCTCCCGTCTCTAGGCCTAGCTCTCAATCCACTGAGCTACCCAGCTGCCCCCCCATGGACATTTTAACTCAACATATCCAAAACTGAACCCATTACCTTTCTCTCCAATCTTTCCCTTCTTTCAAACTACTTCATTACTGTCAAGGGCATCACAATGATCCCAGTCCCCCCAGGCTCACAGCTTAGGTGTCATCCTCAAGTCCTCACTCTTTCTCACACTCCCCATGTACAATCCATGGCGAGCCTCGTTTATCCCACCTTCTTAAGACCTCTTGTATATGTCTCCTCTATTCTGACACTGCTACTATCTTGGTACAAATCCTCATTACCTCACATCCGGACTATTATTATAACCTATGGTCTATTTCCTCATCTCAAATCTCTCCTCTCCAGACAGCTATCAAAGTGATCTTCCTAAAGCATAAGTTGGACCATATCACTTACATATGTTACCCCTAGAATCAAGTATAAAATTTGGTTTTTTAAATCCTTCAAAACTTGGTCCCTTCCTGTCTTTCCAGAATCCTTATATGCTACCCCACTCCATTTACTCTGTAATCGAGTAGCACTGGCCTCCTTGCTATTTCTTGAACTCCATCTCCTGACCTTTTTCATTTTCCTTAGATGTTCTTCATGCCTGGAATACTTCCCTGACTTCCTTCAAATTCCAACTTAAGTGCCACTTTCTACAAGAAGGTTTTCCTGATCCTCCTCAATGCTAGCACTTTTCTATGATTTTCTGCAATTTATCCTATGTATTTCTTGTTTGTACATAGTTGTTGTATGTAGTCTTGTTTGTACATAGTTGTATGTAGTCTACCCCCTCCCCATAGACTATGAGCTCCCAAAGAGAGTGAGTGTTTGGGGGATGTTGTTTTGTTTTCACCTTTATTTTTATCCCAGTTCTTAGCACAGTGCATAATGCATCATAACTACATAATAATGCTTATTGATTGACTGACTAGAAGCAGTCATAACTGGGAATACTTCCACCTAGGGAAAAAATATTTGAGGCAGAATTGCTGTGGTAGCTGTGGCAGCAACATATGAAACATGGATGCATCTGTGTGAAGATTCTCAGGTCAGAATCTTGGGACCAGACAAGGCACTAGGACTATGACTCACAGTATAAACTAGTAGAAGGCTCCAAGGCTCAAATTCCCAGGGATAATGGTCTCTAGACTTCTAGACTTGGAAGAACTATGTACTCCAGGAGGAAGTATACCTCTTCCCCCACCTTACCTATGTTGGCACCCTGGTGAGCCTGCATTAATTACAACTTTGTAATAGAGAGAAAAGTTATATAATGTAATTTCAGTGACTGAAATCCTTTAAAAACCTGACCCAGAGAATATTCTGGAAAGACAAGGAAGGGAATTGGTTTTAAAAATATAATGTTTACTGTAACATGAGCTCAGCTGATAATTATTTTAAAGAAGGCTTTATTATTAAGCTCAGTGCCTTGGACCTAGCAGGAGCTCATTGAATATACAACTAAGTCCTAATTGGAACCAATAATGAATCTTCTGAAGCAGTCACATTATTTGAATTTGTACTCTATATTTCTATTGGGCTGGAACCAATTACCATATTTATACAATTATAAATTCAAATAGTATGAATTCAAATGGGATTCATTATATGTATTAATCAGGACCTAGCTATATGTCAAGTTGATTAGATTACTACAAAATGATGAAAATTAATCTCTTCTAGTTCTACTACATTCACAAACCACACATGGAAGCAAAGAATTAACTCTAAGGAACTACTTAACAAGATCATTTAAACCTTTTCTAATCTAATTCATTTTATAGGTCATATAACCTTAGAACACTTTATGCCTTTCCCTCCCATAGTTATTTTTTTTTTGTCCAACTGAAAAGTTTGGAGTCAGCTGAATTTGACACCTCTTGCAAAATTCCAAAGGTTCAAAAAGTAATGCAATTTAAAGCCAAGGGTATTTTTTAGAAATATACTCAGGAGGTCATCATTTAATAAGAAAAAGAGAAGTGAAAGGTGATAGAGGAATGCAGGTTTTCACTTATTACGATGACAAACATTTTCGTTACTGTTTATATTTCCACCAATTTAGCTATAGTTCAAAGAGCTTACTCCAGAAATGGAAGGGGAAATTTATAGACATAAAACTTTTAAGAATAGGACACTGGCCAGGTTTAGTATCTGTTTTAAAAGACAGGCTTTATTGTATCCAAGTGTGTGACAATATACAGGACAAGACCAATTAGAACTCCATAGGCAGAGTTGTAGATGCAATGGGGCCATTTCCATTTGCAGCTGGATTTTGCTGCCTACCCTATTCTAAGTATGCACATTCATCTCTTACAAAAGAGCATCTTAATTTCATCCCAATGTTTAACTTCCAGTGTTCTGCTCACTCAGCCAGCAGGAGATCCTTTGATGCTTGTCCAGTTACGGAAGAAGGAAAGAGATAGAAAGAGTGAGACAGTAAGGGACAGAAAACATTTGTCATTCATGTGATCTGAACTCTAGTATGTTTACATATTGTAGTCATTTGGGATGATTAAATGTCATTTAAATCCTGTTCTGGTAGGACTTTTTTCCTGCCTCTAGGAACTCAGAGCTCTCTATTTTCTTCTCTCAAGAATCCAAGGATATTGTACTGTCATCATCATAAACCCAAGTAAAATAAAATTCAAAATCAAATAAAATAGAGAAAGGAAGAACAAAATAAAATATAACAAATGCAGATAATCCCAAATTTTAGTGGGTTCACAAGAAACTAAAGACATTTTTTAGCTAATCTGCTCAATACATTTTTTTTTCATTCTAAACTAATGTCTAGCAAAGTATTTGTCTTTACCAAGAAACTAGTTTGAACATAACGAAACCTTTCAGGCATGCTCAGTCCCATATGGTCAACAAAGAGAAGGCTAAACTTTCATGTTTTACCTGATTTTTCTAAAACATTAATTTTAGTTTGTGCCTTTTCTTGCCTTTGTTAGTGTTGGACAGAAAGCATCAGAATTCCACTACTAGAATAGCTGAGGTTTCCAAAGAATTCAGGAACTTAATTTATTGGAAATCAAGAGAATTTATTTCAAATTCTCTCAAATTTATCATCTCCCATTGATAAAACTCAAGTGTTTAACCTTGGCCTTACATTCCACCCCCACTGCCCTGTCACCATCAGGCTCCAGGACAACAGATTTGCTTTTTTCCATTCATTTTCTAACCTGATGCAAAACACAAGGCAATTTCCTGGAAGACTCTAATTTTTCCAGGATATTTCAACAAGTGTTTAAAGAAGTATTGCAGTTGTCACATTGGCAACCTAAAACACCAGAATAAGAACAGGGGTGCCTGGGCTAAACATCCTATCTTAAAAGTTGGATTTCTTCTCTTACACTTTTGTGTGACTTAAAACATCATTCAAACCATCCACCTAAAATTTATGAGAGGAAAGAAGAGAACTTCAGTTCCATTTTGGTAACTACCTTTCCAATCCAGCTCAGTGAAACAATTCTTTATCCAAACAGAAATATTTCTTAGCCTGATTAATGTTTTGCTTTCATGTTTAGCCCCACCATTACCCGCAGTGTGATTGTTGTTATTGTTCAACCATATCCAACTCTTTGTGACTCTATTTGGACTTTTCTTGGTAAAGATACTAGAGTAGTTCACTGTTTCCTTCCAGCTCATTTTACAAATGAGCAAACTAAGGCAAACAGTGTTAAGTGACTTGCCTAGGGTTACATGGATAGTAAGTGTGTAAGGCTAGATTTGAACTCAGGAAGATGACTCTTCCTGGCTCTAGGTCTGGCATTCTATCCACTGTGCCACTTAACTGCCCAGATACCATGATTAGAACCTAACAGGACCAAAAAGTCATTAGACTAAACAAAGTGAGTGCTGTATGATCATGGACAATGCTTCATAATCTTTATGCTTTTATTTTCCATGTGTTTTGTGTGTGTATGTGTGTGTGTTTTGAGGAAAGGTTATTATCACACATAGATAATATGTGTGATAACAACAGGGAGAAAATGTGAAGAAGGAGGATGGAATGCCACATTATAGTCTGACTTTTGTTCTGGTTAATCTAGATTCATTTAACAGTTCATTTCATCCCACACCACATATGGAAGTCCAGGTGAAAATGAAAATAAATATGGACATATAGACTAGAAGGTTGAATTCCCAATTTTCAAAGGAGAAGAACAATTAAATTTTCTTTCTTGAAAGAAATACATTTATGTTCATTGTCATTTATCTTGCTTTTCATGACTAAAATGAAGAGAGAAGCTGGAACAACTAATTCTTCCAATTTAAAAAGCAGTAAAACGTCCTTGTATGTTTTCCTCACTATATTATATATTATAAAAGTATTATATATTATAAACATATTTTCTCATCTTTCCACTGAATACTTCTCTTGTCTTTCTATCCCATCTTTCTGGTTTCATAGTCTGAGTTTATATCTGTTACCAAACCATGTTGCATAATCTGAACTAAAAACTACTTTTTATTCCTTTAGGTGCTGTGTGTTTATAAGCTAGGGAGGGTGTTCAAAATGGGACAGATATTACTAAATGTTTAAATGCTTTAAGATAAGGAGCCATATGCACCATTGTTTTAAGACCTTCCATTGCATGTTGAGAACCAAACTGAAAACATTCCAGAAGCAGTGAGTCCATGTTTTGGTCAGAATAATTCACCAAGAAACATTTGCAAAGTGGTTTTCTAGATGATAGAGTAGAAGCATTTTGAAAGAGAAATGCATGAAGATAGAGGGGAAGCTCAGAAACAATTCTAATGATATGACCTCTACATCATATGCATTATTTTTTAACTGCCAAATTATCAGTCACATTAAAAAGGAAGACTTGGAATAATTAAATAATTGTTTCAAAGAAGAAATTTTTCATAGAATCATAGATGGTAGTACTAAAAGAAAATATTCTCAGATAATTTTGCCTAGTGTAGCATTAGCTATCTGGAAAGATGCTTCAATTCTTTTGTTTCTTTTTCTATTATTGCAATGGAGGGACTGACCAATGGGAAAGTCCTTGGGAGCATGCATATTATACTTCACATTATATAGTTCCTCCAAGTCTTGGCAGGAGGTGAGCCTGATTCTAGAAGTTTGTGATGATGTGGAATGAAGAGACCTGGTTCTCCACTTTAGAGTACAAACAGTTATTCTGAGACTTTACCATCTACTTATAGCATACTATAGAAAACGTCTTTAGGTTTGTCTACTGATCTGGAGTAGATTACACATAAAAGGCCTTCCTAGAGAGGCCTGATCTTTTTTCCCTATTCATAATTGGATGGAAAGATGACTCTTTGACCTTCAGAGGAGATAGGAGGAGTGGGAGCCCTTTCCACCACTAGGCAGGACCATAAGTACATAGCATACCAGGCAAGTCTATGTTTGGGATGAAGCCACCTCCTATTTATATCTTCTTTTCTTTGGTATAGGGTTCTTTCTATGACTTTGAAAGGTCAGAGGATCTGAATTCCAGCGATAGACGTCCATGCTAGAATTTTTTAGCAGCAAAACCCAATATAAGAGTGCTGTCCTAAGGACTTTCGTGCTTGATTCCCACGAATGGCAAGTTGATGGGACAGCTGAAACACTATGCCCTAAAGACAAGGGAATGAATTATCCATCTGCTAGGTTGATTTGAAAGTGAACTTGGTAAGGCACTTTCTGGCAAGTTTTAAGTTTGAATTCACTCTTCTCAAATGGATGTAGAGGAGATAGTATAGCCCCTAACACTGGTATTGATGATATTGAGGAGATATTAACTGGTGATTGATTGCTATCTGAAAGAACACACTGAACTGTGGGCTTACATAATGGCCTTAAGAAAAATTCAAAAACCCTTTATGTTGTCTTCCCTGAGGAAAAGCTGTGCTTTGAAGATTTGCCAGTGTTGATGTGAGTTGGAAAAAAGATTACAGAGCCTATACAATGGCCACATAATAATTTTATAAATGACACATATGTATTGAAGGGATTGATGGTACATAATTATTTTCATCTCTGTAAGAAGCTCTCCTAAGAGGAAACTATCAATGAAGATTAGCACCTTCTCTCCAATTTATGATCTTAAAGAATTCCCTTAGGGGTAATGAGCAGTTAAGGGACTTGCCCTAAATTGGATTTCTTCAGCTTCTTATCTCTAAGATGAGGGTTGATAACCTGGAAAGCATCAAGAGAAGAGCTACCAGGATCTTAAGATGAAACTGTACAAGTATTAACTGAAGAAACTAAAAATGCTTAGTCAAAGAAAAGAAAATTTAAAGGAGGTGGGGAATAATAGCCATCTTTAAGCACATGAAAGGTTCTCATGTTGGGAAAGGGATTAGGTTTTATCTCCTTGGCCTCAGAGAATAAGGTGAAAGTCACAAGGGGAAAACTTTAGTTTGATATAAGGAAAAATTTCCTAATAATGAAAGCAATCCAGAATTGAAATAGGCTGCCCTGAGGAATAATGTTTTTGTCCTAACTAAAGATTCTCCAGTAAATGGATAAATGGACTCATATTGGGTACATTGTAAAGGAAATTATTCAGATGCAGTGTAGGCTAAATGAGAGGTGTCTAACATGCATTCAGTAACACTCTTGAGTGTTATGTGACTGAGCCCAATTAAATTGTAACTGGAGAATATTTAACAAATTAGACAAAAATACAATAAAATATAGATAACATTACATCTTAAAACTAATCAATATGTGGCCAACAGGGATCCTTATGTATGGATTAATGGTGCCTATTTCCTTTGGATTAGAAGATCTCTGAGTCCCCTTCCAATTTTGAGATTGTTATTATTCTGTGATTAGATAATCTCATGTGAATCCTTCTGATTCTAAAATTCCTTGATTCTCACTAAAGTTGGCATAAAACAAGTAAGGCTCTTAAATTCTGACCCTACAATGGACTCCATCCTGGATTTGGTCTTTCAAAGTCAAGACTCTAAACACTATAAAAAGTTGAGTAGTATGAATGGCTATATTGGGTCAAAATTTAGTCCTACATATTATAGGTCAAAATTAAACCACAGAGGTAACCCAATGTGGATACCTAATTGGGAGTACAGAGAGGGAGGAGAGAAAAATAAAAGTCAAGAAGAGCAATAGAATTAATAATAATGATGATGATAATGAGAGAATGAGAATAAGAGAAGAAATTACTAAATAATTTGTATTTTTTCTCCTAATTGTCTCAGTGCCAGCTAATGAGGTCAGTGTCAAAAAGAAAGGATAAAAAGATGTATAAATATGTTGAATATACACAAAATATTCATAGTGCAGGGTAGAAAAAACTGGGAATAATATGAGTCTCCATAGATTGGGAAATGACTAAGTAATTGTGTATATGAATGTAATAGGATATTATTGTGACAATTTATAAATTCAGAGATCCATGGGAAGAATTGCAAGAAGAAATCAAAACAAAGAAAACGATATATTCAGTCACTATAATGTGGTAAGACTACATAGTCATAACAGTACTGAAAAGATAGTATAAATCTGATCCACTGTCATCTTGGGCCTGAAAAACATACAAAGAAACATGGTGACCTTACAGTAGGAAGGTGGAAGACTATGGATGTAGATTGCAGTATATACTGTCAAATTTGGTAAGTGCTTTGCTTAAATTATTTTCTTTGTTACAAGGAAAGGTTTAAAGGCAAATGAAAGAAGAAATTATTGAAGTAGAAAAAACAGAAGGCAACAATTAAATAAATTTTAAAAATTCCTGCTTCTGATGAGGTGTTAAAAAGGAAGCTAATGTTTAAAAGAGGAGACAGGATATTCTTGGATCTAAAAAAACGTCACTAAGATGTAGTGTTTGATTTTTGTTTTTAAAGAAGCTTTTCTCAGATGAGTCACCTTAATTCCTTGTTAACAGAGTTCCCAGGAATGAATGGAAAGAGCTGATAAATCTTTCTGTAGTCCATGCAACATGAGATCATGTACCGTAAGATGCAAGTATAGATTCCCCAAAGGGTGTTCTTCTGAAGAACAGCTTGACTTGCTCTGTTCTCCATCACACGCCTTCTCTCAGAAACCCAAGGGAAGTCATGATCTGAGATGTTGCTCTCACAAATGATCACACTGCATCAAAGCCTGGAAGAAAGACTGTCAGATGTTTCATCTCTCCAAGGACCTGTGGGAGCTGAAGTCACTTGAATTTTCCTTTAACACCCAAATCATTCAAATCCTTCATTTCCATCTTTGCCTCCACAAAAACTGCAGTTCTCTATGCTACTTGACCATGTGTGTTAGCCTTGATAACTATGTATAGGTCTTAGAATTTTTGAAGAGACAAAAAACCATTGAAGGTAATTGGCTCATAAAAATAATGTGGTCTTAATCTATCCTAGTTGTAGGTTCTGTTCTCAATAAAAAATAAAAAAAAAAAAACACCTGACACTACAGGGTGAATCTTCAGTGCATGGTGTGAGTCAAAAGAAATTAAAAGTCTGATCAATTACCATCCCTGCCACAATATTCTCACCTTTAACACTCTCCTGCCTCTCTCCCAGAACACTATTTTAGGAAAATGCCAAAATAGCTCCTATTCAAAAATAAATGTATCCCCATTGTTCCACCTACCTCCTTTTGAGTTAACCCAGGAGCAGGGAAGCAAGAAAGAGTTGTTGACAAGAGAGGATAGACATTGAGAGAGGTGAAAAGACTGAGAAAACACAAGTTATGTTTTGAGTTTCTCCCTCTCCAAGAACAGAAAAGAAGGAAAGCAAGGAAGATGGTTGTGTTAAACAAAGGACTTTTTCTCTGTGCCTGGCTTGCCCTCAATTTGGTTCCACTAATGATAAACAATAAATTAAAAACAACTGAAACCCTATATAGCCCAGTCAAAGAACAGATAACATGTAATAATCAAGATTGGAGGTTACTGATAGCAATGGAAGTGTGAGGAGAAAAATAGGAACTTTGAGAAGTAACATCCTCATTCCCTGAATGACTTGACTGTGGCCTTCATCATGCATTAGACCATGATTGAAAGTTTGCAAGACATTTGCTAAATCTTCATTGGGAAAACTTACAGATTTCAGTAGAAGTTATTGAGTCTAGACATCTGAAGGGTTTGGAAATTCTTGAGCTTGGTATGTGCATATAGACTGGTTGCTGTTGGCCTGGTTCTAGAAAAGGCTTTAAGTATATATTAGTTCATATAGTAGTTGCTTTACAAAATCTTAATCATATTCCATTTATTTCTTTGATCTTGAGTAAATATTACCTATAGTTAAGTCACATGCCAGTAATTAGGGTTCACTGATACACAACATGTCAGGAAGTATTGTGGTCGCCAATATTTATTATATCTCGAGTCAGAAATTTATTTACAAATATTTACAAAATGGAGAAGAAACAATAAAGTCATAAATGTGAAGAGGTTAGAGAGATTATCTATCCTGTCACCCTAAATGTTTACTCTGGGTCTCCTTAATTCAGGCAGATATTAATTAGATATCAACCAGGAAGGCTGATGGTGAGTAACCACACAGCCTCCTCCAAGATGGAAGCTAGTCTCTTAGGAAACTAGGAAAGGATTTAGCCTTTCACTCACCCAAGGAAGTAGTCCAAGAGTCAGAGTCTAAATTGAAGCTGAACTCCAAGCCCACGATCCAAGCCACAGTCTCCAGGGAAGCTCCCTCCAAGACTCTCCCCATTCAGGAGACTATCTCCAGAAGACAATCTCTTCAGACTATCTTCTCAAAGACAATCTCCTCTGAGGGAGTTTTGGCTTGCTTGCTTTTATGGTGACTTTTTGTCCCTGCCCCTCTTCACAGGGACCAATCACAGTTTCCAAGTTGTTTAGCACTGCTCAGGGGGCAGTGTCTATGGGATCAACTTCTAACCTTCTGAAGTTTAAGTTCTCAACTTTCTCATCTAAGGGTGTGAATTTTCTAAAATTCACCTTCTGGAGAGGTGAATTCTCATCCTTGCTGATTGAGTTTCTGAGGGTGTGAAGTCACTAAGTGGTTTGGAGCTCCTCCAACTAGTTCAAGCTTGTGTTGATTCAATCAAAAGGTAGACAAAGGAGAGCTAATCCTGTCTTCATAATCAGGTGAGGTACTTAAATTAGTGTTAACTCAGGATAAACAATAGATTAAAGAATTCTCTTCCACAGAAGGAAAGCAGAGATTTTCTCAGTGGCATGGAAGCTCTAGCCAAGATGTTAATTGTATATATCTATAATGTCCAAAATACCATAGATTAAGGAAGCAAGCAACTACTACCTGCAAAAGGGCAGAGGGATTGTGGCGTTAGTTCACTGCAAATTGTAAATAGATGATCATTCACCCCATTTTTGGAGGGTGTTGAGTAGTGTAAACCCAGGATTACCAGAATCTAGGACCTTATCACTGAAGACTCAGGTAACTAAGCAGAGCACTTCCTAGTGGTTAAATGAGTCTCAGAGATCATAGATATATTCAGAGCTCCAAAGTACTATCCTAAGTAGGCAATGTAGAGAAATACAAAGAGAGAGAGAGAGAGAGAGAGAGAGAGAGAGAGAGAGAGAGAGAGAGAGAGAGAGAGAAGGCATCATCACTGCTGAGTTGTAGGAGGGCATGAGGGAGGTGGAAAGCATACCTAAAAAAGTGTCATAAAAGTTTTCTAACTTCTTTTCTGGCATCACCTAATATGAATCACCCACTACTATTTCACTAGAGGTTCATATCCTTAGTTATTGTGCTAGTTTTAACATCATTATGAAAATGTGTCTGCAATAAAAGTGTTATTTAACAACCACAGAAGCAGTCTTCTTTTTATGAGGAGGAAATATATAATTGTAGGGTGTCCCTGCCCTGGCCCTTTAAGAGAAAAACTCTATGTTTCCCTTGTGACTTCATCTGGTAGGAAGGAAATCGAAAGTTTTGTGAACTTGGAGAGGACTCAAGATATTTGCCAGGTTCAATAAAGACTTGAGTATGTTGCTCCCTTGGTTAAGCCTAAGATTTCAATGAACTTTGAAGATCCAGTGAAGAATGAAGTTGGACTTAATGATATTTTGTGAGTGTGCAAATAACATCACTGAAGTCAGGGGACAGCATATACCATGCTGTAAACTCAGTAATTGGGAACCAAAAATGCCACCTGTTGCATTCATCTTACCATACTCAAGAAGTTTTTCTTTTCCTTTTCTGTTGTGTATCACTATTTTTTTCAGCTTTAGAGAAACATTGCTTATATATTTCTCAGGTAATGTCCAATACAATCACAAAGGATTACAGATGTAGAATTTTCTTTCTGGGCCTGGATCAAAAAAAAAACCTGAAAAATGCATTCTCTTGGAAGAACCCAATATTTCTTTTGTATACTTCACTAGAACATGCCCATCAGTCTCACTCCGATGCATCTGTGTCTGCTAGGCATGCATAGAACCCTAACAGTATATGAGACGAAGAAAATCAGGAACAAGAAATGGTGTCATGTCCTACCAGCAGGCAAGAAGAAGTTCATTTTGCTAACTTCAACAGACTATGGGAAAAAAGAGGATTTCCCCAGAATCAGAGGCTGACAGGTGTTCTTAGCATAGCAAAGTGAGTCTTCATACCAGAATCAAGGAAAGAGGTGAAATAAATTCCACAGTACCAAGTTGGAAAAGAAACCAGAAACTATTGTGAAGGACATCAAGGTGGAGAAGCCCAACCAAATCAACAGTCAACTGAACATCCAAGGCTGGGATCAAAGACAAAGAGTCAAAAATGGGCCCAGGTCGGGCAGAATGCCAGATAAGTAGTTCAGCCTAGAACCACAAAGGGAAGAGAAGATATGACCCTTGTCCCCAAGTTGCTTACAGTCTAATAAGGGAGATAAAACATATACATATGTAGTAAGAATGATTTAAAGACTAGAAGTCTAAAGATGAGTTTAAAGAAAATATTATGAGAGACTAAGGAAGAAAAGATTACTCATTACCAGAAGGCTCAGCAAGGGTTTCATGAATGGCAATGGACCCTAAAGAAAAAGAAAGCTTCTAACAAATAGAGAGGTTAGATTTGGAAGGGCAGTATATTACAGGTTTGGAAACCAGAGAGTATCGTGAAGACATGAAAAGAGAGAGAAGAAGAGTACGGTGAGGTTAAGGGACTTGGTGTAGCCCAGTTTGACTGAATAGTACAAGTCTGGGAGATAAAGCTCAAAAGGTAGATTAGAACCAAATTGTAGATGCCCTTGTATGCCAAAGTAAAACATTTGCACAATGAGGAATTAATGATAGTTGGGTTGGGTTTGGGGGGTTTTTTTGGAGTAGGAGCAGAAAAAGATCCTCAGAGTGGTACCTTATAAGAGGCAATTTGGTATGGTATAACAGAAAGAGTTCTTGATAGAACAAAGAACTAGGTTCAAAGCCTAGATCTGCCATTTATTTTTTTGTACCCTTTGGAAAGTCACTTAACCTTCTTGGACCTCAGTTTTTTTACCTGTAAGATTAGGATTTTTGACTGGATAATCTATAAGACTTCTACTGACTTTTAATCTACATTTCTATGAGCCTGAGATTACTTTACAAGCAGTGAAAAAGATGGAATCAAACAAGGAGAGATTGAAGGCAGGTGGTAGCAATGGGAATGGAAAGGACTGGATAGATTAAAGAGAGATTGCAAAATAGACCAAAGAGGATTTGGTATTTGACTGGATAGAGGCATTGATTCAGGGCTTGGTGAGATTAAGGAAGAGAGAAGAGCTAAAGATGGCTCTTATGGTTAGAGTATGGGGTGAATAGTGGTGCCATCAACAAAAACAAGGCTTCCTTTTAAGGATTACCATGTGTGTACCCCTCATAGTCCTTTCTGCTTCTTAAAGTTTACCAGAAGGAGAGAGCCAGATGTGCCACCCTTGAAGACAAACTGTACCCTCCCAAGCTCAGTGGACTTAGGCATGATATGTATTAGCTCATTCTCAAAGTACTTACCGCACCCTGAAATCAATGCATTTATTCAATAGCATAATGTGGATAATAATAGACTGAAAATGAACTAATTCTCTAGCTTCCACTTGTTATAAGCAGTGTTTCCAGCATGCAACAACAACCTGTCCTGTAGTATGGCTGCTGGCCCCAAGAATAAGCCCAAGACCTAATAGCCTCATATAGTATTTCTCTCTCTCCTTGAAACTTCTCTTCGGTTTCCTATATTCCCTTGGATCCCCTTCTCTAAGAACTCCTATCCCCAGGCCAGTTTTTCACATTGCATTACTCAACACAGGCCAGCTTTTCATCCTACATCTTCCTTATCCTGAGGCAGATTTCCATCCTTCATTACTCAGGAAGACAGTTCCCACTGAGTGATGCAAGATGAGAAATGTGTCCATGCTCCTCCACAATTCCCTCATCTCCTTTTCTCATTCTCACTGTGTTGCCTCCTTTAGCACCACCCTTCCTGCTTTGAGCAGCTTTTGTCCAGTGTTCCCTTTTCTCCTCCCATCTTTCCTTCAAAATCACTCTCCAAAGAGGATCATAGGATCAAAGATTTGGAGCTGGAAAGGACTTGAAAAGTCTCCAGTCTTTTCATTTTATGGGTAAAGAAATTGAGGCCCAGAGTGGCAAGATGACTGACAAGGTCAAATCGGTAGTAAGTAGCACAGGTAGAACTCAGACCAAAGTCCTCTGACTGCACATTCAGCACAGGCTACGCTACCAGACTGCCCACTATTATCAAAGTAGTACCTTGTACAACTCTAATCCGAAAGCACTTTGGGATACTCACTGGTTACTATGGAATAGTGACTAAGTAACCTCTACATTTGCTTTTTTTAGTTTCAGCTTAAAAGAAGCTGTTTGGGTGGATGTCAAGCAGTCAGTGCTTCTGCTTATCTTACCCTTCCTCTTTCCAAGGCTCTGCAACTACAGGACAAAGCCTTCGGACGAAATAAGACACATGGCCATGGGGAAAGGGGAGGGATTAGAAACTGTAATTCAATCTAATATTTGAGGCTTGGCAAGTGTACCTATGGGATTTCATGAAAACCCCTGAATCTTTTTCATTTCAGAGCAATTAACCAGATCCCAGCATCGTTGGCTCCAGTGAGCCGCTTAGCTCTCTGTTTTATTACCCATTTCCTTTCTCCCTCGCCAGTGCTAGCTCCCATCCTTGCACTTGAAATAAAAAACCCACACTGTTATGGTGCCACAAAGGGGCCCCCACAAACAAGTGCCAGCCGGTGCAGTGCCGAGCAAACGCAGAGCCGGCAGAAATGAGGCGCACACTTGGATTCCGAGGCCGTTGTGTTCAGTCATTTATGTGTGGCATAATTAAAAACATCCAGCAGTAATTCAATAGTTCCCACCAAGTACAGACATAAAGTCTAGCAATTTTTCCCTCTGCATACTTAACCCTTATGAGAGGGAGGGAAGGACCAGTAGAGAGGAGAGAAATCTCTTTTATTTACAGCTCCAGGGGTTATTTTTTTTTTTTTGCCCCCTCTCTTGGAGAAAAATGCAAACTTTGGAAGCCTGACCCAAAAGAGATCACATTCAAACAGCTTTTGTTTAGTTCTATGGGTGGTGGAGTGGGGTGGAGAAATTCACATGGTGCAACATCTGCAGCTCAGACCCATTGACACACCGAAAATGGGGCCAGATTAAGTAAGAAGCATACGACACCCTCCTAAAGATTTTAATTGTATGTCTTCATTTCCAAAACAAAAAAGAGAAAAAAATTCCTCATCTATCTGCAGGACAACAAAGCAATTGTTTTAGAGGCAGTTAAATTATCCAGAGCATGGTGTTCCATTATTATCATTATTATTATTATTATTAGATGATGAAAATAAATTTAGAATGAAAAGCAGGTTAGAGCAGCCAAAGCCAGAGTTGGTTTTGATTACTGCTGAACTTAGGTCTACTGGAAGAAAACCTGGAGGGCTCAACCGTCCCCAGAAAAAAGAAAACAACTGGTGTTCTGGTGACTTGGTGGTTTTGCTCCAACGAGACATTGATTAGTTAACACATCATGTACTTTCCCACCTCTGTGCTTTGGTTCATGCTCTTCCCATTGCCTGGAATGCCCTTGATGTCATTCTGTCTTCTCTTTCTGAGGCTTTCCCCCAAATCTTTGAAGTTTTAGCTCAAGTTTCATCTGCTTTAAAGCTACACTCACCCACCCTGATATCACTGTCATCTCAAATCTCATAGCACCCAGAGCATCTCTAACTTTCTGTTTGGTCACTTAATCACATATCCTCTCAAACTGTTAGCCAACTATTTCGTGTGTCTATACAATCTCCTTGAGAGGCAGTATGGCAGAGTGGATAGAAAGTCAACCTCAAAGTCAGATTAGTCTGGATTCAAATCCTGCCTTTGGACACATACTGGCTTATGATCCTCACTAAATCATTTAGTCTCTCAATGCTCTAAACCAGTGATGGGCAAACTTTTTAAAGAGGGGGCCAAATGAAAGGAAATGCTCATCTGTCAGTCTGTTTCTAAGGCAACTCTTTTGAAGTCTCATTGTATTGTATCCTACTCATTGTATTCGTCAAATTAGAAATAATGTCCCTGATAGAACATTTCAAAGGCCGCATCTGGCCCGTGGCTGTAGTTTCTCCATCACTGCTCTAAACAATTCCCCAAGATTCTAAATTGCAGAGAAGGTGCTGACCCACACTGGAAGAAGAGGTTTCCTTACCTAATACTTTCCCATACCAATGAAATAATAGATCTAGTCCAGCAAACCTTTTATAGACCTTAGAGACTGAGTGCCTAAACTACAATCCTCAAACAACATGTGAGCCTCCCACCTTACCCCAGACAGGAGAGGGAAGGAAGCACTTCCCTTGGGCTATTGGGCAGAAAGGTGGATCATGTGAGAAATGTCCTTGGGTGTGAGTGGAGAGGAGTGTAAAGATGAAAATTAATAGCTGGACAATAATTTTTAAAGAATTATCTTTCATAGGAGGAAGGGAACAATTTCATCCAGCACACTCTGGCATGTGTACCATAGATTCACCAATATGGGTCTAGTCCTTATTCCTTTCCTCTATTGTCTCCTTAATGAGTTTGTATCCATAGTTGAGAGAGCACTGGACTTGGAGTCAGAAACTTTGGTTCAAATTCTACCTGAGACCCTCACTAGTGGTGTGACCCTGGGAAAATTCCTTAGTATTTCTGAATCACGATTTCTTTGACTATAAAATGAAAATAATAATAGCAAACACCTCACAGTGTTGTTGTAAGATTCAGACAAGATAAGAGATACAAAGTGAATTTTAAACTTTAAAGTGGTATATAAATACCATAATAAACACAATGTAGACTGACATTATATTAGACACTTCCTCTTTATCTCTCCTATTGCCTAGATCAGTGTTGGGCAAACTATGGCCTGCAGGCCAGATGTGGGCCCCCTGAAATGTTCTATCCATCCTGGAGACATTATTCCTAATCTGATGAATACAATGAGTAGGATACAATACGATGAAACTGAGAAAGAGTTGCCTTAGAAACAGACTGACAGATGAGCATTTCCTTTCCTTTGGCCCCCTCTTTAAAAAGTTTGCTCATCACTGGTCTATAGGAAAGGGACTTTTGACTCTTTTGCTTTGAATTTGCCCTAACTATTCTTTAGTGACTAAAAAAATTTTAGTCCTGATAATGGTGATGATGATGATGATGACAATAATGATGAAAGAAAAGACAACAGAGCAAAATCAGCAAGACACACAATCTCCTTTTAAAAGAAGCTATTGAAAGTATGAGGAGTCAGTGTCAGCTAGGCTGAACAAAAGAACTACAAGTGATTATCAGAGGCAGTCTGGGACTACATATATACAAATGGCTGAACTCTTCTATGTGGATCAACTCACAATGGAGCTGGCCATGGAGATTAGTAACAATTATCAAGACAACTGAAAGAAACTGGTCGGTTAGGCACAATCTGATTTAGGAATCATGTACAGACACGAGTTGAATTCAAGGACTAGGCAAGTATGGCAATAGCAAGTTCTAGAAAATATCTGGCTTCTTACTGGTAATAATTTTTTAATTATTAAAATGATTTATAATGTCTCCCAGCTTTTCAACTTCCATCTCAGTTGAATAAATGAATGAAATTAATAAAAGCACATTTAAGTACTTCTTATATACAAAACACTGTTAAGGTTTTGGGGTTAAAAATGGGAAAATTAAGCAATCATTGCTCTCAAGGAACTCACATGGTAATAAAATGAAACAACACTTAGAGATTAATTCAGATGCAGGGTACATGGAAAACCCTAGTACAGCCACTTCATGAAAGAAGATTATCATCAGCATTTTGCCACTGATGAAATGAAGGCCTAGTTAGGTTAAATGCCTTACCCACTACCAAAGAGAAAATCAGTGGAAGAGTTAGGACTTGAACTCTGGTCTTCTGATGCTAAATCTCTTGATCTTTTTATTGCTTATTATTAATTTAGTAGTAGTAGTAGTAGTACTGATGCTAAATCCATTGCTTTTTTTATTACTTATTATTATTATTCATTTATTAGCAGTAGTACTGCTTCTCATATATATAATTCATGTACACAGAATTTGTTTTAATCCAGTTCCATAAGCAATTCCATAGCCTCCCATTGACCTCATATATGAATGTTTGGATTGCAAAATAAGAGGAAGACATTTTCCTCACCTTACAGATGTTTATATCCCAGTTTCAGATTCAAGCTATTACAAATGTTAAAGGAATTCAGAAAGAGAGCACAGCATTGTAATATGTGGATTCATCCACCATCCTTCATGGAGGAGATAAAAACTAATCAGAGCCTAAAGGGAAGTATAGAATTTCCAATGTGCTAGAGCCCTAGCGACTGGGAAGCAAATATTCTAGGTAGGAAAGATTATCAGTACCACAGAGGCAAAAATGAGCATACTATATCTAGGGAATGGTAAAGAGTACATATGAAATATTTATGTTTATTCTATATACACCTACATATACTTCTTTTTTAATTCTTACCTTCTGACTTAGAATATTGGTTCCAAGGCAAATGAGTAGTAAGGACTAGGTAAATGGAGTTAAGTGACTTGCCTAGGATAACACAGCTAAGAAGTTTCTAAGGCCATATTTGAACCTAAGGTATCCTGTCTCTGGCTACGGCTCTCTATCCACTGAGTTACCTGCCGGTTCCACATATACATACTTATAAAGATCCAATACAAGAGAATAAGCTTCATGAATGTACAAGCTGTGTCTTATTTAAAGAATGTCCCTCCCAAGGTGTAGTATAGGATACAATGGGAATTTTATATTTCCTGAATTGAAAACACGTACCATTAAATGGCCTGCTAACTAATAGTAGAAATCAATAAATAATAAAAAATATATTTTAGCCAAAAATTATCTCTATGGAAACTGATCTTATAGGTAGGCCAAAAAAATAGTCTTACATGATGCAGTTTGAGGCATCTTCCTTGCCTAAAACTTTTTCTCTCATCAATCAGCCTTATTTTCTACCTGACTGAAACTTTTGCCATTAGAATAATTTCCCTGAGTTAAATAAAGGTGGGCAAATTATCTTTAGGAAACAACTATTAAAATAGCATGTTACATCATAGCTTTGATGTTTGATAGTTTGAGAACACTGGAAGAGATACTTTTCTTCCTGTCATCTCCTCTTAACAGGTTTCCATGAAATAGTTTATAAAACTATTAATATAAGTAATTAATATAACTATATAAAGCTATAAAACTATTAACTAGTTGCCCCTTAAAGGGAATAGAAAGCCCAGGGTTAACTATGTAGAGGAAGTAAGCTTTAATAAGGAAAATATCAATGTTTAGGAGCAGCGCAGTGAGGGCTTAGGATTTGATTGCCCATAAGTTCCCTTCCAGCTCTAAAAATCATCCTTTGCCCTCACTGCCCAGGGGATAGTTAAGATCAGAACAAATAACTCTGTACAACAAGATACCTGGGATAGGTGGATGGGCCTGCAGGTAGTGGACCAGAGCCAAATATATCACCTGCTTCACAACTGGACTACTGTGTTTTTCTGTATTTGAAACTTTTTTTTTCTTTTTAGACTCAGTGTCAATAAGCAGCAAATTAGATCAATTGGAGGGTTTTTGGTTTTTTTGTTTTGTTTTATCCTTTCTGATTTTTCAGTCCCATTTAGTGATAAATAAACCAAACTGGAGGGAAATGTTCAAAAAGAACAGAAATAGATATTTGTTGAAAAGTAGGAGAAGGAGGAAACTAATGGACTGGATTAACCTTCAAATAATTAAGGGTTTACTATTGTCCTAATGATAATATTTGGCACTGATTACACAGTTTATTTCACCCAAGGATCTCAGACTATAACTTTCAAATGCTTAAGCCACTAATTAGCCTATAAATGAAATGACAATGGGACACTCAGAGGGATAGAGTTACTTGCCAAAGTCATTGTTGCTGCCAAAAGTAGAACCAAAAGTTTCTGCTTCTTTGGTCTCTGATTTGTCTACTAGTGTTTACTCTAGATCTAGGAAAGCTAACTCAAGCATATGGAATTAGAGTGGCAACCTAATAGAACTCATGTTAAATAGAGGGAGGAAGGAAGAAGGAAGGAAGGAAGGAAGGAAGGAAGGAAGGAAGGAAGGAAGGAAGGAAGGAAGGAAGGAAGGAAGGAAGGAAGGAAGGAAGGGGAGA
>NC_058130.1:523546427-523665440 GCF_016433145.1 Gracilinanus agilis
AAGAAAGAAAGAAAGGAAGGAAGGAAGGAAGGAAGGAAGGAAGGAAGGAAGGAAGGAAGGAAGGAAGGAAGAAAGGAAGAAAGAAAGAAATAGAAAGAACATTGGAAAGAAAGGAAAAGAAAAGAAAGGAAAAGAGATCAAAATACTTTGACCTTTATTGCATAGCTCTTACACATTCATTTTACATATTCAATGCATTTGTAGATGCATATGAGAAACACATGTTATACCCTATGGGAAGAAAAAGTTGGCATGATCAGATGACTCTGATAACCCCAGCTTTTCTTAAAGATTAGAATGTGTTTTTCCACACATTCAGGAAAGGCATTTCATTGTGAAATGTCCTTCAGCAGAGAGCATTTGGGGTTCTGTCTTGAGCAAGAACAATCCCCATTATAGCATTTGGGAAATTGAGAAACTCCAAAGCTGGAGAATAGACTGAGTTGGGAATTGTGATATTTTTTCCCCCACCACTTTCTTGAGAATCAAGAATTATGAGAAAACACCATTTGGAACAAGCCATCTGTCTCTGGTTTGGTTTTCAATGTGTCACCATCAGCAGCAATTAACTTAAGCCAAAAATCAGCAAACTGTGCTGTACTTACAACCACGCTAATTGTTGGGGGGGGGGGGGGAATGGCCTCATCACCTGAACATTTTATTTGCCGGGGTTCGTTCATATTTTGTTATCTTATTTTCCCTTCCTTCACTTGTGGAGGAAAAGTGAGGTCTATGGGGAGTCTCTGCCTGAGAAAGACTTTCCCCTGCCTCCATCAGGATATGAATTGCTCATCCAAGGCAAGTCTCCAGGAATGAGGATGTGAGAAAGTCTTGTTCTAACCTCCCATCCATGGGTTTGATTTCCCCAGTGATGGGCTAGGAAAGTTCTTTGATTTGCACTTCTTGCCGGACTCCTACCATCCCAGTGAGCCCTGACTCCTGTCTTTCTATACAAGGGATTTCAGCGATACACCCACCCCCATTTTCCCCCTCTGGCCTCAGCCGCCCCCACTCAATCCCATCCAGCCTGTTACTCAGCCTTTTTAACACTCCAGGCTGTACATTTCTAGGGGATTATTGTTCTACTCCGGTGGTTAAAGTCATTCAACCTTTGGCCTTATGCCTTCTAACTCCACCCGAGGCATGCAGTAATTGCCCAGAAATGCACTGCCTGTCATGTTAGATTGCTTAATTGCCATCTAACTTTCCTTTACTGATATGTGTCTATTTTTCACGGAGAGGATATCTCTTTTCACAGTGCCCTCTCATGGTTGGGAGGTCACAAGCACATATGGACTTTGGTCATTAATGTATAGTCTTAATTAGCCGCAAGTTGCCTGCCTGGCAAGCCTTTTAAGAAGCCTCAAATACCTTTTCCCAGGGTTTCTATTTTGCTGTGCTCAGATAAAAATAAGCCAACGTGCCCCGAGCAAATTTCTAAGTGTGTCTCCAGCCTCCTCTTGCTATCTTCTTCTTCGGTGCCTTCTGGCTTTCTAAATTCCTCTCCTCAATAGATCCAGGATCTAATATTCTTTCACAACTGGACTAAACCCCTTTCTTACCTATGTATTAACTCTCCTGAGATTTACCATTTGGAGTGGATTATTTCTAATTTTACAGCGAAAGGTTCATGGTAGAGGCAGTGCAAGACTCGGGATTCAAAGGATCTAGGTTCAAATCCAGTCTCTCTTACTTTTTTTCCCTTTCTTACTTTTTCCCCTTGAATTTAGCAAGCTTAAAAAAAAAAGAATCTATGTGTCAGGCACTGTGATAAATCTTGGTAATATAAAAACACCCAAATGACCCTACAGGGACATCACTAAACTCTAGGCTTCATTTCCTCCCTCTCTGGGCCTCAGGGTTGTTGTGGGGCTTAAATTAGGTAATATCTATAAAGAGCTTTGCAAATGCTATTATCATTGTTAATCGGTTTACAACCTAAAATAATTAGAAGCAACATTGGCCTAAACCTGCCTCTCCAAAGCAATTTTTTTCCTATTGGACTTGGCTGCTAGAACAAAGAGAAAGGTGACAAAAACTCTTTGAGGTGGTGGTTGGTACAAAGTACTATAATTCCCAGTTTACACATGGGGAAACTAAGGTTCAGGAAGTTTGAGACTTGCCACTTTCATTCGGTTAATAAATAGCAGGATCATAAGATTATAGAACTAGACCTGAGATGCTCCTCATGGTTCCATCTAATTAATTAATAATCCCCTTCTTTTACAGGTGACACAAATGAAATAGAAAGCTGTGAAGGGATTAGCCCAAGGTCACCCAAGTAGTAAACATAAGAGACAGTATTTGAACCCAGATCCTCTAGAGCCTGTATCCTTTCCATTCTATTTTACTATGTTGCTTCTCTAAGACTGGGGCTATTTCCCATTTTTGGGGGGCCCACTGTTCTTTGCATCCATAACCTCATACTAAATTCCTATTGAGCAATGACAGATACTATGGCCCTAGACCCACGATTTTTTTGTATTCCTCCTTTCTTTTCATGTCATTCCTTTCCCATCTGCATACCTCCCCTGCACCTTCAAGACCACCCAAATGCATACTCTGCTTCCTCACAGAATGGAAACATTGGTATAGCAGATGTACTCCTTAAAGCAAAATGCTACAAATACTCCATTCCATTCCCTAAGAAGCTTTCAAAGAATTCAGTTAGCTCCTACTTTGGTATGGGTCCTGAAGCATCCACCAGCTAGCATCAGCTCAGACAGAAGTACCACAGTAGCACAACATACAAAACAATAGGGAATTCCCACTGATACTAAAAAAAAAAAATACTCTAACTCTTTGGGGAGATTAAATGCACAAGTCCCTTAATAAAAGCCATTATTGACTATTCATAGATTTATTCTCTTCCAGGATCTGGGACCAAGACTTTTAAATACTTGTCCCAAAGAATAAGCTAAAAAGCTTATTCTAAGAATTAAACAAAGAAACAGCTCTCTAGCTTAGAATTCAGGAGATTTGAACTTATCCCATCACCACTCCTAACTAGTTGTGTGGCATTGGACAAGTCACATTATTTTGCTTCTCTAGGCCTCAGTTTTCCATCTTTGAAATGAAAGGGTTGTACTGATTGTTTTTTAACCCTTACTTTCTGCCTTTAACAACTCTAAGACAGAAGGGCAAGGGGTAGGCAAATGGAGTTAAGTGGCTTACCTGGATCACACAGCTAGAAAGTGTCAGAGGCCAGAGTTGAACCCAGGATTTCCCAACTTTAGTTGGTGTGGAGTTTTATCTACTGGGCCATCTAGTTGCCCCATACTGAATGATTTCTAAGAGGTCTTTAAACTCAGAAATTCTACAAAATTGTTTTTCAATTTCAATAAAGAAAAATCAAAATAGAGTGTGATGTGGCTTTCCCAAGTCAATGATCTACTTCATGAAAAGAAAAGCAATTCTTTGGTACAAATTTATTTTAAAACATAGATGATTCATTGTCATTAATTTGTTCAATATTTTAAAGTAAATTAAGAAATAATTTTGCCAATTGGTTGATGCAATAGAATAAATATTTACTAAATGCCTACTCTGTACTTGGTGCTGAGGATACAATAATATGAAATATAATAAAAGAATAAGAATAAGGCAAAGTGGCACATAGTATGCATTAATAAATTTTTATTCATCAATTTATGATATATTTCATTTGACCCTTACAATGGCCTTGCAAAGTAGGGAATATGTGTATTATACCCATTTTAGGGCTGAGAAATTCAAGTTTCAGAGAAGTTAAATAATTGATCCAAGGTGACACTAGTATATAAATGGGAGAGTCAGAACTCAAAAATCTATTTTGACTCCAGGGCTCTTTGCCTATTGAAAGACACATCTTCTTAACAAATTTCACTTCATCTGTTCTCTCCCAAACTCTACCATCTTGCCAAACTAGCCTTCTTTCTCTTTATTATATACTATATATAATTTTCCATCTCTTTGCCCTTGTATTGGCCATTTCTCATGCCTAGAATGTATATCTCTTTACCTATGCCTCATATATCTCATTTCTTTCAAGATGTCAAAACAAACATTACTTTATACATTAAACCTGAATAAATCTCCTCAACTGCTAGTGCCCTCCTTTCCTATTGGATTTATCTACTTTGCATTTATTTTCTTTATATGTGTTCTGACTGTATTTATATAACAGGTAGATTTCAATCTTCTACCTTAATTAATAAGATATTCTATCCCCTCATACCTTGACAGAGTGAGAAAACCTCTTTCTCTACTTGAGTTACTGTACCAACCAGACAACATAATTATGAGAGAGAAAGGAGGAGGTGGGCAGGGGAATATAATTGGGTAGGCAAACAAACAATTCATGCCTCAGGGAACTTTCTTTTTATTCATTTAATTAATTAATTTAGAATATTTTGCCATGGTTTCATGAATCATGTTCTCTTTCCCCTCCTCCCACCTCCCTCCCATAGCCAAAAAGCAATTCCACCAGGTTTTTCATGTGTCATTGATCAAGACCTCTTTCCATATTATTGATATTTGCACTAGAATGATAATTAGAGTCTACATCTCCAATCATATCCTCATTGAACCATGTGATCAAGCAGTTGTTTTTCTTCTGTATTTCTACTCTCACAGTTCTTTCTCTGAATGTGGATAGTGTTCTTTCTCATAGGTCCCTCAGAAAGGTCTTGGATCATTGCCTTACTGTTAGTAGAAAAGTCCATTGCATTCAATTGTGCCACAGTGTATTTGTCTCTGTGTATAATGTTCTTCTGGTTCTGCTCCTTTTGCTCTGCATCAATTCCTGGAGGTCAAGTTCACATGGAATTTCTCCAGTTCATTATTCCTTTTAGCACAATAGTATTCCAGCACCATCAGATACCACAACTTGTTCAGCCATTCCCCAATCGAAGTGCATCCCCTCATTTTCCAAATTTTTGCCACCACAAAAAGCACAGCTATAAATATTTTTGTACAGTCTTTTCCCTTATTATCTCTTTCTGGTATAAACCCAACAGTGGTATGGCTGGGTTAAAGGACAGACAGTCTTTTAAAGCCCTTTGGGCATAGTTCCAAATTGCCCACCAGAATGGTTGGATCAACTCACAATTCCACCAGCAATGCATTAATATCCTCTGGGAACTTTAAATAGCAGAGGAACTACAGAATTTATTCAGTTCAGAGGAATCTAATCCAGTAGTAGAAAATGTCAGTTTAAGAGTTAATGATTACAGTTAAGGCCAAGTCCCAGAGATGGACCCACTGTTTGGATAGAAAAAAATACTAATCATCTTCTCCTCCTCCTCTTTATCCTTCTCTTCTGCCTCCCTCTTCCCCTCTCTTTTCCTCCCTCCCTTCCTCCTCCTCCTCCTCCTCTTCTTCCTCCTCCCCCTCTTCCTCCTCCTCCTCCTTCTTCTTATCATTATTTTCTCTCTCTCTCCCTCTCTTTCTTTCTCCTTTACTCCCTTCTTCCCTATTTCCTTACCTCCCTACTTCCATAACATATAGCCAAGAGCAAAGAAATGGAGAGACCACAGGTACAGAAGGATAGCTGCCTAATGAAAGAAGTATTTTAAAATAGTGTGAAATCTTATGGCAGAGAGAATTCAATTATATAAACTCAAGAAAAAGCACAGATCCTAAGAGCCTAGCTAAAAGCCACTAAGAGAACCTTCTTGAGGACTCTCCAAAGAAAGAAAAGCCACCCTCATCCTCCCCCATCCCCCTTCCAATATCTGTGAGGAACTCCTTTGCCCCATGAGTTCCCTGCACGTGTGCCTCACTACTGTTATCTTTGAACTCAGTCTCCCAAGGAACTAATGTGGTCAGCAGAAGAGTACAACTCCACTTAGGGAGGGTAATTTTGAACAACTGTTCTTAGAATACCAATTTAGTAAATAACTTTGCTAAAAAGCTCTTCAGCCTGCACTAACCACTGGTGGGACCTTGAACTACAGTCCTAGAATCCAGGGTTAGCTTCCCCCCAGAACCTTAAAGTTAAATGCTCTCTTGTTTGGTCATAAATTCTTCCTTTCTCCACAGATCTGTAAACTTCTGGAGAGTAGCAATTGGTGCATTCTATATATTTATATCACCGATACCTTATGGAGTTCTAGACACATGATAAATGCTTAGTAAAGGCTTGTCGATTGGCATACAAAGTATAATTTGCCTGAAAGCTGAACCAATCAGTAAGCTGAGGTGTTAAATATGAATTAATGTCAACAGTTCCAAAAGCCAATGACAATGAAAAGTTTTTCTGAGCACAATGTATCTCTCCACCGTGTTGTTACAAGAAGGTCTATTCAGGAGCAAGGAAGGTAATATCAAAAAGAATTTTTTTCAAAGTAACTTTGGCTTTCAAAGAAGCAAATTTCTTTGTGGCTTTGATCCCATATACAAACATAGCCACAAAAGACATTTGAAATAAGATGTTGCCATTTGGGGGGAAACCTTGACTTAACTAATTCTTCAGCAAATAATATAAAGAAACACAGTATAATACTTGGCATTAAGTATCACAACATAGAGGACAAAGGCTTGTCATTTTAGATGTATCAGCTTATAATGGCGTATAAATAATGTGGGGATGGGTTAAACCAGCTTTTCAACCTCTGCTGAAAAGGAGAATTCTGTTTTGCCCCCTATGTTGTTAAAGGAAAATGAAATAAGGGATAAAGCAGGGCTAAACCTCAGAATCATTCAATTATAGGGCATTGGCTTTAGAAATATCATTAGATC
This sequence comes from Gracilinanus agilis, assembly GCF_016433145.1. Lineage (NCBI taxonomy): Eukaryota > Metazoa > Chordata > Mammalia > Didelphimorphia > Didelphidae > Gracilinanus > Gracilinanus agilis. Next base: position 523,553,148 of record NC_058130.1, read on the forward strand.
ATAGATAAGGAGCTAGAAGGCAACTTGGAGTTCATTGAGTATAACAATTTCATTTATATAGATGAAAAATACCCAAGATCCACTGAGATTATGGGACTCGGCCAGGACCACACAGCTAATAAGTAATGCAAGATAGAATTCAAATTTGTGTCTTCCTGACCCCAAGTCTAGTTTCTAGATCACAATCCCAAACTGCTTCTCAAATCTAATCCAGTTCCCTTCTACTTGAGATATGAGGCTTATAGATTTCTCCAGTTCATTGCATAGACAAGGAATTCGGGCAAATAGGGTTAAGTGACTTGCCCAGAGTCGCACAGCTGGTTAGTGTCTGAGGTCAGATTTGAACTCAGGAAGATGAGTCTTCATGACTCCAGGCCAGGAACTTTATCCACTGCGTCGCCTACCTGCCCTCACTTAAGTGTAGCCAGATAAAGAAATCATTTTGTCTAGTAGTACATAATTGCCTTTCATCTTCACACAGCAACTCACCAGCCAATTAAAAGGAGCCACTTCATCACACAGTAAGAGAAATGGAAGCATTCATAAAATACCTGTGCATGCTTCAAAGTAGAGATATAAGCCATCTATCACAGATGCACAGAAGCAGTCTAGCCAAATATCCTCATGGGGGATTACATTATACCAAGCATAATATGCTTATTACTGAGGAACAGACCTTCGTTGGCTAGTACCAAGTTATACTTGGTGTTAAGCTCAAATTTTTAAAAAAAATTTTTAAAGAAAATACTGAGCCCAAGTTGCCATCACTGATATTGACAAAATGGCCCATGTCTATCTAGTCTGGCCTCCAGCCATTCTGCCCATGATCTCTGGGCTTCTTTGCTAGAATCTAGTTCTTCACTTATCTTTCACCTTTAGAATTCTAATCTAGCACCTCAGAGTTAATTAAAAACTGTTTTGGGTGGTTTGAATGTAATGTTGATCTGAGGATTTCCTATTCAATATGTCAGAGAAATAGTGACATAGTGGATAGGTTACTGGACTTGGAATCAAGAAGATCTGAGTTCAAATGCTGCATCACACACCTATTGTGTGACTCCTAGGATAGTCAATCAACTTCTGCCAGTCTCAGTTTCCTAATCTGTGAAATGGGAGTAATAATAGCACTTATGTAACAAGGTTATCATAGGGTTCAAATGGAACAATTTATGTATGTTGCTTTGCAAACTGTAAAATGCTATAAGAAATCTAGCTATTGTTATTATTAGGTGATTTTTATGGTGTGGTTTTGAAATCAATGAGTTTTCCCCTTTACTAAGTAACTGAGTTATTAAGTAAATTGAGTAATTAAGTAAATAAGCAAAAGAATTAATTACATATATTGATTAAAGTAAATAAAAACAATTCTATTAGCCAAATCATTAAAGCTCTTGTCTTTCCTTGGAAGATATATTCTTAGTTTTGGCTGCTCTTTTTAACATAATGAGTACTTGTATTTGATAAGTCTATTTTTAAAATCCTAGGGAATTTCAGCCAAGACACTTTCTCTGAAAATTTTCTCGGGGATCTAGAACTTGAAATGATAAAAATAATTCATCTTTTATTTATTTTGCCTTTGTGGCCTAGAGGCAGTATCTTGAGAATGAAGCACCCGTTCTTTTTCTTCAGCCCAGTCATTTCCTTTCTGGCCAGTTCATGAGTGATCCTGCAACTGACATAGTTTTGACCATTGTGTCTAACAATGGCTTCTCTCATCTTATTGAGCTCTCATATAACTTATTGTCTTAGTTATTTATTTAGAACTTATCACACATTTATATTGTTAGGTAACAGAATTATTGTTAATTATTAAAATATTGTTAATATTGTTAGCTACATGAATTTAATCAATGAGCATATTTACATACTATTTGTCATGCTAGGCTCTTAGTGGATACAGAAACAAACAAACCAACAAAAAACCAGATCTTGCCTTTAAGGAACTTATATTCTACCCAGTGTGAACATCTTGTCTCCTTTGCTACACTATAACTTTATTGAGATAAGGATAGAGTATGCATCTTATAGTTTGTATTGCCTCACAGTTCTTCAAATGGTGCCACTGATTTTGGTAAATCAGCACCAATAGAATCCTATTTCAGTGGCTCATTGTGTCACATCAAAGATCTGAAGGTTGTGCTAGCAGTCCTTACAAGCTAGAAAGATTTGGAATCCAGTACCAGTGGTGAACTGCCTTTGGCTGTTGTCTAAGAGCTAGTCTAATTAAGTTTGGAGATGTTCAGCACCAGCTTGGTCAGAAGGAGAAGAATTTTGTTGCTGTTATTTTTTTCCTTTGTCCCCAGCAATTCCCACAGACCATCTACTGAGCTGAAAAAGGGCAGTGATTTGTACCAATGTCAGGAGTGTTGCGTCCATTGAAATTTCAGATCCTTGAAGTACAAGCTATAGTATCCATCTCTAAGTGATTGGTAGGTTTCATTCTCCATATCTGACCACTGTGTAAGCTTTGGATATTCCATTAAGACCTCTCTGAACCCTTTATTAAGTTCTCTTTTTTATCAATTAAAAGTAATTACATCATATGTGATTTAAGACCCTCCGATGTGTGCTCTTGAAGGCACACAAATGAGTGCAATATGTCCACATACACACCAACAAAGATACCACAGTTCACTAGGATAGATGAACTATATATTAAAATAAGTATATCGACAGTAGGAGGAAAGGGTCTACTTGTACCAAGATATTTATAGCAGCTCTTTTTGTGATGGCAAAGAACTGGAAACTGAAGGGTTTGCCATTAATTGGGGAATGACTAAATAAGTTGTGGTATATGTCTATAATAGAATACTATTGTGCTATAAGAAATGACAAACAAGATGATTACAAAAATAGAGAAGGAGTAAATTGCTATACAGGTTCGGAAGTGGAAGAGATTGTGCCTAAATGAGGGAAAATGTCATGGGAGTGATAGCATCTTCAACCAGGCTTTTTTAAAAAGGTAGGATTTTGATAGGCAGTGAGGAACAGGGAGTTTTAAAAAAGGAGGAAGAGCCAAAATGATCCTCAAGAAACAAATTTAGAGTTCACATGTACCTTAGAGCTCACCTAGTTCAACTGACTTATTTTACACATGAGGAAACTCACTAACAGACAGGTTGAATGACTTGTCCTAGGTCACACAAAGAAGCTAAGCCAGATCTTGAATCCAGGTCCCCTAATTCTAAAGTCCAAGGCTTTTTTAACTGAACCCTGAGTTTCAGCTTAGGTAACTGGCAGTTCAGTGGCATCATTAACAAAATGGTGACTCACTCATGGAAAGAATGTTTTTGTTTTTGTTTTTCATTAAAAAAAAATACCCCATTTGGATTCTTTCTCAAAGTACAGAAGACAAGATTGGCCTACTAAAAATCTAAAATTTCCCAGGTCACAGAAATTTAGTTCTATTAGGGTCCTTTTATTCTTAGGTATAAGAAGCTAAGACCAATCATGGGAAATAACTTCTCTGAGAACACACAAGTAGTCAGTGACTGAGCCAGAATTCAAATCCAGGTCCTTGGGCTTCAGATCCAGGATTTTCTCCACTAGAGCCCATTGAATTTCATAAGCCTCTCTACTTCCTTCTCACTGGCCACTTGTGAAATGTTGGCATCCAATCTCCTCTCTTGGTAAGATAGGAGGCGATATTGGAAAGCACAGCTGAGTGGCAGCATGTCAAAAAGACACCACTTCCTCTAGCTTTTTCCCAGGCACAAACACTTCCCATTCCTGGATTTGGGGGACTTTTTTTTCATTTTCCCATGAGTAGGTGTAACTTACTGTCCAAAACTGGCATTGCCTCTCCTTTGGCTGCCTGATCTCCTCTTGGGTCCAGGAACAGAGCTGTTGTTTGATGAGTGGAACTTCTGGGGATTGTTTGGAGACAAGGGAGGAAAAGGGAGAAGCTCAAAACTGTCTCTGTTTTGGCCCAGAACCCGTCCTTGAGTAGAAATTGAATCTTTAGCAGGGTGTGGGGGTGAGAGGGCTATGAAATGATTGTGAAATGTACTCTTTTAAGTGATGGAACAGACAGAATTGGGCATTTGGGACTGCAGGGTGCTATTTTTGCATTTAAACATTAGGACTAAAATTTTAGAAGAGGGCAATATATCTTAAACCTACCCAGCCAGTAGAAAAGTTGCTCTCTCCTCTTCTCCATTCACTCCTAGTCCTCTTCTCTAAGACAACATTTCTCGTACTATTATATGACTACTGACCTATCCAACCAACCCCAAGATACAACATAATGTATTTTAAACTAGCCTTCAGACTTTGAGGCTTCCCTGGAAGGAAAAATTATATTAGAAGCACCAATCAGACCCATGGCCTCTCTTTGTTGTTTCTCTGGATCATAGGAAAAGGGAAATAAACATTCATATAGTACCTATTATGGGCCAGGCACTAGGCTAAGTACTTTTTTACAAATACCTCATTTTAGCCTTACAACAATCCTGCAAGATGGGTGCTATTATCCTCCTCATTTATGGTTGAGGAAATTGAGACAAACAAAAGTTAAGTAACTTTGCACAGTCTCAAAGCTAGTAAGTGTCTGGAGGCCAGATTTTTAACTCAGGAATCATAACTCTAGTCCCAGTGCTTTATCCCCTGCATCACTAGCTTCCTGATAGAATTAGATGAAGCCTTAGAAGTTATCCAATCCAACCTTGCATTCAGGGTATGAACTCCCTTTACAATATCCCTGACAAATGGAACAACTGGAAAGACCACTAACTCAGAATTCATTTCCTACCTCCTATCTAAATGGCATTAGATAAGTCATTTAACCTCTCCTGGCCTCAATTTCCATATCTATAAAATGAAGGAGTAAGACAAGATGTCTTCTGATCATAGCCTTTCTGCTCTAGTTCAATGATCCTATATCCAAATAGCCATCTAGTTTCTCCTAAATATACCCCAGTAATGGGGATCTCACTTTTCTGTGTAACCCTATCCATTTATGAAAATCTTTTTGAAATTTATGAAAACCGAATGTAAAATGTGAAAATATAAAATTTCTAAAAACAATTTCTTCCTGATATTAAAAAGATGCCTGTCCATAATTTCCCACCACTGGTCTTAGTTCTTCCCTAATGCAAATTGAAGTATATCATTTTTATTCCTCCATGAATTTTTCTCTAGTGTAAGCAATATGTGTCTTCTTTCACAATATGATGAAGAAAGAAATGTGTATTGTGTGATAAACATCAACAACCTATATCCTGTTACCTGCTCTCATGGAGAGTAGGGAAAGGTGAGAGGGAGGGAGAGAGCATGGATCACAAAGTGTCAGAAAACAATTTCTTCAAATCTGTGCTTTCTTTAGTTGAGCAATTCCCGGTGTTGAAGCCAACTACACAATTAGAGTTATTTGTAAATCTTAGCTTTAGAGAGTTGGCTAAAGTCATTGAATGATTAGATATTTGCACAGGGTCACTTAAATAATCCCCAGGCAGCTATGATCCAGATACAGTGGATAGAGTATAGAATAGTAATGGCAAACCTTTCAGAGACCAAGTGCCCAAACTGCAAGCCTCATGCCACATGTGAGTTGCCCACTTACCCTAGACAGGGGAGAGAGGAAGTGCTCACATTGGGTTCCTGGGCAGAGGGGTGGGTGATGTGAAAAATGTCCAAAGATGAGATGGAGAGGAGGAGGGGAGAAGTTCCCTCTGCTATGCGTGCCATAGGTTCTCCAACATGGGTATAGAACTTGGGGTCAGAAAGCCCTGAAAAGACCTGAGGCAGAATTTTGTCTCAGATGTTTACTAGTGACCCTAGTCAAGGTTACTTAACTGCTGTCTGCCTCAGTTTCCTCATTTGTAAAGTGGGAATAATAGCATCTACTTCAAGGGGCTGTTGTAAGGATAAAATAAGATCACATTCATAAAGTATTTCATAAACTTTAAAGTGCTATATAAAAGATCAGTTTACATCCCAGTTCTAAAGGACAATGGCAAAGAATGTTCAAATTATTGAACAATTGCACTCATTTCACATGCTAATAAGATAATGCCTAAGTATTCTGCAAACTAGGCTTCCCAATATGTGAACCAAGAATTACTAAAAGTGGGGGCTGGTTTTCAAAGAGGTAGAAGAAAGAGAGATCAAATTACTAACATTCACCAGATTATAAAAAAAGCAAGAGAGTTCTAGAAAAACATCTACTGCTGCTTCATTAACTATAGAAAAGCCTTTTGCGTATGTCACAACAAAATGTGACAAGTTCTCAAAGAGACTGGGATTACCAGATTATCTTGTCTCCTGAGAAACTTGTATTCAAGTCAAGAAGCAACAGTTAGAATCCAAGTTGGAACAACTGATTGATTTACAATTGGTAAAGGAATGTGGCAAGGCTGTATATTATTACCTTATTTATTTAACTTATATTCAGAATACATCATGTAAAATGCCAGACTAGTTGAATCAAAAGCCAGAATTAGGGGCAGCTGGGTAGCTCAGTGGATTGAGAGTCAGGCCTAGAGATGGGAGGTCCGAGGTTCAAATCCGGTCTCAGATACTTCCCAGCTGTGTGACCCTGGGCAAGTCACTTGACCCCCATTGCCCACCCTTACCACTCTTCCACCTATGAGCCAATATACAGAAGTTAAGGGTTTAAAAAAAAAAGCCAGAATTAAGGTCATCAGAAGAAATATCACCAATCTCCAATGCAGACAATTCTGCTTTCATAGTTCAAGAGGCTATGTGCCATGAATCTGCTTCCTCCATAGGGTAGTTGTCTTTCTGTTGTCTTTGACATGTATGTGTGTGTCTATGCATATCTAGTAAAGTTGGAAATACTGTCTTCAATGAGGCCCTTTTTGGCAATAACACGATCAATAGAAGAGGAGAGAAAAAAGAGTGACATAAATTCTCTCCTCAATAGTAGTTCCCTTTCTGTACCACCGCTCAAATTGGAATCCTGGACTGGACTTTGAAATATTCCCAAACTGGGCTAGACCACTCTTGACAAAATTCAGTAAATGACTGACTACTTTAGGTTCAATGGCCATGACTGATCTTCTTAGCTAATCATGGGGCAGGAAGAACAACAAATTCTTCCTCTCCTTTCAGTCATCCAACTTGAGTTTTCTTTCTCTGCTTTCAGCCCTTCTTACTCTGGGTGCCCACCTGACCTTTCCCACACTCCCAAGAAGATTGAATTGGTGGAGGGGGAATGAGAAGGAAGGAGCACTGCCATGTGGCAAAAGGTCCTGAGGAAACTGAAGAAAGGGGGAGGAAAGTATGCCTGGGCAATGTGTCCCAGTGTGCTCATGCTGCAGTGATCTGCTCTTAATACCCTGAGCATTTACCATGATCTTAGCTACTACCACCCCAACTTTATCTCAGCACCCCCAAAACTACCCTGCTGGGAGATAAGCCACTCATGATTGATGCTACCCAGAACACCTTTCTTTTACTATTAAGATAACAATGTCACTCTCTCCTCAGTTTCAATAATTTTCCTTTCATGAACACCTTTTTCTTATTCATCAGTATTCCTAAATAAATGAAATTATCAGCAAAGCAATTAAGAATGCATATGTTTTTCTGCTTTTAATAAACAGGAGCATTCAGAATGCAGCCTAACTATATCTGTTAATCTATGACCTTTTGGAGATCTGTATTAGCAAGTGAATTCAACAAACATTAGGTGCTGAAGATGAAGATGATACAATGATGAGAACTAATAGAATTCTTGCCCTCAAAGAGCTGACCTTTTGTTAGAAGAGACAAGACATATTCGAAATTAAGTATGATATAAAAGAATGTGCAATAGAAGCAAAGGAGAAATATAAAATGTATGTTGTAGGAAAATTTGAGGACGATCTGCTTTTATCTGGGATACTGAAGAGCATCATCAGGGAAGATGTTAGAGAGGCATTATCTGAGCTAGGCTTTCAAGGAAGAAAAGGATTTCAAAAGGCATAGATGAGGAGGGAATGCAATTCAAACAAAGGAAAGATCTATGCATGTGAATGGCAACTGGAGAGGGCAGGAAGAGATAAGAGATGGGCCGCAGAGAGAAGTCTGGGTGCCCCATGAACTGGGTGAAGAGAAGAAAAGTGAAATTACAATGGAAAGGCAACTTGGAGTCAAATTGTGGAGAACTTTAAATTCTAGGCATTTGTGTTTTCTCTCATAGGCAATAAGGAGAATCTGAAAGGTAGGGTTTTATTTTTTGTTTTGTTTTGTTTCAGCAAAATAGTGACATACTTTTATATCTGTGAATTAGGAAGATAGTTTTGGCAGTTGAGATTATTTTGGCTGCAAAGAGAAAGGAGATACTGGGATCAAAAAGATAAATCATTCAATATGCATTTGTCAAAGGTTTCCTAGGCAATAATGGGCATTATAGATAGGGATAGGACATGGGATTTCATTAATGTAGGCAACTCCCTCTAGTATTGCCAACTGGCACCTTCTTTGAAACTCATAATCTTAGTTGTCTAGAGAATGACAGGTTAATGACTTACCCAATTAAGTCACACAGCCAATATATGTCAAGAATAGGACTTGAACTCAGGGTCTTCCTGGATCCAAGGCCAAATCTCTATCCACTATACCACATTGCCACTCTAGGCACTATAGATAAAAAAAAACACAACTAGTGGTAGAGTGCCCTATGGATGCTTACATTCTATCAGGGAAGATAACATGTCTACATAAATATACACATAAAACATATAAAGCAAATGAATACAATGTAATTGAAGGGAAAGAGAAAGATACTAGCAGCTGGAGGGAACAGGAAAGACTTCAAGTGTAGGTAGAATTTGAACTGAGCTTTGGAAGAACCTAGAAACAGTAGTAAGGAGAAAATGCATGGCAGGCATGAGGACAACCAACTCAAAGGCACAGAGAATGGAGATGGTATGCCTTGAATGTGGGACAGTAAGGAGGTCAAATGAACTGGAACATAGAGTACATGAAGAAAAATAATGCATAATAATGATAGAAAGTAGATTGGATCTAGGTTATGAAGTTTATAAATATTAAAGAGAGACAACTGTATTTCAATCCTAGAGGCAACAGGGAACTTCTGACTATTATTGAGAAGTGGAGTGCTTTATAAGTTCATAGGCATGTGCTTTAAGAAAATCAGTTTGGCAGCTATGAAGAGTATGAATGGAAGAGGAAAAAGTCTTGAGGCAAATTAAGAGACTATTACAGTTATTCAGGTTGGGAGGATCTAAAATAGTCAGTGGCAGAACAAGCTAATAAAGTAGCATTATCTGTGTCTTCCAATTGTTCAGAGGATCCATAGGATACTTTCATCAGTTTGCTTCTGTTTCTTTTTCCTTTTATTTTCACTCAAATGTTTTGCACTATATGTTTTCTCCTATGTTCATAAATGTCCATTAAAGCATCCTTTAAAAAGTTGTCACTTTTTAATATTCAGTATTTTTCCTCCCAACTCTGTTTATCCTTCCATCGTATTCCAATCATGATCACCATCCCAAGAAATCTTAATCATATTTGTGAGATCGTAGTTACCTCTTTGTGTTAAAAATCCAAGCTTGCTTTTTTATTTTCAACATTTGGTGCATTTTATAAATAAACATTGGAAGCCATAAATATTGTCTTCTCTATTATTTTCTACTGAGAATCATTGGGTGTTTCCTCCACATTTTTCTTCTTTCTGTGTCACAACTAGGGTCTTTTTGACAGTTTTACCTGCATCTTTTTCTTCACCTCAAATCTTGGTTTAGAACTCTTTTGATCAGGTTGGGGAATCTTCTGCCAAACATTCTTTCCAGTGCTTGTAAGATACAATCCCTCCTTTGACAACCAAACTATTGTTTGGATATTGTAAACCTTCACAAAAGGCCTCCTTTGAAGTTTTAACCTGGCATGGAGGTGGCTTTGAGTTCTCAAAGGCTATGCCAGTGAAGCACAAGCACTGGCAGGTCCTACCAAACAGAAACTGTTTCAAGAAGAGGCCCAGAAACAGGCTATACCTGCTGTTCAAAGACCACCCTAGCTAAATTCCATTTGCAATAGTATATTCAATTATGGCAGGTAGGTAGTACAGTGGATAGTGTGCTGGACTTAAAGTCAGGAAGGCCTGGGTTTGAATTCTGGCTCAGATACTTGCTAGCTGTGTGGCCTTAGGCAAATCACTTATCTCTCTGCCTCAGGGTCTGTATCTGCTAAATAGGAATAATAATACATCTACTTCATGAGATTGTTATGATGCTCATATGATCCTCATATGAGAGGAGGGTGATTTGTTATGAATGTTTTTTAGCCATTTTTCAGTCATATCTGACTCTTCATGACCCCATTTGTAGCTTCTAGACAAAGATCATGGAATGGTTTATCATTTCCTTCTCCAGTTCATTTTACAGATAAGGAGACTGAGGCAAACAGGGTTGAGTGATTTGCCAAGGTCACATCATATATGGATCTTTGAAAACTTTAAAGTACTATATAAATATTAACTATTATTTTTATCACTCTAGATGCTTGTTTAAAAAGTACATTTATAAGTTGGAGAACATCCAGAGGAAGATAACCAGGATGGTGAAAGGACTTCAGTCCATAGATTTGTTGAAAGAAATTAGAGATGTCTAATCTGGGTAAGAGAAGACTAAGGGGAAACATGACAGTTCACTTCAAGCATCTGAAGGGCTGTCATGTGGCAGAGGAAACACATTTGCTTTATTTGGCCCCAGAGAGTAGAGCCAGAAGAAATGGGTAAAAGTTTCAAAGCAGCAAATTTAAACTTGATGTCTAGAAAATTGTCCCAATATTTAGAACTGTTAAAACCGGACTAGACTACCTGGGGAGGGGATGGGCTCCCTTTCATTAAAGGTCTTCAAGCAAAGACTGTATGACCCCTTATTTGGTACACTATAACCTTTTGTATTCATTGTATTGTTTCAAGCAAATTAAGAGTTCTTAACTTTTGGTGACATGACCTCTCTGGCAATCTATGTACCCTTTCTCTGAATAATATTGTTGTTGTTTTTAATTCACATTTGAGGGGGAAATTCAATTTCAATTAGAGGCTAGTGAAAATAAATATATAATTTTCTGATCTAAATTCCTGGAACCCCTAAAATCTATCCATGAAACCTTTGGGGAACCAGAAACCCCAGATTAAGAACCTTTGGACTAGATAGTCACTGGGGTCCCTTCCTGCTCTAAATTTCTGTTATTATGGGACCAATTTTGTAGGGCCTTCTTTTGTACAGTATGGATCAGAAAACTAATTCCTGATCATAATCTGTTATGCTCTGTTGTTCACCTCCTATATTCATGAGAAGTCATGTCCTTTAATTGAAAGTTTCTTAGCAAGTACTTCAAAGTCTATCCATTCCAATCTACAACATTAATTTTCAGCAAAAAATAATTATTAAGCACCTCTTCTATGCAAAAGCATGAAAACAGTCATAAGAATTAGATAACAATGGATGGGTTTCATCTGTCTTGATAGGTTCTCCATACATTTCAAATACATTCTCCAAGAAGACAATACACTTTCTGACTAAAGTCAAACTTGTCAGACCTGCTCATGCCAACCATCACCATAACCAGTCAACACTTTCCATGTACCCCCAAAGGGAACCACCATTCACCATTAACTATCTCTTGGGTTTGGTAACATGATTCCTTGCTCCTGCTGATGTCTATAAACTACATCTCCTTATGTATCTAAATAACATAGAATACTGCTTCTTTGGGATGTCTGAAACATGCATAATATAGATATTTAGTTCTTCTCCGTGGTTCTCATCTATAAAGGTGGAAAAATAATAACACTTGTGATGCCCATCTTCTGGAGTTATGAGGAAAGGATCTTGAAAAGTTTGAAGCATTAAATAATAAACTACATAGCACAAAGTAAATGTGAATTATTATATTATTATTGGACATAGCTTATTCATTGAGTATCAATTACCCAGGATACATGGGGTGTTCAGGGAGAACTAGTACACCTGACGCGAGGGCTTGTGGATCCCTTTTCAGGGCTGCTCATTCACCTTTGGTGTCCATCTCTCACACAGCTCTCACCCGTGGCTCCAAGAAACCATAGCAAGAATGCCCCACAATCCATAAACCATCTTGCCACATGCATTAAACCAGATTGAAAGTAACTGACAAGCCTCAAACCCATCAGTGAGTTAGGGGAGAAGCATACACCAAGTATGTGAAGGCTTCCCTGATTAAATGGACAGATGAGAACACTTTGTTCCAAAGGCCAAAAAGGCAGCTGAAGCAGGTAGTGTGGAGCACTTGGAGCTCGGTCAGATATCGAATAGGCCAATATCACCCCCTGAATCCCAGGCCATTGTCAGTTGTCTTGAAGTTCATTCTGCCACCGAACCTTGATGACTCTGGAAGAAATACTGGAGCTGATGACTTTGCTTAGGTTTTCTTCACTTAAATCCAACTTGCTTGAAAATCAAAACATCATCCTCGTGATGTCATTGGTTCTCTTTGCAAACTAAGGATAAACAACAACTACAACAACAACACAGGATGGACCTGATGGAACCATAGGGCCTTTCTGAAAGGAAATTTACCCTTTCGGTTTGTGAAGCCTGAAGTGAATTCATACTCAATTTTGACATTCCTAATCAGTCCAAGATTGATCATGAGCAATAATACTTTACATTTATTATAATTTATTGACCATTATATAGCGCTTAAAATTTCACAAATCACTTTATTTCAGTCTCAAAACAATCCTGTGAGTTAAACAGTATTACTAAACCTATTTTACAGAACAGAAAACTAGGGGCTCAGAGAGGTTATAACTTGTTCATGATCAAACAGTATCAAAGGCAGGAATTCAAATACAGGTCACCTTGACTCCAAGGCCAGAATTCTAACCCTTATTCTGAGCTCTAAAATGAAAAGAGTATTTAAAAGCCAGAAAAGTGCTATTTCTCATAAGCTCTAAACCACATTTTGTTGTTGTTGTTTGTTGTTTTTCCCTCATCGCTTTGGCTAAAAGACTTTTGAACTGATGGCTATAGTTATGGGTTATAGATAAATACAATGTGTGTGGCTCCTGTTGCTTAAGTTAGCACTTTCTTTTTGAAATCTGTTTTTCTTTTTTTCCACATTACATGGCAGTACAATTTTAATAACCATTTTCTGACATTTTGTGATCCTTGTTCTCTCCCTCCTTTTGTCCCATCCTTTCCCCCCCCCCCAAGAGAGCAGGTATGATATAGGTTGTACATCTGTCATTATACAAAACATATTTCCATGTTCATCATATTGTAAAAGAAGACACATGTCACTTACACTAGAGAAAAATGCATGGAGGGAATAAACGAAGAACGGCATGTTTCAAACTGCATTCAGACTTCATCATTTCCTTCTATAGCAATGGATAGCCTTTTTCATCATGATACTGGAGTGGTTCTGGATCCTTGCGTTGTTTTTCTAAATTAAACCTTAAAAAGGAAAGTCAAAATAAGATCTCTGAAACGTGCTCTGAAAATGAATCCACACTTACTTATGTAAGGGGAGGTGGATCAGAGGAGGCCCCCTCAATCAACATAATTATATTTCAAGTTGTAGACATTGTTTGGCAGCACCTAAGGAGCACCTTCTTATAGAAGTTTTATACGTCCACTGACTCCATATGGACTGAGTTTCAGGGGCTGAGACAGCTTCCTGATGACTGGCTAACTAAGAATCAGGAACCTCTCTCATGCTTTCAAAACACCTTTAATTTGTTTTTCATTCTGAACTTAATTAGCAACAAACACAAACATTTCAAGATTAAAGAAAAAACAGGGGGAAAGGATTGAAAAGGTACTGTAAAATTTATAATTTTTAAAAAAGACATATATGTATGCATATATAACATTTAACTAGCTAATGTAACAAAATTGTAATTTTTCTGTCCTCTTCTGCACTTCTTTTTTTTGTAAACTTAAAAATGTTTTATTCATGCTCTTTATTTTCATGTCCATCACTGCTCATTAACCAACCTTTACCCTGCTCTGAGTAGACACCCTCCCTCCCTTATAATTATGTATTATTAGACAACAAATCAAGGCATAACTGAGAACGCATGTCTGATTCTGATCCTAATCTGTCACATCCAGAGGAGGAAGATATGTTTCATCTTCAGTCTTTGGAAGTTACAGTCATTTGCTTCTTTCATCAAAGTACTAAGATCTTTCAGAGTTGTTTCCTCTCACATTATTATTGTGGTTATCATGAAAATTTTTCTCTTTCTTCTGCTTATTTTATTCTGTATCTGTTTATACAAACCTTTCCTATTTACTTTACTATGTCATTTCTCATTTCTTATTGTATGATAGTTTCATTGCATCCATATACTACAATTTGTGCAACCATTCCCCAGTTGATAGGTTTGTTGCTGTTGTTCAGTCATCTTCAGTCATATCCAATTCTTTGTAACCGTATTTGGGATTTTCTTGGCAAAAAATACTGGGAAGTCTTGCCATTTCCTTCTCCAGTTCATTTACAGATGAGGAAACTGAGGCAAACAGGGTTAAGCAACTTACCCAAGATCACAGTGTTAGTAAATGTCTGAGGCAAGATTTGAACTCAGGAAGAATAGTCTTCTTACCTCCAGACCTGGCACTCCATCCACCACACCAACTAGCTGCCATATATAAGTACCTATCTTGTACACAATTCTTTGCTCCAACAAAAACCATAACCACTTAACCCCATTTGCTTAACCTCTGACCTTATGTCTTAGAGTTGTTTTTAACACAGGAATTAAGGGTTAAAAAAAAAAGAAGCACATATGCCTGCCCAAGTCATCGGAAAGAGGCGTTCCTGGACCTTATGTTCAAGATCACCTGCTTTTCTATTTCCTTTTGAGTACAAGTCAAAGATCATGGCTTAGTCATGTGGACTTCCCCACTGCAAAAGAAGGCAGCAGATGGAACACAGAGAAATTTCCTATAGAACCAAACATACCTAACAAGCTCAAGTTTAAGCATTCCCAATTTCAGGAGTTCTGAAGTCAGAAAATTCCTAATTTGGAGATTTCAAGCATCTGACTTTCTAAAGAAAGATTTCCTGATGTAGCAAATGTTTTGGAAAAAAGAAACAAATATAAGAAATAAATCTATAATATCCATCATATTATATAGCCAGCAGAGTTCCTGATTAGCATTCTATTTTGAGAAGAAAGCCAATAAGATATTCAGAGAATTCAGGTTCAATGAGAAGAGAATTAGTAGTTCAGGAGCCTCCAAAGTTTATTTACCTTCCAAGGAAGTCTAAACCATAGGAACTATGAATTTGAAAAGCTCTGTGTTTGCCCCTGACAGCAGAGCTATTTGTCCAGAATATCAGAATACTGCCCTGATAGTTCAGTTCTCCTCTAAGGGGAGGAGTGGAAAAGAAGGAAAAGATAGATCCTTCAAATGTTTTGAGTTTTTTGTATGAGCTTATATTTTTCTGTGTGCACTTTGTGTCTTCTAATTTTCTGGGGGATGAAATAAAGGTTGTCCTTTATTTGAAATATATTTGTTAAGTTGAGTGTCTGTAAAACACCTGACTCTTTTACTCACTTTTGGGGAAAATATCCATGCGTATCTTAGAAGTGATTGCAAGTGGAAGGAATGAACTAAAATTACCTTCTAGGGGTTAGCACACATAAGGTTGGACATGATCTGAATAATACCAGAGATGTGGTAAGGTAAGAGGGACAGTAGACCACAATAGACATCCATTACCTGAATGTTTCCAGCTCTATAAATGCTCACACATTTGTATAATTGTTTCAGAAACTCAACTTATCTTCTATTTTGTTGCAATGATGCAAAAGCCAACAATAAATCAGATGCTATATACCCAAGGATCCCAAATGACCAAAATCTGAAGCAATGCTTTAGATTGTGTGAGCTGTGCTATCAGCATTATATATTATGGCTTTGAAATTCCTTATGGACTTTTTGTGTGTAACCTTGTGAAATGCGTCACAGTGAAGACTTGAATAACAGGAGTCCATGCTTTGGAAGATAAGACATATCGGGTATTATATATGGGAACAAAATATGAAAAAAATTTAGATCTATACGACAAGCCTATAAATATTAGGAAGTTTACTACATGGGATGTGTGTGTGTGAGAAGAGGGAGGACAGGAATAATTTTCAACCATTTCATCTGTCATCCCACTATTATAGCAACATCCCTTTATATCCTGAGAGCTTTTAGTTTCAAAATTCCCCTTAATAAAATATAATTCCCCTAAGTGGCTTCATCTCATTTATCAGATTTTAACCTCTTTCATGAAGGGTCAGCTTGGTATAGTGATAAGAACACTGCTGTGGAATCAGAGAAATGGGCTTAAATCCTGCCTTTGACTCTTACCACCTAAGTGATCTTGGACAACTCCATTAGCCTCCTTGGGCCTCAATTATAGGTTCCATGAGATAGCTGGACTAGATGGCCTCTGAGATCTCTTCCAGATGGAGCCCCATAATCCTCTGGCTATGATTGCAGGTCATCTTTTTCATCCTTATATTGTTTTGCACATAGTAATTGCAGTATCATCATCACTAGCAATTATATGGCATTTTAAGGCTCGCAAAGCATTTTCTATTTATCTCATTTGCTCTTCAGAACAACTCTATAAGACAGATTCTATCATTCTCATTTTACAAATGAGGAAATTGAAGCTGAGAGAGGGCAAGTGAGTTGCCCAGAGTCACACCACTAATAACAGTCTGTCTCAGCTGGGATTTTAACACAAGTCTTTCTGACTTTTAAGTCTTGCAATCTATCCATTATGCCACCTAGATGCCTATTAATAAATGTTCATCCTTACATGAACTGATGCAAAGTGATATGAGCAGAACCAGGAGAATGGTGTATACAGTAACAGCAATATTACACAGTGATCAACAGCAAATGACTTAGCTATTCTCAACAATACAATTATCCAATAGATTCGTGATGAAAAATGCTATCCAGGGAAAGAACTGAGGCAGTCTAAATGCAAATAGAAACATATTATTTTTCACTTTATTTTATTTATATTATGTCTTTTTCCACATGACTAATATGGAAATATGTTGTATATGATCACATCTATATCAAGTGGCTAACTATCTCAGGGAGGAATTAGGGAAGGAGCGAAGGGGAGATTATGGAACTTTAAATGTTGGAAAATAAATGTTAAAATTGTTTTTACAAATAGTTGGGAAAAATAAAATATTATTTAAAAAATAAATTTTCATCAAATCACTCAATGAATTAGTAGATGAGTGAAGGAGAGATTCTAATAAGGAATGTTCACAGTCACTACGAATTATAATATGGAACACTGGGAAGTTAAATGACTTTCCCAGAGTCACATGTCCCAAATATGTGAAAAGTAGGACTTGTTTTAATTCCAAAATCTGCCCTCAAATCATTGTGCTATATTTCCATACCAAGTTTACATTTTAGTTAGTAATGAATACTTTAGAGGGCTTGATAGCTAATTGAAATCAAGACTTTTTAGGGACAGGTCAAAGGGCAGAAATCTGAGAGAAGTAGCACCAATCAGTCAATTAATCAATCGATAAACATTTATTAAGCACCTATTGTGTGCTAGTCATTGTTCTAAGTGAGGGACATATTTTTAAAAAGGCATCAGATAATCCCAGTTCACATTCTAACAGCAGACACAACATGCGAAAAGTATACACCAACAAATATACAATATAAACTAGAGATTATCAACAGAAGGAAGCACGAAGAGTGATTAGGAAAGGCTTCTTACAGAAGATGGAATTTTAAATGAGGCTTGAATAAAACTGGTATGCAGAGATGAAGAGGGAGAAAGTTCCAATCATAGGGGACATTCATGGAAAATCCTTGGAAATGGGAGAAATATCTAGTATGAAGAGGAACAAAGAGACCAGTGTCACTGGATTGCCTAGGGTGGAGGGGAGAAGGGGGAAGGATGGGTTATGATAAGGCATAAGGAGACTATAAAGGTAAGAAGGGACCAGAAGCCTTTGTCTACACTCCAATTTTGTCCAAAAGCCCCCAATAGAAAGATGAGATGCAGCAAGCAATCAAGACAGTGGTTGAGTATAAACATTTGATTAACCTCTCCATGTATCTAGGAAGGGAGAAGTATGCACTAAACCAGTGATGGTGAACCTCTAGGAGACAGAGTGCCAAGCCCCACCCCAACCCTACCACCCCAGACCAAGTAGCTCAAGTGTCATGTCCACCTCCCCCACTGAGTGCTGGGTGCACTTCACCACACACTCTTACCCCACACAGAAGAGGGAGAAAGTGCTCCCATCAGGCTACTGGGTGGAGAGTGGGTAAATCGAGGAATCCTCAGTGAGGGTAGAGAGGAGGAGAGGAATGGCCCAAGTGCTCTGTTCCCATCCAGCTCTACCACCTGTGAGCCACCCCCTTTACCCCCTTTATGCTCCCATTGAGCTGCTGGGCAGAGGGGTGAGGGATGTGAAAAAAATGTCATCAGACAAGGTGGAGAGAAGGAGGGGAGCAACTCCACCCAAGTCCGTCTGCCTTTCTAGTTATGAACTCTGGTGGGATGGGGAGGGTGACTATGTGCCTACAGAGAGTACTCTGCATGCTGTCCTTAGGATCCATGCCATAGGTTCACCATCATTGCACTAGACCCTAGGGTTAGCAGTTATGAGTAAGCCTTGAATAAGGAGGTTCAACCAGTATTCATAAGCATAAGCATCTAAGAGAATGAGCCACTAAAAAATAAACTAAAATAAAACATTCTACAGTTCCTAATTCTGAAGATAGTAAGAAGAAATCAGTCAGAAATGAACCCTAAAACAAATGTCTCCTGTTTTCCTTTCAGAGAATAGTTTACTAGATGATATAACTACAATTATTGCACTAATCTATAGAATTAGAATGGTATGATAAATGACTGTACTAAATTTGGGATAATAGGGCAATAGATTTAAAATTGAAAGAGATAATATAAAGATCATCTAATACAACTCATTTATTTTACAGATGAAGAAAGCAAAGTCACACATGTAAGTGAAAGAGCTTAGTTTTGAACCTGCTTTCAAGGTGCCATTTAGGCCAGAGATCACTAAAAATAAAAATAAAAATACTTATTGTTATGAAGCAGTGATCACTCTAAAAGCCAAAAAAACTTTTTTATTTCAATACAAAAATTATATCATATGACTGAAACCCTCAATATGGGTAAACATAAATTTTCAGAGCCCCAGTCTTCTGAGTAGCTCAAATTGCAAAGAAGTCCAAAGGAAAATTAGTATTATGTTTCTTAAAATATCATGGCTTGTATAAAATAATTCCAGCCACACAACCCAATATTTTAAAGCATAGAGAAGACTGGATTAGTGTTCAAAAGATGTGGCTACCATATTAGGTTGCTTTGGCAATTCCTCTGTAAAGGCTGTTTCTCTCAGTCACTGAGATCTCAACAAAGCTTATGGATTCAATTTTCATTTCTATGATTCAGATGGTTCTCTGATCTATTTGTCCAGTTCTAACCTCTCTTCTGACCTTCAATCTTGAATGTATAACTGCCTATTGGACATCTCAAATGGAATAGCCATAGATATATTAAACTTAACATATCCAAAATGGAACTCATTATCTTCCCTTAAAAATCCTTCTCCTTTTCCAGACTTTCTTATTCCATCAAAGATATCACCATTGTCTCAGGCACTCAGGCTCGCTCTTCAGTTATAATCCTCAGCTCCTCTCTCTCTCTCTCTCTCTCTCTCTCTCTCTCTCTCTCTCTCTCTCTCTCTCTCTCACCTCACCCCCATCTCCAATCAACTGCCAACTCCTGATCATTTTGCCTTCAAAACATTTCTTGTATATACCCCTTTCCTCTGACACTGCTACCACCCTAGTGAAGGACCTCATCCCCTCATGCCTAGACTATTGCAATAGCTTGGGAGTTGATCTCTCTGCCTCGAGTCTCTTCCCACTCCAATCTATCTTCCCAGTCAGCCATAAAATTGACAAGTATGACTATGTCAGTTCCCAATTCAATAAACTTCAGCAACTCCCTATTACCTCCAGAATGAAATATAAAATTCTCTGGCTTTTAAAGTTCTTCATAACCTGGATCCTTCTTTTTTCCCCAGTTTTTTACACCTTATTGTCTCCCCAACCTTGACATGTATTCTGTGATCCAGTGGCAATGGTATCCTTGATGTTCCCTGCACAAAACACTCCATATCCTGACTGATAACTTTCAATGACAGTATCTTATAATTAGAACTTTCTCCCTCTTCATCTCCGCTTTTTGGCTTCCTTCAGGACTCAACTAAAATCACACCAAAGGAAGCTTTTCTCAGTCTCCCTTAATCTTAATGCATTCCCTCTAAGATTACCTCCACATGTGTATGTGTTTGTATGTGTACATATATACACACACATGGGGAAAACAACATACATGCAACTGTGGTTAAACTATATGTTTTGGTACATATATGTATGTGTGTATACATGTGTATACATATACACATGTGTGTATATATATATATATATATATATATAATTTGTACATAGTTGTTAGTATGTTGTTTCCCCCAATAGATTGTGAGTTTCTTGAGATCAAGGACTAATTTTTTTTGTCTTTCTTTGTATCCCCAGCACTTAGCAGAGTGCCTGGCATATAGTAGATGCTTAATAACTGCTGGTTATCAACTTGGAAAAAAAACCTCCCTTCTTTCCCCTTGAGATTCTGGCTATTCCTGTGTTAAGAGGAAAGTCTTGTCTCTGGTGTTTTCATCCAGAAATTTTTTGAAATAGACAAAGTTGATTTTTGGTGTCCCTAGTCTATCATTTCTCTATCTCTTTCCTAAACTTTATGATACTATAAAAGGCATTTAGAGGATTTGAGGTTCTGCCAAACCCCAAAATGAATCACTCCTAATGCCCTGTCTCAGTAGCAAAACCTGTTCTTAAGAAAAACTATGTTATCATTTATTTATACCTTAACCCAAATTTAAATCATTGTGGCCCATTTCCTAGAAATATTTGCTTTATAAGTCTTTGTTACTCTCTAATTGTGAAATGACAGGTTTTGTCTCCCTGAATAAAGCATTTTTGTGCCTCAGTGATCAGCCAGAGAAGACACATTATGTCAGACAGCATCTTCCCAGCACCCCTAAAATCACATCACATAAGCAGCTACCATTCTGAACACACATTGGTTGGCCTGTCTTGGCAGATTATGTGGCCAAAAGTCAAGAAATTTGTGCCTTGTTATGTCAATTCATCATTTTGCAAGGAGAAAAATAACATTTACACACCAAAGTAAATATAAACTAGATATAAGGTAATTTTCAATGGAGATAGCACTAATAAATTAGGGAAGCCAAGGTAAGCTTCCTATTGGAGGTAGCTCTTCAACTAAGTTTTGAAGGAAGCTAATGGTTCTGTCGGCAGAAGTATATTCCAGCCCTGGGAAACAAGTTGTTGAAAATAAAGGAAATGGCAGATAAAAAGACCAAGTAGGTTCCTTGGTAGAGACAGCTGGATGATGCAGTGGATAGAGTGAAGGGTCTGGAGTTAGGAATCCTCATCTTCTTGTATTCCAATCATGCCTCAGACACCAGCTGGGTGACCATGGGCAAGTCATTTAAGCCTGTTGGCCTCAGTTCTCTCATCTATAAAATGAACTGGAAAAGGAAGTGACCAACTACTCCAGTATCTCTGCCAAGAAAACCCCAAATGGGGTCCCTAAGGGTCAAATGTGTTTGAAACAATTGAACAAGTTCACTTGGTCTTGACCACAAAAGTTCAAGAAGGCGCAATAATGTACAGTAAGCCTAGCAAGCTGACTAGAGTCAGATAGCAAAGGGCCAGAAGGTAAGCAGAGAAATTTGTATTTAATCCCAGAGGCAAAAGTGGGGGCCACAGGAGCTTCCTGAGCAGCATAGTGACATGGTCAGAGCTGTGCTTTATCAATATCAGTTTTGCAGTTCTGTCAGAGATAGATAAGGGAGAGGAGACACCGAAAGTCAGTAGTCTAATTGGGAGGCTATTCTAACAGTCTAAGAGCTGATATGGGTCTAACCTGGAATGGTTTGTGGGTTTTGTTGTTGTTTAGGCAGGGCCAAATCTTTGTGACCTCATGAGCCATGCTGTCTGTGAGGTTTTCTTGGCAAAGATACTGGAGTGGCATACCTTTTCCTTCTTCAGTGGATTAAGGCAAAGGGAGGTTAAGTGATTTGCCCATGGCCACACAGCCAGTAAGAGACTGAACCTGAATTTTCACTCAGGTCTTCCTGACTACAGAACCAACACTCTCTCGAGGTCTTCCTGATTCTGAGACTAAAGCTCTACCCACTGAGCCATCTAGCTTCCTAGTGAGGTAGCTGGGTGCATTGAGAAAAATGATAGAGAGAACTATTGTCAAGATTGAGTAAGCCAGATGTGGCAACTGATCAAAACTGGGGGAAATAATCCTTAAATCTGTCAACTATTCTACTCTATCATTTGCAACCTTGCAGAGAATTGTTTCAGTTGAGTGATGATCTCAGAATCATATTACAAAAGGTTAAAGGTTAAGAAGTTAATGGGAAATATAAAAAGTGAAGTCAATAAGTATAGAAAACTAATACCATCAGTTTAACTGTGAAAAAGAGAAGAAAGATTAAGATAATCTTGAAGGAATGGCTGGGTTGAATGAAAAAAAAATTAAAGGATGGGAGAAGCTGATATGTTTGGAAGCAGAACATAAGGAGCAACTAGATAAGTAAAAAATTAAGGAGAAAAAAGGATTGACTGAAGAGGCACTTGTTTACTTGAATAGAAGCAAGGGATTGTGATCATGGGTTTGAGTAGGGAATTTGGCATTGACAAAGAGGTCCACCTCTTCTTCTGAGAGAGGAGCAAAGGAAGATTAGGTAAGGAAGTCAAAGTGATTTGAAGCACAGATTTGCAGAGAAAGAGTGGGATCAAAAAATGTGGCTTTGATTTTTTAGTGAAGTTTGAAATAAGGTTCTGTGATAAAAGGGAAAAGGAAAGGATAATGGAGGTGGAATGGCTTATGGTGGAAAAACCATCGAGAGAAATGAAATATAAATCCCTCAAGAAAGAGTCAAAAGATTGCAGCGGTGAAGGCCCTGTTGTGATTCTGTAACATAAATTTGTAACATAAATGGATCTAGGCAATATGGTTAAGTAACTTCTTCCATCAGCATTCTGCATTGTGCAATCAGCAAAGAAGGCAGATGGTGGGAGTAATCTAAGGTTGAGAGTCTGAAAAGAATAAGCAGCAATTGGACAAAGGACAAGTAGAGGCCATGGAAAGTTGAACTGGTTTATCGTAGGGTTAAGACCTTGGAATGTGGAAAGTGAGGCAAAAACAGGGGTTATATAGAAAAAGACGAAGGGTCGTAGTAACTAGAGATTGTGTTAAAAGTAGAAAATACATTTAAAAAGGGTAAGGCACAGGTAGAGGTGGGAAGATAGAAAGTTAGAGTCAAATAGTTATAGGCAAGGGCAAGGGAATACTCATGAGTCATAATGAGATCAAGGATAGAACCATCCTTGTGTGCAAAATGAAAACAAAGATCATGGGAGCTGAGGTTAAGCAATGTGCAATGAAGGATTTCTGAGGGAAGGAGGTGTTGGAATTACATTATTATTGTTGGTATCATTATCATCATCATTATTATTATCCTGATATAAAAATGGAAATACCCTCTTTTAGGAAGTAAAGCAAAAGCTGACCGGCAAATAAGATTCATCAACTTCCAATTGCTTTCATTTTCCCTCCTGACCAAATTTAGTCATATATCTTTTGTGGGTTGTCCCAGCAGAAAGTAGGCAAGAGGTGTTTACAGTCCCATAATATCACTCCACTCACACATAGTGAACTAATAACTCCTACCATGACCAGCTGTGTAACCTCCATTATTCAGTAAAGGTTTGTACAAGCAAATGGACCAAGCCAAGAGGAAAAGGGATTATGAATTGGTCATATCATGTGACCCCTAGTATCATACTTTATGGTCCTGTACCTTGAATTTTCCTCTATAATTGAGACTCATTCCTAACCTCCTAGGATAATATTGGTATTCATGAATTAGCATTAGTAATGTCTTTAGAGATTTTACATGGGAGATTCCTCGCCCTCCATCCACTTAACTCCCACCAGTAGAATATGTCTTATTATAAGTCAAGTCAATAAGCATTTATTAGATTTGTTTTTTTTTGTTTTTTTTTAAACCCTTGTACTTTGGTGTATTGTCTCATAGGTGGAAGATTGGTAAGGGTGGGCAATGGGGGTCAAGTGACTTGCCCAGGGTCACACAGCTGGGAAGTGGCTGAGGCCGGGTTTGAACCTAGGACCTCCTGTCTCTAGGCCTGACTCTCACTCCATTGAGCTACCCAGCTGCCCCAAGATTTGTTTTTTCTAATGTGTATATTTGTTTCTAAAAAAATTTTAAAGCATTTATTAGGTGTCTCCTATGTGTCAGGCCTTGTACTACATTCTAAGGATACAAAGAAAGGTAAAAAACAATCCCCATTATCAAGCTCAAAATCTAATGGGAGATCTAGAAAGGCTTCTTGCAAAAGGTAATATTTTAGCTAAGACTTAAGGGAAGCCAGAAGGAAGAGATGAAGAGAGAATACCAGCCATGGAAAAGAGACCACAAAAAAACATGGAGTCATGAGATAGAATGTCTTGTACACCAGGAACATCAAAAAAGCCAGTGGGATTGGATCAAAAAATACATGGGAGGAAGTAAGATGTAAGAAGACTGGAAAAGGAGGAGAGAGCCAGGCAGCTTCATTAGTTATAATAGTGCTCAGAATTATCCCTGTGTCAATGGCAAAAGGATTGAATTTTCACTTTAATAATGCATATCCAGAGTGGGGTCTGGAGGGAAGGGAGCTAAGTAGTACAGTGGATAAAGTACCAGGTCTGGAGTCAGGACAATCTGGGTTCAAATTTTATCTCAGACACTACCTAGCTGTATCTCCCTGGGTAAGTCACTTAACTTTAATTACCTAGCTTGTGCAGCTCTTCTGTTTTAGAATTGATCCTAAGACAGAAGGTAAAAGTTTTTTTTGTTTTTGTTTTTTTAAAGAAAGTAGAATTCCAGGTTGCTCTCCAATGATTGAAACAACTCTCAGTTCCACCAACAATGTAGTAGTGTCCCCATGTTTCCACATCCCTTCCAACATTTGTCATTTTGTCCTTTTATCGCTTTAGAAAATCTGATAAGCATGAGATCATATTTCTGAGTTGTTTTGATTTGCATTTCTCTAATCCACAGAAAGAGCAGAGTTCAAATGCAGAATGAAACATATCATTCTTCATTTTCTTTCCTCCATGAATTTTCCTCTAGCGAAAGCAATATATGTTTTGTTTCACAACTTGATGAACAGGGAAATATGTATTATATGATAATAAATATTACCTGCTTTCTTGTGGGGAGGGGTAAGAGGGAGGGAGAGAACATGGATAGCAAAATACCAGAAAAGAAATATTAAAAATTGTAACATGATTAATTGACATGTAATCTGGAAAAAGTAAAATAACATTTTTTAATTAATGTCTGCCTGGGTCTATGAATTTCTTGTTCTTATTTTATCCTGTGAATCTATATCATATCTCAGGACTTCTCCAACTAGCTGAGAAGGAAGTTGTTATTTCTAAAAAGATAGATTTTCTTTGTAGAACATGGTATTTCTCAGGCAGTTAATATTGAAGGAATACAATTTCCACTCTAAATACAGATACGTAAGCTCCAATAAATACCAGACAGAGCCATAGATGTATTAGTTGTGAGTCAAACAACTCCAACAATAAACATAATATTTACATATGAATACTGAACTCCCTACAGAGTTATTCTCAAGATATTAAATTGGACATTTTATGAAATTATCTTTAATTGCTTAATGTTCTGCCTTGAAAAGAAGATAAATTTTAGGGACTTTACAACAGAAGGGAAATTTAATTTTGAATACAACAAAAGGTGTCCCAAAAGATGGAAAGATTGATTCATAATTTTATGTAAAAAGAGTATGTCATGGTCCGGTCTTGTTCTCTCACAGAATCTACACTGGAAGATTTGTGCGCTTTATCTAATTTATGTATGTAGACATAGAAATCTGACAAATGACCTGTGGGTTATTTGTAACCCAAGAAGTAGTTGTCCCCAACCCCAACACACTCCCACTGTTCCAACCAGCTCAGTCTTTTCCCCAGACACATTTTCCCCTCTATACCTTAACTCCTATTATTTTCCTCCCTTGGAATACTTGTTTTACTTCCTTTCTGAAGTCTTCCCTGACATCTCTCACACACAAGAGGGCATAT
Source organism: Gracilinanus agilis (assembly GCF_016433145.1). Lineage (NCBI taxonomy): Eukaryota > Metazoa > Chordata > Mammalia > Didelphimorphia > Didelphidae > Gracilinanus > Gracilinanus agilis. The sequence goes on from NC_058130.1 coordinate 523,579,422, forward strand.
TTTTCTGAATTCCTCTAGTACTTATAATCCAAATTCCAAATATTTAGAACCTACTGATAGTTTATAATATTCTGCTATTGTTTCACATACGTTTATCTTGAATTTCCAAATAGGGGATTTGTTCCTTAGTGGCAACTATCAAAGTGCTTAAAATATTACAGGCACAGCAAATATTTACTGATCAGTTTTCTACAATGTGGACAAATGCCACTTGAGAGAAAACTTCCAAAATGATTAAGTCAATTAATTCTAAAAACAGGGCAAATATGCTTTTGACTGTTAATAAATTCAAATGTTCACTGAGAGGCCAAACTTTTGACTAAGGAGCAATAAAGGGAAGTTTCAAGTTTCTTGATACTTTTTCTTGGTTCTGTTCCCCCTCATATCAAGCTTGTGTGGTCACTTCACATACTAAATCAGTAGAAGGTATTCTGGTAAGAATATTTGTTGATGTTTGGTCATTTCAGTAATGTCCAACTCTTTGTGACCCCCCCTTTGGAATTTTCTTGGCAAAAACACAAGAATGGTTTATCATTTCCTTCTCTAGCTCATTTTATAGATGAGGGTCTAAGGCAAATAGAGTTGAGTGACTTGCCTTGGGCCACATGGCTAGTAAATAAATGTCTGAGGTCAGATTTGAACCCAGAAAGATGAGTCTTCCTTATTCCAGGCCCAGCACTGAAGAGCGGGAAGGAGAGGAGAGGAGAGGAGAGGAGAGAGAAAAAGGAGAGAAAAAAAACAAAGGAGAAAGAGATGAGAGAGAAGAGGCAGAGACTGGGACATAAAGGCAGAGAAAAAACATAAACAGAGACTTTGATCAAATGGTGAATTTTGAATGAACATCCAGTCCCAGCTTAGCAGTTTATCAAAAGTCTTTTTCTTTACCTTGTGGTTAGTTAACAGGAAGCAATCATAGAATACCTGTGCTTGTCCTGAAGTGGAGAGTAAGACTCTCCCATGCCATATCATCAGGAGCTTGCAGAATCAGACTCATTAAATCTGAATGCTTTCAGCCCTGAGCTCTCATTGGCTAGCCTCTCCTTAGACATTTTACATGCATAGAATTTTAAAACAGTCTTCAGTTTGAGCTGGGGTGTTTTGAGCTTTTTCTTCTAAATTACATTTGTCCTCACTTTTCCTCATGAAGACACAGACCGGATCTATGATTTCACTGGTACAGAGACCTCCTCAGTGAGTTGGTCAACACGCATTATATTAAAGATCAACTATATGTAATACCATGCACTGTGCTAATCACACAGTAGCTAAGTAGTCTTCAGCAAACACCTATGTAGCAAAAAGACTTATACAGGATAAATCAGAAATAATCTCAGAGGAACAGCACTGAGATAAAGGAGGACTAGGAAGGCTTCCAGCCTTGTGACTTTAGCAGACACTTGAAGGAAGCCAGGGAAACTAGTCATAGAGGACAGTCAATGAAAATGCTGAGTGTCAGAAGATGGAATGTTTTGTTTGAGGAACGACAAGGAGGAAAGCATCATTAGATCACAGAATATATTGATGGGAGGTGGGGAGGTGGCAGTAGCAAGGTATGAGATTGGATAGGTGAGAGAAGGTCAGGTTATGAAGAGCTTTAACAGCCCAACAATATTTTATATCTGATCCTACAAGTAATAGAAAGCCACTAGAGTTTACAGAAGGGGAGGGGACTGGCAAATGGTCAGATTTGTGCTTTAGGAACATAACAGAGGCAATAAAGGCACGAGGAGATGAAGGCAGGCCCTCCCCAAAATGCTGGCGGTGCCAGAGAATAAAAGGGGACTATCCGAGAGGAGTTTTGAAGGTAGAATGGACAAGAGTGGGCAGCTAATATGATGGTACCCTTGACAATAATAAGGAAGTCAGAAAGAGAGGATGGTTTGAGAGGAAAGGTAATGAATTAAGTTTTAGACATGTTGATTTAATATGTATATGAGACATGCAGTTCAAAACGTCCATTGAATAGGTAGTTGGACATGTGAGGCTAGAGGCCAGGACAGAGGTATGGGCTAGGCAAATAAATCTGAGAATCATCTGCATAGAGATAACAGAATCAGTGGGTGCTGATGAAACCACCAAAGCCTACAGAGGAAGAAGGCAGGAGGACTCAGGATGGAACCTTGTCATCCCTCACTATTAGTGGGGGTGACGTGAACAAAGGTCCCACAAGGGATATAGAGAAAGAGTGGTCAGAATAGTGTCACAAAAGCATAGAGAGAAGAGAGTGATCAACAGTGTCAAATTCTGGAGAGGAGGCAAGAAGAATGAGAACTATGAAAAGGTCAAATGACTTGGCAATTAAGAGATCACAGGTTCTTTTGGAGAAAACAGTTTTGTTTGAATGATGAGATAAGAAATCAGACTGTATAGGGTTAAGAGAATGAAACTTCTACCAGTGCAGACTGTCGTCTTCTCTGCAACCCTTGGTCTTAGAAAGCTGATGAGAGAACTTAGAGGTTAGATGATTTGCCCAGGCTCATACAGCCAGCATGTGTCAGAGGCAGGAGTTGAATCCAAGTCTTTGTCGACTGAATACACTTGTCTGTCTTCTATTTCATAGTGTCTATTGTACATGGTTTGAAGTAATTTTCTCAGTAATCATATTAAGTGTTTATTCTTTTTCACCCAAATCTCAGTATGTTTACATACTAATTATCTTAATCCTTCTCACATGCTTTAGTAGAGCCATTTTGATTGGTGCCTTCAGGAAATGAGGTGCCACTAACACAAGTTTGTGATTTGGTACTTGTACTATCCACTAGTACATGAGTCATAGCAGAGAAGCAGAAAAACATTTTATTCTGCATTTTTGGCTTTTCAAGAGTGTAATTCCAACCCCTGAATTTTATTCATATACTTTACTTCTCTTGGCTGTTCATTTTCTTAATAGAGGTCTGAAAACATTTCTCTTACCACATGCCAGACATAGCATTTCATGGCGACAGAGAATTGCCTCCTCTCCCTTGCAAGAGCGCCAAGCCCAGAGTGTGAGATAATGAAATACTTAAGTCTTATTGGTATAGCAGAGGAGCTGTTAAGAAGGGTAATCTTACCAAAGAACACGTGGAACAGTTCAAATGAATTCCTTTCCTTTGCTTAAAATCTTGACTCTTTCCACAAATGATCAGAGGGATTTTTCTTCTTTGATAACAGGGCTCCAGAATATGGAGCCAATAAGATTTCCCCACTGTTCTAGTCAGCCAGCCTCTGTAACCTCTTTCCCTATCAGTCTCTAAATCTTTACTCAACACATGAATTGTGAATCACTGAGATTTCAAAAATATATTACATTGTCAATAATACTACTTTTAGGCATACCAGAACAGTTCAGAGCATGTTATGTGATGCTCTCATTTTTCTTTAGGGGATTAAAGGGAACATAGTAAAGAGGGTCATTGTCTCCAAAAATATACTTTTCCTTACAACTTCCCACCAATACAGATTATCTGTGAATATGCTCTCCATCCCCCAACCACAATTTCTGAGTCTATGTCTACATGCTTTAGCATATTGCTAGATAGCCTCCTTCTTTGTTTTTTTGATGCCTTTCAAATCTGCACTCAACACTCCAGAAACCATCCTTAAATGATGTTTTTCCTCATTAGGATAATTTCTTTATTCTGATCCATCGACACTTAAGAATTGTTTCATCATATAATGCTAGAACTGAAAGGAAATCTTAGAATTAATTTAAGTCTCCTCCCAAATTTTACAGAAAAGGAAACTAAGACCTATAGATGATAAACTAGAGTGCTTTGTCTAAATAGCAGAAAAACCAGGAGCAATGAGTAAAAGTCACAGTGTAACAAATATTAACTTTCCATTGTTCAGTCATTTTCAGTCATGTCCAACTCCATGTGATCCCATTTGGAGATTTCTTGCCAAAGGTACCAGAGTGGTTTAGTTGTTTCCTTCTCCATTTCACTTTACAGATAAGGAAACTGAGGCAAATAAAGGTAAAGTGACTTGCTCACGGTCACACATCTAGTAAGTGTGAGGCCAGATTTGAATTTGGGAAGAGTAATTTTCCCAACTCCAGGCCTAGCACTCTACCCACTGTGCCACCAACTGCCCTCATACACTTGCTACAAGGGAAAATTTCCTAGCAACCTGATTGGACCGAATTAGGAGATAGTAGATTCCCCTCTCTATGGAGGTCTTCAAGAAAAAGACAAAGGACAAATTATTGGGCATGTAAAGTAGATCTTATCAGTTGTGGATCAGACTGAATGAAATATGAGATCCCTTAAAATTCTGAGAATTTACAAATGTGAATAATCTCTCTAAAATTACATGATGAGTCAAAGTAGAGACAAAATGAAAACACAAATCTTCCAACTCCTAAACCAGTGCTTTTTCTACTACTTGTAATCAAGTGTAATGTTACCATGTTAATAACATTAATATACATTCAGCTTTTTGTTGCATCTGTGATGACACAAACCTAATATACCTCATTGCCCATATTTTTCCTTCATCACCAAGCTACTGTCTGGCCTCCTCCCATCTTTGATTATCTCTACTCTGTCCATGTGTCCCTGCTTCCCCCCCCCTTAAAGATCAAGTCCAAGGTTGTAGAACAGGTACACAAAGCAAAGGTCTTTGTCATTCAATATGGTATAGTGGGGAAAAGCACTGGAGTCAGAGGTCTTGGGTAGAAAATCTTGATTCTTCTATTTATGATTCATGTGATATTGAGTAAGTCACTTAACCCTGCTAAGACTCTGTTTCCTTCTCTATAAAATGAAGAGTTTGGACTTGATCCCTAAATTTACTTTTGTCTCTCATTCTATAAACTGGTAGATTTTTCTCAAGATTTGGGCTTCAGTTCCATTTGGTTTGTCTCCCAATCTAAAAATCCCAGAGTTCTGTCCATAAAGGCTTAGTTATATAAGACTGTTGTTTGCAAAATCTGCTCCCCAACTGAATGCATCATAATGGGGCTTTAGGTTTGTGGAAAGCACTTAATATCATAAGATCAGAGACTCAGAGCTCAAAGGGACCTTAAAAGTCACCTAGTCCAACCATCTCACTTTACGTGTAGGATTCTCCAGTCCACAGAAGCACCTCTTTATGTAGAAACTGAGCTAAAAAATTAGGGATAAAAAGAACAGGAAAATAATATATGCCCCCCTCCCCACCAAAAGAACACCCCACACTTCATGTACCTCCTGGGACAAAGGGGAGTTGGAATGGCTATTCAGAGCATAATCCAAGTATTAGGATAGCAATCCAACTTCAAGATGCTTCTAGATGTTCCCTTTCTCTATGCAAGAAAGAACAAGGCCTAGAGGTCTTGTTTCTGAAAAGCTTTTTAGACCCTCTGGACACTAAGAGACAGGAATTGTCTAACTATAAATGTATATAACCCAGTTTGGTCCTAAACAACCTCAAGACATATCACGCTTCCCCTAATTGTAGTGCTACTAGCAGAGGCCAAATGATGATTTGCAAACCATTTTGTAGAGGGGATTCCTTTATGGGTTGAACCGGATAGTTACTACAACTCTAAATATTCTATGATTCCATGATAAGCCTAGTCTAAGGATGTGAAAATTCCCAACAATAATTCATAATTTATGTGGCTTATGTTTGCCTTCATCCCAATGCAAATCTAATTTCCTTCCCAACTTTAGATAAGCCAAAAGGATTTTATGCTCATACATCTATCACTAGATCAGAATCAAAATTAACCATGGTACAAGGTTAGAAGACTAAAGCAATAGGGCCACTCAGGCAGTTCCTAAGCTCAGTTTGCTAAACTTATGACTAAAGATAAATCAAATGAACTTGGCCTTAAAATCTTACCACTTTTAGAAAGGTCAGAAATCTCCACTTCCCCACTCAGTGTTCAAACTGAGTTCCCAGGCTAATTGAAAAACCTTTTTAGGAGAGCACTCTCCAAGTCCCTAATTTCAAAGTCTCATGGGGAAAGGAAGAAATCATCTCTCTCTGCTGGCTGGAAAGCTAGAGAAAAGCTCTGTCCTCTGATGCTTCAATAGGCTGATCATTAAAGGTTCCAAGGTCAGGTGATGTCTCTAGAGTCTTTTCCCAGGGGCAACATAGAAGTCTTGATATGATTGGGGGTAGGGGTGATGGGAACTAGAAAAAGAATGTCCAATCAAAACTGAGACATTAAAACTTACAAAGTACTTTACCTACATTATCTTATCTGACCCTTGAAACCCTACAAAGAATCATCAATTTAGAGCTAGATAGCACTTCAGATACATCTAATCCAATTCCCTTATTTAATATATGAGCAAGCTGAAGCCCAGGAAAGTTAAGTGAACTGCACACGGTCACCCAGTTAGTAAATGTTGGAGGTGGGATTCGAGTCCACATCTTTCCTGATTTAATCTAGCAATTTTTTTACGTTACATACTGCTTCTTTGAGGCACTGACACAGATCTTTGGGAATACATAAAAGCAAAGCACCAGATCACAAGACAGCCTTACCTTCAGGATTAAGAGAGAGAAATTTATCCTCTAGGTATAATCACAAGAATCATAGAAACAAAGAATGTTACAGGTCACAAGATGCCCAAAGTCACCTTGTCCAACCCACAGCTGCATAAGAGCCTCACTACAGCATAATAAACAAGTGGTCCTGCATCCTTTGCTTGAAGACTTCTAGTGTTTCCAATGGCAACCCATTCCTCTTTTGGTTATTTCTAATTGTTTTTCCTTATAGCTAGAATTTTCTTCCAGATCGCATGCTTCAACTATGAGTGTCCCTCAGGATTCTGATCTGAGCCCTATTCTCCTCTCCCACTTGGTAATCTCATCAACTCCCATGGATTTAATGACCATTTCTATGCTCAAACCTACCTATCCTGCCTCAAACTCTTAGCTGACCTCCTATCTTGCATCTCCCTCTGCCTTTCAGATATCTCAAATTGTATGTTTAGTAGACATCTTTAACTCAACATGTCCAAAATCAAATTCATTATCTTTCCTCTTAAGCCCTTCTCCATTATTCTCTCAATCCCTTTGGCTCAAAACCTAGGAGTCATCCTCAACTCTCCACCATCTCTCACTTTCCATATCCAATCTGGTACGAAAGCCTTTGCAGCATATCTCAAATATGCCCCCTTCTCTCCTCTGATACTGTCACTACTCTAGTGCAGGCCTTTATCATCTTGTATCTAGATTATTGCAGTAGACTACTGGTTGATCATCCTGGCTCAAATCTCTCCCCACTTCAGTCATTCTCTAAAATGATTTTCCTAAAGCACTGATTTAATCATGTTACTCCCCTACTCAATAAACTTCTGTGGCTCCCGGTTGCCTCAAAGATCAAATACCAAATTCTCTATGAGGTTTTCAAAACCTTTCATAATCTAGCCTCCTCCTGCCTTTCTAATCTTCTTATGCCTTACTCCCCAACATGACCTCTTCAATCCAGTGCCATTGGCCTCCTGGCTGTTTCATAAACCAGATACTCCATCTCTAGCTCTGGACATTTTCTTTGATTATCCCTCATGCCTGGAAAACTCCCTCTCCCTCCCCTTCCTGATTCTCTAGCTTCCTTTAAGTCCCAATTAAAATCTCTTCTTTTATTAGAAGCCTTCCCTGTTCCTTCTTAATTCTAGTGTCTTCCTTCTGTTAATTGTTTGCTACTCATCCTGTATATAGCTTGCTTTCCATGTTTCATTGCTATTGTCCATTCCCACTCTCATTAGACTGCAAGTTCCTTGAGGCAAGGACATGACAGCCTTTTGCCTTTTTATGTATTCCTAGTACTTAGCACTAAGCCTGACACATAGCAGGTGCTTAATAAATATTGATAGATCAAGTCAAAACCTGACTCTGCGATATTTATCTGTTATTCCTAAATCTTCCCCCAGGGACCTAGCAAAATTGCTCTTCCTAAGAAGTCCTTCAAATATTTTAAGACAAGATCATGCCTCCCTTTGTCTCCCTTTGCATATTGTCTCTTCTCTAGGCCTAAACATTCCAAATTCCTTCAACCTATCCTCAAATGGCAAAACCTGGATGTACTCTAGTTTACTGGGGTCCTTCTTAAAATGTGGTGCTCAGAACTATAGATATGATTTGATCAATGCAGAGTATTATGGGATAATCACCTCCTTTTAACTAGAAGCTATGTCCCTCAATGCCACCTAAGCCAGTATTGGAGTTTTTTTCACTGCCATTTCATACTCTTGATACATATTGACCTTCAGAACACTAAAACCCCCAGATCTTTTTTCAGGAAAACCGAGTGTGCATATGAAATTGATTTTCTGAACCCAAGTGGAAGATTTTATATTTCTTCCTATTAACTTTTATCTTAGCAGATTTCACCCAGAGTTCTAGCTATCAAGATCTTTGGGGATTCTAAATTTACAATCCAAAGTATTAGCTACATTTCTTAATCCCATGGAAAGCAACCCAATTTCTCTCTCCTTATTTGGAAATTTCTAATAAGAGACATTGGATTTAATGGCTTAATTTCATGATATGTCTTATAAAAGCTGAAAGTCTATTTCTGGTCTTCCCTTTCTCAAAGGGAGTCAGTGAAAGAAATGGAGCTAGATTTTAGTGCCTCTTTTAACAAGGCTTTATTTTTACACCTTTGTGCTTCCTGTTCTTGGTTGTAATGTCCAATAATGATGAAATGTAAGCTGCCTGTGTTAATCCTTCCAGAGGTTGAAGTTTTGTACATTTTGTACAATCAGGAATTTATAAGATTCTTAATCTGTTTTTGCCCAACTCAAGTAAGGGAATATGCCTGTTCTAACTTGCTAAGAATTCACATATTCCAAAGGACCTCCTTGGGAACAAAACTTCCTTATTATCTAAATAGGCTTCAGATAGGCAATATATTATAGTAAAAATAACTGTTGACTAGGAACCAGGTGATCTGGTCATTATTCTATCAGTTGTATGACCTTGACCAAGTCACTTAACATCTATGGACCTCAGTTTCTCTATTTATAAACTGAGGTGGCTAGATTATATTATGTTTTCAGGTCCTTTGTGGTTCTGAAATTCTGTCATTTTATCCAATTAGTTTTTTCTTTTTGTTTATTACTATACTTAATTCTTAAATATCTATGCTAATTAAAGGCAGTTGTATCATTATAACAAATTAACCCAGGCAATGGCCAGTTCAAATATTTCAATTTGATTTTGAGATACTATACATGCTATTTCACAAAATATCATATATTTAAGGTAAAACAACATCTACAATAACTGACTTCAAAGCCATGATAATTAGATCAATAAATTGAGGTCTCAGAGCTCCAAAATGACATAGATAAGATAACAGTAACCATACTTTCATTGGCATAAAAGCCTCTGAATGTACTCATAGAACTTTCATTCAGTGGAGATTTGAAAGCAACCAAAGTAGAAAGTCACTACAACCCTTCCACCTCCTGATATAAAGGTAATGGATAGAAGCAAGAAACAGCCATGCATTCTCACACGTGGTCAATATGTAGATTAATTTTGCCAGAGTACATAGTTGTTGTAAGAGATCACTTCTCCTGGGCTGGTGGTGGTAGGGGGTGGCGGGCAGGAGAACAGTTGGAGAAGGAAGACTGGTGGATAATAAGAGATGTGGCGAAGATGATATTCATTTAGTTAATGTAACTGTAAAAGGTTACTAAACAAGTTTAAGTGGTTGAATTTAATGTTCAATGTTTTCAATAAAACATTTAATTTCTAAAAGAGAAAGTAACATAAGACAGAATTAAATGACCATTAAGGAAGGCAGACTAGATTAAGTAGTTTGCCACCAGTAGTGTAAATTCCAGAGCACACAAATGTGATGAGTTTAGTAGTAAAGCACTTTAAACCTCCACAGCAGGAAGGCAGTTCTCAACTTAGAATAATCATCTTGTAAATGAATGGACAATACTTCTGTTCCCCGTTCCCCCTCCAACTGTGCTTTTGCTTCTCTAATTCAAGGTATGTGAAGACCAAATAGGTTCTGTAATTTAATCAATTGAGGATACATCCTCTACCTATGATTATAACCCATGTTATAGCAACAACTCTGTAAGAACTGTATTCCTTTGTTCCTAACCTTTTGTGAAAAAGAAAGCTAGTCTGGAAGGTATCTGCATTGCTATGGTACCCTGATTTACTGGTCTAACTTAGAAGTCATTGATTATAAATTGACATTCAAGAGTTATTAGCCAAAAAACTTCAACTTGATCATAAGCCTCTCAGAATTTACCTGGGCTGGTCCACAGATAACAAGCCTATAAATCTGCCATCTCTATTCCCAAAGCCCTTCCAGTGTGGTAAGACTTGTCAGAACTTGCTCTTAGCTAGCATTGACTTTTAGAACCCAGTCATCTCAACACCACAATAAGGCAGTAGGATAGGTTTTTTCATTTGTGTTTTTGTTTTTGTGGAAAATAGATTATATCTGAAGCAAACATATAGTTAGTAAATTACTTACAAATATCCAAAAGGGGCCAACAGAACCCTTATCCACCCATTCCTTACTACTACAACCACCTTATTAGTCAAGGAAATCATTGATCTTCCTGCTAAGGGAAAGAGAGTTCTATAATCCCAAGTAGGAATGTAGAATGCATTTTCCAATAGAAATAGTATTCTAAGTTGTATTTTGGTGTAGTAGGAGCTCATTTTGCTTGACTATAGTTATTTGTTGCAGTACTTTTGTTTTCTCTTGTTTTTGTTCTTTTAAATGGCTGGGGGAGATTGGTTATAAAATAAATGACAATTAAAAATTAAATTAAATTTAAAATAGTAATGTGGTATAGTAGAATGAGCACTGGATTGGCAGGGATCCTTAATTCCATTTTATTAGTTTTCGAAGTATACTCCATGGCATATTAAAATATCACATTACACTAAATGTACCATCATATTTGGGGCATTATGTTTTTACAGACAAAATAAAATTCATGTACAATTTTAATTTAAATTTATTTACTCAGCATATATAATACATCACAAGATAAACAAAAATTGCCTCTTTTTTCTTAAACCCTTACCTTCCATTTTGGAGTCAACACTGTGTATCAGCTCCAAGGCAGAAGAGTGGTAAGGGTAGGCAATGGGGGTCAAGTGACTTGCCTAGGTTCACACAGCTGGGAAGTGGCTGAGGCCAGATTTGAACCTAGGACCTCCCATCTTTAGGCTTGGCTCTCAATCCACTGAGCTACCCAGCTGCCCCCCAAAATTGCCTTTTACATGCATGTAATAACCTCAAAACACTTCAGACCTTAAATTCCAAGAGAACTTGACAAAATAACTACTCTTATAGAAAAGAAACTCTACATGTGAATCTCCCAACTCTTCCATACTGTTACCAATTTTTATTCAGTGGCCTACAACTTTTCCGGGCAAAGCATACTATGCTATGAACATAAATAACATGAAGAACCATTGCTCAAATCTAAGCCCTACCACTAACTAGCTCTGTGATCTTGGATGAGTGATTTCACCTTCTTTGGACAAGATAGATAGATAGATAGATAGATAGATAGATAGATAGATAGATAGATAGATAGATANAGATAGATAGATAGATAGATAGATAGATAGATAGATAGATAGATAGATAGATAGATACATACATACATACATACATACATACATACATATATACATACATACATACATACGATAGATACATTAGATAGATGATGTACAGAGAGACAGAAATAGATAAAAGACTATTAGATTAGTTCAAGATTTTTAACCTGGGGTCCAGGAAATGGTTTCCATTGTATCCAAGTAGTTTTAAACTTGTTGGTAAGTATAAAAGTGCTGAACCTGACACTTTCCTTCTGTCTTCCCCTCACTTCCAAACAGCTTGGAGCTCATTGATCTCTCCCATGTCTCTTTTTAACTGTACTGTAATATAGTCTTCAAGAGCTAGATAAATTTAGGTTGCTGCCCCCTTTATGTTCATTTGCCAGCATGAAATTCAGATGAGTTTGCTTTTATACATTGTAGGAATGAGCTAAAAGAGCAGTGATTTTGTGTGAAGAAAATAAAGGTAAAATCATCAGGAACTGTAAAAAACTCCAAATCAAGGGGAAAAGTAAAATCCTACCCTGATACTCACTACATAAAAACATGAGTAAGTCATATTCCTTCCCAATGCTTCCATACTATCCATGACGCAAATGTTCCTCCGAACTTTGGTCCTTCCAGATGTTACTGTATCTCAGGATTTCCACATAGATCATATGCCCTCTCTTTCATTATGTAGCATTAGTTATGGATTCTAGGGGCACCACTCACTGTCTGGAGAAAATCTACTAAATGGAAAGTCCCTAGCTAATATCTACCTTGAACTTTTCACTCAAGTGGTCCCCATTCACCAGCCAAAACCCCGCAGGCACACAATTTCATTCTGTTGAGTTGCCATAGCGGGATCAAAATCGTATTCTGGAACCAATCCTCTCACCTTGGAACATTTCATTAGTGAGTCCGTGACTCAGAATTACTGTCCCAGCTTTTCCATCAGTTTTATGCCTGGCAGTCTCTGTGAGCATGCCATTCAATCTCCATTTCCTCTATCTCTTTGTCTCTTTTTCTCCGTCTGTCTCTGTCTCTTTCACAGCTGCACATTATTTTCCTTCCCTTTTAAATGGAAATCGTACCTCAGCCATTGAGGCAGGGCTGCTACCTCTTTTAAGGAATGTGTGTCCCAAATGACAGCACTTGACCCATGCAAAGCATATATAGGAATGCAAAACTCTCTAGCATGTCCCAAGTCCCCAGATGCCCATTCTATCCCTACAAGTTGTGGAATTTTTAGCTCATTTTTGATTGGTCTTTTTCACCTTCATTTTGAGCTTGGCACAAGCTCGCAAGACATAGTCCAAAAGCGATAAACTCCTTCTGAGGTCATTTCTGCAATCCTAGGCAGTTACACTTCTCTAACACGGCTCTCTGTGACTCACTGAGCTCATTAGCAAGCCCTAACTGGGGTGCTAAGAGATTGAAAACAGTGACATCTAGCGGTGATGCCTCGCCTGTGTCACACAGATGGACCAGGTTGGAAAGCCGGAGTTGGGGGGGGGGGGGGAGTGAATTTACAAAACCCCTCAGCAAAGTGGCATTTAAATGCAAAGTCCGCATTTACAAACAAGAGGAAAGAATGGCTCTAATTGGAGGAGTAGTCTGCCTGCGTATCTCAACCTCCTCCCCAGCCTTTCATTTCTGAAAACTCGAGCTAGTTGGATTTTCTTTCTTCACTCTCCTCTCCCTTGCCAAAATTACTTTGCCAGAGGCGGCAAACCTGACGCTGAAGCAGGTGGGTGTCGGCTCCGGAGCAGATCTGAGGGTGTGAGCCTCACTCCGCAGGAATGAGACCCAGCATGTCAGGAACCATCATCAGGCAGGAAGGCATATGCCATTAATAAAACACGCACAGTAGATGATTGGACATGGGTCATCCAGCTCTGTGGGGCGTTTCATTTGCCTCCGATGGCCAAGGTTTGCCTTAGTTACTAAAAGTGCCCCTCCCTCGCACTGGGAGACTAAAGGTGCCCCCTCCATTGCTTTTCCAGAGACAATTACTGGGTGGTTAAGAATCAGAGACGGGGTGTTCTGTAAGTAGAGAATAGTAATACAGAGAGAGAAGTGCTGTTTTTTCTTTGGTCAGTCCTTGGAGGTCCAGAGTTGTGCTCTCTCATTTACTACCTGGATGACCTCTTGGGCTGCAGTTTCTCATTTAGAAGATAAGGAAGTTGAATTAGATGGCCTCTGGGATTCATTCCTGCGCTAAAGCTATGATCCTCTGGTATTTCCAACAAGATAGGTTAATTGGCTGCGCCACAGGATTTTCAGGCATATTCTGAGTGGAATTGAACATTCTTGTTCCCACATATGGATAATAATATTTGCCTCAATGTTTCAAGGGTCTGTGATCCTCTGAAAATCTACCCAGGTAAATCACAATGGTCATGGTGAGTAGATGCAGTCTCTGTTGATAATTCCCTTTATTTAATGTAGTTCTTTAAAGACAGTAAGTATGCTTTCAGGTTTTCAGCCAAAGCCTTTCCAACCTTCCTAGAACTTGAGTTCATTAGCATAGCCTGAGAATCTAGGATCACCTCCACATCATAATGTGGCCCCTTGGGTCTTTAGCAGAGAATGAATAAAAATAATCATAAAAAAACAAAAATTTACAATTTGAATATACAAAACTCAAGAAATAAAATGAAAGAGCCAGAAAAAGCTTTACATATCATATGCTCCAACCTAATTTTTTCATTTTATAAATAAAAAAAATTGAAGCACCATAGAAAACTTTTCTTTAATGTTATCTTGCTAAGGTCACAATAACTGGTGGCAGATAACTAGGAAGAAAACAACACAGAAGTAATGTCAGGTACAAACAATTTGAGCTGTACAAAAGTAGAATGGTCTTTCTCAAAAGTGAGTTCCTGGAGGCAGCTGGGTAGCTCAGTGGATTAAGAGCCAGGCCTAGAGATGGAACAAATCTGGCCTCAGCCACTTCCTAGCTGTGTGACCCTGGGCAAGTCACTTGACCCCCTTTACCTAGCCCTCACCACTCTTCTGCCTTGGAGCCAATACACAGTGTTGACTTCAAGACAGAAGGTAAGGGTTTTTTTTTTAAAAAAAGTGAGTTCCCTTTCCTCGAAGGGAGGCCTTCATGCAGGAGGCAGTTGGGAATGTTATAATATTTCTTTTCTGCATAAATTGGACTAGACAGACACTGATATCCTTTCCAACTCTCTAATTTTAGGATTCCATATTGCCACATTAAAGAAAATCACAAACACGATAAATTATACAGCTCAGAACTTAGTGATGAAAACTATAGTAGTAAAAATTTACATTTATGTTTCTGCACTATTCTGTTTCAGTATACACAGCAATCAATCAATCAACAAGCATTTATTAATCACTCGTGATATGCTGCTGTGCTAAATACTGAAGATGCAAAATTAGTCTCTGCCCTCAAGAAACTTAATATGGGGTGGTTCAGTGGTTTGAGAACCAGGCTGAAATGAGAGGTCCTGGGTTCAAATATGACCTCAGACACTTCCTAGCTGTATGACCGAGGGTAAGTCACTTAATCCCTATTGCCTAGCCCTAACTGCTTTTCTGCTTTGGAACTAATACACAGTATTGATTGAAAGACAGAAGGTATGGATTTAAAAAAATAAAAAGAAACAATATGTATGTGTGATTCACATTCTTTATTTAGGTTTTGAAGACTTTTTGAAGGATTGTAAAATGAAAATGAAAATAGTATACAATCATGTCCCACACTCTGCTTTAATTGGGTAGCCAAGTCACCAAATAATTAAAGTGTTCTCTGAAAAAGAACCATTCCCTAAGCATGGTAAATAATGTTTCCATATTGCCGTGATCATCAAAATGGAGACCTTACATAAATCAAAACAGATAAGCAGAGAGTATTGTGATAGATAATCAAATACTCCTTAACAATGTTTCATACATCCTTTAAAAGGGAAAGAGCCAATGTCCAGAGATAACCCTCCCTAGATGAAGGTGGAGCAAGAAAAATTTTTTTTTCATTTTTCCAGGTTAGCCATAAAAGGATGACCTGGGTGCAAAGATGACGAAGCTATTTTTATTACCTTTGGAACAGAACCCTCATAGATCCCAGGTCAATTTGTTCCATTTCATTTCCCTAAAGGAAAAAAAGAAGGTGCTTGAGAGCAAAAAAGTTCAACCTAAACCCTAACTTCATGTCCTAAGTGCACGTCTGAATGTGGTAATAGATGTAGTCATAGGATCATAGATATAGGAAACCTTAGGAATCATCCATTCCAACTCCTTCATTTTACAGATTAGGAAGCTAAGGTCCAGAAAAGTTCAATGACTTATACATGATTACAAAACTAATTAGTGGTAGGGCTAGCATTCAAACTCAAGACCTGACTCCAAACTCATCACACACTACACCAAGCAAACAGACATGTGGGTACAATTTAAGAGTTCATTTTCCTAAAATAATAATTGTAATAGCTTAAGAAGAGAGGACAATAAAATGATACGGCCACTATTCTTTCCCTAATGTAACCATTGCTGTAAAGACAAAAGTACAGTAAAATCTCTATTAATGAAAAGGATATATTCCAATGGCCCACCATGTCAAAAACTTTGCTTTTTACTAGAGGTCCAAATGGTATGGTATAGGGATATTTATCAGAAAGGGATAAACCCAGTTCACTTCCACTGGAAGAGATCACTCCACCACAGAAAAGCATTCATTTTCTTCTTCCCCATCATGTATGTCTTCTTGACCTCTTAGGTCTGTTCCCAGCACAGTTGCAAGGCTAAGGATCCCCTATTCCTAGCCTGTTGGGCTGCCTGAGCCCTAGGAATTCAATCTTCCACTTAGCCATGCCCAGGCACATCAAGAGAAACTATAATAATAACTCAGATTTTATGGCATTTTTAGCTTTACCAAATACACTACTCAAAACAGACCTATGAGGTAGGGTTGATAGGTCAAAAATCTGGGTCTCCAGCCATGTGGAAACTCTACCACTCCAGATAATAATTCACTGATAGTTTAGCAGAAGTCTTGGAGAGTTGCTCAAGACTGAGGTTAGGTGACTTATCCATAGTCAGACAGCTACTATTTGAGTGAGGTTTAAATCCAATGTTCTTCCTACTATAACATATTACCTAGACAATTTTTTGTCACTGCCTGTGACAATGCTGTTCCCTCTGTTGCTGCTAACATCACCATGTCTGAGACTATGACATTCTTCAGAGTGACCACTAATTTAGCGTTGGAGGTTTGGGGGAAGAACTCTGTTCCAAGAGAATCTGTGAATGAATGTGTCATGACAGTAATGCTTTGTATTTGACTTTGTGAGGACCCTTCCTGTGATGATAAAAATCCATATATGCCCTTTCTAAATAAAAACAGAAACTTCACAAGGAGCTATGGTGATCATTTCAAGGGAGATATACAAACTTTGACCACTAAGTTCATATTTCACAAGGAATATGGGTGATTAAGAAAACAGAAGGGAAAAAACACAGTTCATATGTTCTCAGGTCTTAAAGGTTATCTATTAAATTCTTTTTTTACTATGTGAAGGCCTCAGCCCTCTCTCTATCTCATCTCTAAAGGCAAGTCATTCCCCCCCTACATAGTGTCCTGGGATGTTGATTCAGGAGTGAATCAGATGGAAATTTGCCATTTACTGACTCACTAACACCAGTCCACGTAGCACCCTGAATTTTCCTGGGAGGTCTCCCAAATAAATCTTGGCCTCCAATCTGATCCTGTTTAACATGTGAGATCACATCCCAGAATGGTACACCTTTATTGCATATCAATCTCTCTCTAGGAGTCCAAAATTATTCACCTATTTGCCCAGCCTAATTCATTATAAAGAGTTCTACCTCCATATCTTTGCTCATGCTATTTTCTCCTCCAAAGAAAGCTTTGTCCTTTTCAATTACCCAAATCCTCCTCAACCCTCAAGAACCAGCCAGAATTTTACTTCCTCTGTGAAGTCTTCTATGAGTATTCTATTTCATTTCCCTTCCCTGAATGTCTGTAGAATTTAAATTCAGTCACACACCTTTAGCTCTTAATTAAATGTAATTTGGCATTATTCTCTAATTGGCTCTGCTCATGTTTTAGTTTTCTCTTCTCAACTAGGATCTGTATTTCTTTTTAATTTCTCACTACACACCTGCCCCAGTTCAGGATACATTTTGGGCACATAGCAAACAATGAATAGAATGGAATGGAATGGATCTGAGATTTCATGGGCTTAGTCCAGGGAAATTCTGGTGAGGAAAATCCCTCTACCAACAGCTTTGAAGGTCAAATCTGGTCCATTCCATTCATTCAACTCTGTCTTAGATAGTTACCTAGGACACAAGGGAGTTAAATGATTTCTCCAGAGTCACACAGTTAGTATGTGTCAATTATAGGAGTCTTTCTGTTTCTGAGGCCAGTCCTTTATCCCTAGACAGAGAGGCATTCTAGTGTGTTGAAAATGCAAACAACCAAGCAACCAAATGGCCATTTTCCTAGCTTCTTTGGCCCTCTCTCTCCATTGAGGTCTTTCCAGTTCTGACATATTCCAAAACTATAAATCTAGACCTTTGAGCTTAACTCTAGATCCAAAGAAATACCTGTAAGTAGAGCATGGCTCTGGGCTACCTTCATTTGGGAAAACTCAGAGGGACTAAGTTTACATATTCATACTAAAACTATAGAACATTTAATAGCAAAACCCAAAGTTCTGTGAATCAAGGATGACTCTAAACCAGAATACTTTGGCCAGAATTAACCAGATGAGCATTTAAGAAATATTCCAGGATAGTAGAAAGGAGAGAAACAAAGAGAAAAGGAAGAGAAGTTAAAGGCCATCATTTTCCTTCCCATCATGTAAACATCTCACCATCTCATTATCTCAACATCTGTTCCACTTCACCTCCACCCTATTATTCCCAATCTCCTTCCCCACCCTTCCACTTAAATAGACCTCAGTTTACTCTTTTAAAATTTAGTTGAATTCTTTATTACATATTGCTCAGTGAATTAAGCCATCACTTGATAAAACTGTTACTAAACTTGACTCATTGCTGACCTTCTGTATAACTTTGTATGATTTCATCATTTAAGGTCTCTAATTACCTCTCTGTGAAATGGGAATAATGACTCTTGCCTCGGAGTCCCTTTGCCAAAATGCTAAGGGGATTTGGGAGAGTATTTATAAAGCATATTAAGATTCTTGGATTAAAAGTGACAATGTAAATATTCTGTCACACTGCTTTAGAGGACATCATCTAGTAAGTAGGAACAGACTACTTTTCCCTTCCTTTACTGTGCTTTGCTGGCCTGGCTTGGAGACTATCTTCTGCATTTCACCCCATCTAAATGGTTTACATAGTACTTTGGGATTCTCCTGGATTACAAGTGTTATGGGAATGTCAGAACACTATCATTTATCTCAACATTAGACTGATCCCTGCTCTCAACCGTCAGGTTAGTTTAATGAAACAGCTGTTGTGAGGCTGGGAAAAGGACCTTTTAATGCAGAAGGAAGACGTCTACCAAATAGATTCCCAAGGCCTGAGAAAGAATTCTGTCGATGCAGAGGGAGGACAAAAAAAATTGAAATATTAAGGACTCTTCAAATCATGAACTATAGCTTCTTTCTTGTGATGTGGTAGGGAGGAGAAGAATAGAGGAGGAAGAATTCTATAAACATCCTATATTGTTGGTTAGCTTTTATTTGGTTTTGGATTTAAAAGACCAAAAACAGACAGCAAACTCCATAAAGGCAAAGACTAGATCTCATCTAAATTATGTATCTCCCCTAGCACAGTCTCTCCTCATGGCAGAGACTTAATAAATTTCTGCTGAATAAATCTTTAGCTCCACCGAAGTGAGTAGATAATTTTTAAACCCTTATCTTCTGTCTTAGAATCAATACTAAGTATAGGTTCTCAGGCAGAAGAGCAATAAAGACTAGACCAGTGATGGCAAAACTTTTAGAGACCAAGTGCTCAAACTGCAACCTTCATGCCACATGTGAGCCCCCTGTTTTACCCTAGACAGGGGAGGGAGAGAGCACTCCCATTGGGCTGCTGGGCAGAGGGGTGAGTGATGGGAGAAGTGTCCTCATGCACAGGTCAAGAGGGGGAAAGGAGAAAACCCCTCTGGCCCAGGTGCCATAGGTTTGCCAACCTAGGACTAGGCAATTTGGATTTGGTGATTTATCCTAGGTCACACAGCTAGAGAGTATCTGAGGCCTTATTTGAACCCAGGACCTCCCATCTCTAGGCCTGATTCTTTACCCACTGAGCCACTTAGCTGCTCCTTGAGCAGGTAGATACTAAGTTTAATGATCTCTCTCTTTGTAGCTGTATTTTGTCTTGGGATTTCAGAGGGATCCCCCAAGCCTACCTATAATTAGATAGGAAAAATGAGCAAACAACAAAAAAAGCACCTAACTCTAAAGAATTTTTATGGAGACAAAGAGCAAGGTACAGACACAGAAGGGGACAGTGAAAGCAAAGGAAACACATGCAAAGTCCAAAAGAAAAATATGGATTGGACACAGATTCTGGAAGAGCGTAAAAAAGACTTCAAAAACCAACTGAGAGAGGCAGAGGAAAAGGGGGAAAGAGAAATGAAAGTGATGCAAGAAGAAATGGGCCAATTGAAAAAAGGAGAACTAAAAACTGAGAGAGGAATATCAGGTCTTAAAAGATTTCAGAAGACTTGGCTTTATGGTCATAGATCTAGAGCTGGAAGGGACCTCAGAAATAATCTAGTTCAATCTCTTCATTTTATAGGAAAGGAAATTGAGATATAGGAAAGTCAAGTGACTTGTTTAAGGCCATACACATACCACGCATCATAGCATCATAGAAAGAGAGCTAGAAAGGACCACAGTGGCCATTTGATTCAATCTCTTACTTTACAGGTGAAGAAACTGAGGGCCAGGGAGGATAAATGGTTTGTCACATAGGTAGTAAGCCTACAGTTGTGATCTGAATTCAGGTCCTCAGATTCCATGACTTTCTTCCTTTGTACCACATTGACTATCACTTTTAATTTGATTCCTTGGTATTGAGAAATATCCTTATCCTCCTTGTCTGTTGCAACGTTTACCACTATAGCACTGAGAACCTATATTCTGACCTAGGTCTTCTTAAAATTGCTAATATAAAGAGAGGGCAAGAGGGCAAGTTTGGGTTTGGCATTGATTTGACTCAGTTTCTGAATATCCCCTACTTCTCTCCCCAACCCACTTCCCTCAGTTTGTGCCCTGAAATTAAGGCTACTGCAATCAAAATTCTCTTTTTAGAATGCCATGCAGTAACGTATAAGAAGGAAGCAACTAGGCTATTGATAGACTATTAGCCAACCTGGTCAAATGCCAGCCTGTTGGCAACTGTATCCATTAACTCTACCATCATGTTAGCCCCAACCTGACTCTCTTCAGAGTCCCATACTGAAGTATATTTCTAAGACAGAATCAATCTCGAGACCTTTCCTGATTCCTCCCATCCCACCAAAACATACCTGTCCTATGTACCACTTTTGGATAGCTAGCTACCTAGTCTAAAAAACTCATTCCAATAAGAGAGTAGCTAAAAGTCATAGTATTATTTCTGTTACTAGGTAAAATGCAAATATATTTTAAGAGAGCCAATAATTCCGCCTAATGGAATAAGAACCTTAGAAGTTTCTGGCATTGAGACAGGGCTAATATGGAATATATTTTTGGATAGGGGAAGCCTTTGAGTGTCTCTCAAACTATACCATACCAGACTACAAGCTGGTTGAGCAATGCTTGAGGCTAGCCCTGTCCATATCCCTTAAAAACTAAGCCAACTCAACCACATGGATGGGGCACATATGAAAATAAATGAAAATGTGAATGATCCAAATTCTTTTTTTTCCCTTCTGGCCCTCACTACCACTCCCGGAGAACGTGCTTGCTCTGTGTCTCACAGCAATCCAGCTTTGGAGAGAGAAAAAGAATACTTCCCTCCAACGGAAAAACCTACCTGCAGCCTTAATGATTTAGTAGGTGCCACTCTAACCTGAAATAATAAATACCATTATGATGTCACTGTCTCACTGCTCATTTTTAGAGCCTCTGGACGTTTCTTCCAAAAACATGAGCTTATGAATAGGACTCTGTGGTACACTGACATCTAGTTTATGGGTCAGTTCAGTGCGGACACAGAGCCAGGAGTGAGAGGCATTGCACAGGCCTTTTCCAGGGCGGATCACGATAGCCAAGTAGTCTTCCTGCTACAAAATGAAACAAGTCTTGAAACCAACTTAGGAATCAAAAGGCCAAATCTTGAAATCAGGGCTGTCACAGTTGTGTAACTGTCTCTGGAGCAGGTTGCCTTAGTGACTGGGAGCATGATCCTCCTCCGTCACTGGTAGGGTAGTTTGACCTACAAAACATTTCATGCTTCAAATTGACTCATGCCCATTTTCCTGAATGTCCCAGCATCTTGTGTATGCGTGTGTTCCCTGGGAAACCAGCTGGGGAGAAAGAGCAGAAGCCAAGTTTCAGATACACATTTTCCACTTCCAAGAGAATGTATTTATTTGTATCATGAGGGGGGGAAGAAGACTAAAATTATTGGGACAAAGAAATGGTGAGAAAAAATATAAGCAGGAAAAAGATGTCTGATTCTAAAGGCAATAAAACAGATCTTGTGGGCTTTGCAGATACCACAAAATAGGACCTCTCATTGACAGAATGGGTAATTACTTCAAGAGTACTTCTGAATTTGTCTTTTACACTAAGCCTTCGTTTCCCTGCAGTGTAAGGACCATGCCTTTTATCTTTAACTCAAAGTCAAAGGCATCTAAGCCAGTGCCTAGTTTCTTACATATAATAAATGCCCAGTAACTGTTTGATGAATGAATGCATGAAGGAATGAATGATGTCTTCCAGAACTGTGAATAAAAGTTTACTAGGACATGAGGAACCAAGGTTAAACAGGAAAACAAGCCATATCTCACTGTAGATATAGGATTCTTCAGTCTATCCTCACCAAGCATCACATGAGCAGTACAGAGTGAGAGCTTTCTCCATTATGCCTTATCTCCTACTCACAAATTTGATACCTTACACCAAGGAAAGTGGAGATGAAATGTCCAAACCACATTTGGTTCTCAAGGAAGTAAAGGATGCCTCTGCATAATTGTCATCCACTCTGACCCTCCTTCATTCTTTATGAAATCTGATGTGGTTATCCAACAAAGTTATAGGAGACCGAAAATAAGGCCCTCTATCTTTATTTTTCTGAGCTGGCAGAAGCTCCTACACCCCATGGCTCAAGGCTTTATAAGCTACATTAAAAATAATAATAAAACACAGAAACCAATGATTTGCTATTTAAAGCAAATCCACTATTACTCTTTGAAACTGTCCAGAAAAGACCTAAACATGCATACATATAAGTTGCTTATAATCTGCATGAGACCACCAAGATTATACAATCTTAGGGAGTTTCCAAGTTTTCAGCTTTTTACACAAAGCCAAAACATCTACTAGGACAACTAGGTAGTATAGCGGATAGAGTGCAAGACCTGGAGTCAGGAAGATTTATCTTCTAGAGTTCAAAGCCGGCCTCAGATATTAGCTACATAACCCACTCAGGGCAAGCATTTAACCCCGTTTGCCTCAGTTTCCTCATTTATAAAATGAGCTGGAAAAGGAAATGGCAAACCATTCTGTCTTTGACAGAAAACCCCAACTGGGGTCACAAAGAGTTGGACACAACAGAAATTAACTCAACAGCAAGAACAAATTATTGATGATTTGGTTAATTTAACTTAGTTCAACCCCTTCCTCAAAAAAAAAAAAGAAGTCAGTTCAATGAAAAGAAATAAATAAAAATGGCAATTTGTTATGATGTAAACAAAAACAACTAACTGAATTTTTTTTATTTTTCAAACAGTTGTTTGGACAGACCAAATATAATTGCTATCTCAAGTATAATTATTTCTTTTTTCTCTCTCTCTTCATTGCAGAAGTTTAGAAACAGCATCCTTATAAAAGAGTGAAAAACAATTGATGAGAAGATTAGCTTACTGAGATCTTGATATGAGATAGAGGCAAACCATAGTCTCCAAAGAATATTTGTATAGAGGAAATCATCAGGACAACAGCTACTTGATGGAACAGATCTTCTTGCATTTCTATTTTGACCTATCTTATTAGTAGCAATAGCAGAAACACAACATTTGAACTCTTACCTCCTAAATATCAGATGTGTTATATAAGGAAGTGTAAATAGCACTTAAGAAAATGAAATTAGAAAAAGCATCTGAATCTTATCAGATAGGTAAAGGAGACCTATACTAAGAATGACACAGAATTTTAAAATCATCTAGGAATCAATTCCAAAGGAATTCAAAAAGAATTAAAAATGTCACAGATGACATTTCTTGCCTCCCTCCAACAAATACTTTCCAGTAATATATCAGCAATGGCCTATATGAATCAATTCATATCACTATAAAATCTTAATTAGACAGGACTATGCATTACTAAAGTTTCCCTGATGCAGATATAAGAAGGGAACAGACTGACTTTCCTGGATAATTTTCTACAATGGGCCACAACCTTTTAGTCATATAGCAACAGAATTATCTTTTCATGTAAGTGCAGAAATTATAAAAGCTAGTTATCTATCATCCATTAATTTTTTAAAAATGAAAGGCATTTGGCCCAAAAAACACAGTCCTAAAAGCCCTTCTCACACAAGGTATTTCTAACACGTTTAAATTGTTGAAGATTCTATGACAGATACTACTACAAAATCTTTAATAACTTGTTATTTATTGATATCATAAGAAGAAAAATACTTGCCTTAAGTATTTGCCAACATCATGTAAAATGGATGTCCTAATGAGAGTTCCAAGAGAAAAAAATTTCTTATAGATATAAGGTTCTCCATATATATCTTATGCTAATTGCAACTCTCCCAGAAATCCTGTAAAGCCGGTTCAGTGAAATTCAACAAATTAAACAAATATTTAAATATCTAATACCTGATTGGCACTCTGCTGGGTGTTAGGGATATGTAAGGTTTTATAGTCTTTTTTAGAATGGAGAGGGAGAGAGAAAGAGATAAAGATGGATATAGCATGTGCAAAATAAGTGAATATGATGTATATACTCAAGGTAATGCAAAGTAATTTCAAAAGGTGGAAAGTACTTATACGTCAAGGAATCAGGGAATATCTGTCTAGGTATCTAGATATCTAGGTGTCTAGATAATATGTATCAAGGTACCTGAGCTGTGCTTTGAAAGAAAGTAAGGTTTCTACATGATAGAAGTGAGAAGGGAGTGCATGGAATACATGGAGTACCATTTATGCAAATATATGTTCACTATAATAATTTGGATGGGTGTTACAGATAGTGTGTGAAATGAACATAAAAATATAACTCACAGATGGCACATATGCATTAAGGTAGGATGCAAAATGATAGTGCAGTTTCTGACTTCCAGAATGGGCTGCAGGAAGCCTCCTCTGCTTAGACTCTGACTCCATGGTGTGATGTAATTACATATCTGGACATCAGAACACATGACCCAGACTGTCTAATCAAAAATCAACTAGGTGTAAATTCATGGAAGGTATAAGAGCCAAGACAAAGAGGAATTCAGTCTTTTTGGCTCTGTTCTTTTCCTAAACTCAAGCTTGCTTCTTAGTTGACTTTAATTTGTCTGGTCCAACCATGTGGTTAGCTGGACCCCAGCCACTCTTGTAACCCTGGCCAGGGCCAGTTGGGAATCCAAGACCTAATGAAGCAGTAACACCCATGGGTAGACTTTCAATAATTAGGCTGGTCACCTTCTTCTTTCTCTCTTTTTCTCCTTACTAATATATACTTATAAATTTAATATAAAGTCTCCAAGATTAATGTTTTTTAAATTATTGTAGTGGACAATGTACTAGGTCCTATGGAGGAAGTGGAGCTGGATAACATTTGAAGCAAAAGAATGAAGCATACTCTCAACTATGACTTGATCAAGAGAAACGACTCAGAAGATATCAAGAACATAAAGCATCAGAAACAGAGGTGGTCCAGTCACATAATCCTAAATACTATGCTGTTATTCTTGAGATATTAAAAGAGCCAGAGGAAGTTTCTCATTCTACTACTCAGGTCTTATGAAAGAACATACTGAAAATCAAACAAGATAAAAAGGCTTGGAAGAGTTACAACTTGCTCTAGCAGAAGGAGTAGTAACCACATTGAGATTTCAGATCCTTCCAAGTAGCCATTAATAGAGGCTTCGTGGTATAGTAGAGAGAGTATTGGGATAGGTTTCAGGTGAATCCTTGGTTTGTGTGCTACCTTTGACAAAATGTTGTAGGACAGTGATCAGCCATTTAATCATGATGATCTTCTGTTTCCTAATCTATAAAATAGGAAGAAGAATACCTGTGGTAGCTACCTCAGAACTGTTGTGAAGATCACATGGGACGTAACATATAAAGTATCTTGTGAGTACCAAAGCATTGTGTCCTTCATTCACTCCTAAAGTAGATCATTCAAGTACCTTCAGGTTGCCATTTGAGAATTGTTAGTAGTAAATTCTACTCATCCCCTATACATATGCACACATACAGAGAGTGGTAAGATGTAAAAAGAATGGAAATGAAGGGCTTTGAAAACCAAACAAAAGATTTTTTATTTGATCCTGAAGGGAGTAAGGAGTCCCTGGAATTTATTGAATGAGGTACTGGTTGGGGGAGGTGACATCGTTGACCTACACTTCAGGAAAATCTCTTTGATAGCCAGATCAAGGATGGAACAGTGAGAGGAGATGAGACAAAAAGATCAGCCAGCAATGGGCTACTACCCTGTTACATATATGAGGTGACAAAGGCCTATACCAGAGAGGAGACAGCATCAGAGAAGAAAAGGGAGTGTATGTTTGAGGTTAAAATCAACAAGATATCTTCATTAATTGATTTAAAATCTGGAAAGACTTATATGAAATGATGAAGACCAAAATGAACAAAACCAAGAGAACATTTTATAAAGAGTAGCAGAATACTGTATGAAGAATAAGTTGTGTAAGACCACCTCCGAAGAAAGAATTGATAAAGCAAGACAAAATTTTATATACATATCATTTTGTCAAATGATGCTTTCTCTAGTGCAAGAACAGGTAGGAGGCAGGAAGATAAACTGGAAACTTTAATGAAACAAATTAACTAACTTTAAATATATTTTTTTAAAAAGACAAAGCAAGTAACCAGTCTGGGGGAAGGGGAATGATTGAGAGTTGAGGATGATACTTAGGCTGTGAATCTGGGTTGCTGGGAGAATGTTGGTACTTTAAAAAGTAATAGGGACATTAGGAAGAGAAAAAAGTTTTGGAGGAAAAAGATAAAGAGTTCAGATTTGAACGTGTTGAGTTTAGATTGTCTGTGGAACATCTAGGTGAATATTTAATAGTCAGTTGGAGATGTGAGACTGTAGGTCAGAAGAGAGGTTAGGAATAGGCAAGTAGATCTGGAAGTCATATGCATCGAGATCATTAGATCTCTGGAAACCAATGAGATCACCAAGTGAAATATTACAGGAGGAAAAGAGAAAAGGGGCCAAGACAGAGATGTGGATGGATGAAGATTTAGCAAAGGAAGCAGAGAAAGAGTGGTCAGAAAGGTAGGAGAACCAGACTAGAGCAGTATTATGAAAACAAAGAGAGAAAAGTAGCTCAAGGAGAAGATATGATCAGCAGTGTCAAAGGTGGATCTATTCAGTAACTTCAGGGTTCACATCAAGAATTATCACAGGACCTTATGGTCAATATCCTTTACATAATGCTGGGGAAAAGATTTGAGAAGCAGAGTCCCCATCTTAAAAGTTCATTTAAAGTGTGAACTCAAGTCTGAGTGTGTCCATAGTTGTCCCATAAGATGATCCAAAACACAAAGATGACATATTTTGGTGTGTAGGAAAGGTTCTAAGTAAGCTCAGAGAGAAGACTTGGAGTAGGGGAGTGTTAATGTACATGTATACTTATTAGGGGTGAGTAGTGTTTATTCTAAGTGACTTTACTGTTAGCAGTTCTCCAATGGCAGCCTGAAGGCACTTGGCATAGTTATTCTCAGAGTGAATAAGGGACACAAAAGAATTCCAACATATAGAAAACAACTAGCTGATTCCTGGGCATCAAAGAAATCTTTTGAGGTCTGCTCGTGAGATCTCAGGAGAGGAGAAATTGGTTTTTCATCTGATTAGCAAGGTGTCATAAAATAGAAGAGAGGAAACAAGGACCTACCAAGAGAAATAAAGTTCTCTCGGGCTTGAGATCAAAGACTTAGAGTTGGAGGGAAACTTGAAGATGAACATATCTTAACCTTTCATTTTACAGATGAAGAAACTGAGGTGCAGAGAAGTGAAGTATTTGGCTCAGGACCATACAACTAGTAAATATTTAAGAGGTCTCTTAAATCTGGGTCTTCCTGTGTCTAAATCCATTGCTCTCCACTTTACCATGTTGCTTTTAATTTCTTTACGTTCAAAGAAAGTTCTACCATTCCTCTACAGACCAAAGTAGGGGGTG
Source organism: Gracilinanus agilis (assembly GCF_016433145.1). Taxonomy (NCBI): domain Eukaryota; kingdom Metazoa; phylum Chordata; class Mammalia; order Didelphimorphia; family Didelphidae; genus Gracilinanus; species Gracilinanus agilis. The sequence goes on from NC_058130.1 coordinate 523,607,484, forward strand.
GGGTTTGAATCCCTAGATTCCAGATCTAATTAATTATCCTCTCCATTCCACTAGGGTTCAGTACTTTTCCATTTCTCTGTCCTCTTGAGAGGATGAATTGCCTTCTGGAGCCCCAGCTGCGAACAATAAATTATTTTTTTAATACAATCTCCAAACTCATTGGAAAGTTGTCAACTCCACCTAAATCTTAAACTAGAGGTTTGAGGATTCCTGGGAAGGAAAGAGTTAGCGCACACACACACACACACCCCTCTCCTTCCTATCCTATTTCCAGAATGTCACTGGATTCTTTAGATCCCACATCAAGCTCTCCAACCATATCTCCAGCTCCCAGGGTGGCCCCATTCATTGCTGTTTCTTCTCTGTAAGTCAGCCACCTGCTATTGGACAATCCCTCATATGCTCGACAGTCTTTGTTTCGTCCACTTTGTCTTATGACATATTGCGATTCAAATGAAATTCCAATTTTCCCTCTGCTCATCTCCCATGAGCAAACCCCAGAGTCCTTCCAAGGGCTACAGGTGTCAGCCCTGCTGCATACCTGGGGTCAGTGAATTGTCTAAGTGGCCCCACCTGGCCTTGAATATGTCTCAAAACACTCTGAGAGTCTTCAGGTCTCTTTATGCTCTTACGATCCAAATGTTTACTTTGTAGGACCTCCCTCTTGTAACATTTAAGTGCTTAAAGTGTCAAGCAAACTGTTACACAATATTAATAGTCAATAAACATGTATAAAGCAGGCGCTGTGCTAAGCTAATCGCTGGGGATACAAATTTAAAAAAAAAAGCAGTTCTTACTCTCAAGGAGCTTACTCTCTAAATATGGGAAGACAATAAACAAAAGGAAGCTGAGAAGGGCCCTCCCCTCCATCCAAAGTCACCCCCAAAGTACATCAGAGAGTTGTTGCTCATCCTTCATTTTTGAAGAAGACCAAGGACCTCACAGGGTGATATCTTGATCTGCCCATGAAATGGATTTAAATGAGCTAGAGCTCTACAAGGTGGTTAGTCTCCTCTCTATCTGAGGCAAGACAAAAGTCAGGATGACTGACAATGGCTTGAGATGCAATGGATGGCCATGGCATCTTCCATCCTGTATGGGAAAGTATCCTGAATGGAGTCATGCATGATATTCGAGAGATGCTCTGCCTTCCAGCCCTCCAATCAGAGAACTAGAAATTCAAAGAAAGGTGAAAATGTGGTCTTCACATTCCAATTGTGGATTTCCTCAAAGAGTTCACCTTATAACATGGAAGAAAACATGCAAACAACTAGATACACACAAGAGATATGTAGTGTAACTGGCAGATAATCGCAGTGGAGAGAAGCACTAAAATCAGGGAGGAGGAGAATTCTGCTAATTGTCTGTTCTGTACCCCATCTCCCCTCATCCCAGCACTTTATGACTGTAGCAGAGAAAGATGCAAACTTCAATACAGGTTTACTGATAGGCTCCAGACTATCTAATCTGCTCAACCAGCCAGCCAAAGTACTGTCCTCCATCTCTATGGATTATCTTAAACAAATAAAATCTCTAAGGATTCTCTTAAATAAATTAAGCTAAATTTTATATATTTTGTTACTGTATTATCTAGCATTACTGTTTTACATAATACTTTAGAAAACTAAGGAATGAAAAAAATTAACCTGTCATTTATAGGGACTAAATCTGTGATATCAACAATATACAGAATTCCTGAGTAAGGAAATTCCCACCTATTCTGGATAGCATTTTCTCTGAAGCTTGCAGTCTTAAAGGATTAAACCAAAAGATTTAGTGACTTGCCCAAGGTCACAAAGCCAGTATGTATCAGAAGCTGAATTTACCCCTAGATTTGGTTCTAAGGTTGGCTTCTATTTGTCACTTATAGTCCATTAAAAGGACATTCATAGTTATCTCTATAAAAGTTTGGCATCTGGCTTTTGGTCAAAAAGAGGCAATGCTAACAGCCTTATGGGATTATGGTGAAGAAAATGTTCTACATACCTTAAAGCGCTATATAAATGTGAGCTATTATTTTAATCCCCTATATTACATTGTTTCTTTTGGGAAAGTCAGATCATTTCTCCAATGAAGATAGCCTGCTCTAAGTTCACAGACCATCTGATTTTTAACAAGCATTTAAATAGCGCCTATTGTATGCTCGGTGCTATGCTATGATTTTTCTTAATATCATGTCATTTGATCTTCACAACAACCCAGGTTAGTAGGTGCAATGATTATCCACATTTTACAGTTGAGGAAACTGAGGCAAACAGAAATTAAATGACTTGTTCAGGTATATGCAGGACATACACCTACATATACCGCTAGATGTTAACTGATGTTGATTGTGAACTCAGATCTTCCTGTACAAAGTACAATGCTTTATCCACTTTACCACTAGCTTCCTCACCCTTCTCTTCTCCTTACTAATGATCCCAGCTCCTTTTATCTTCCCTCACCAATCTTATTCTCCATCATTTTAACCACTCTGTCTCTCCTTCAAGTTCTACTCAAGTCCTTGACTATTATAAAGATGAAGAGCATCCAAGAACACTGGAAAAAATTAAAATAAAATAAAGCAGTGGATGAAATAGGAAACACATTCACAGCAGATAAATCCCACTCGCAGACACATCCAGTCCTTGCTTGGAAACCCTGGAACCATAGCATAAGTGTATAATCCATTTATTTTATCAGTCTCAGAAATCAATTTGCAACTGAAGAGGTATTAAATATTTTGCATAAAAATCAAAATTGCTATTAGGATCTTTTGATTCAGTTCTCTGTGATGTAGCAGCTCTATCTGAGATGGGCTTCCATTCAAACAGGCTATTTTTAATTGCAGCTGTCTTGTTTGATGCATTTTAATGAATGCTTTCCTTTTGTATTTTTCACCCTGAGGCCAAGGGATCAGGAGGAGTCCAATTTTATAAATAAACAGAGGGTGGTGAGATTTTCAAGCAATGGCCTCCAAAAGTTAAGAGAAAATATGCAGATGGCCAGCTCTGTGCCTAAAGCTTTTGCTCCTTTCCAGGATGGGTGATTGCATACTAGCAGAGGCCAGGCCTAGACTAGAAAGGCTGATGCCTGTGACATTGCATAGACTAGGCAGAGGGGTAGGAGAGCAACAAAGAACACTTTCATTTGATTTTTTTATAACTACTAATATTTTAATGCCATAAAATCCAACTTTTCGTGACAGGCAGCTATTTATTTTCTGATAAAGTCATGCCACATGTGTTAGAGTAAAAGGAATTGCATGATGCAAGGAAGAGGGAAACGTGCTAGATTCATAGCCAAAGGACCTGGTCCAAATCTTAATTCTGATACCTACTACATATTCAACCTTGGAAAATTCACTTAATGTTTCTGTGCCTCGTTTCCTCCTCTATAAAATGATAGGATCTTTGATGACCGCTGCAATCCTAAATTTAGGATCCTTTGTTCAAAGATATTCAAAGCCTTCTGTGAATGGTAACAGAGGGGGCCCAATTCCAACACTTGTCTTTCTGGCACAAACATCTTCATTTTAGACCCGAGAGCGGCATGTATAAGTTGAAGATAGATGCTTGTGTATCCTTATAGCTACACACACACACACACACACACACACACACACACATACATGAAGGGGAGGATGAGCCTAAAATGAAAAAAAAATTATAAAATTAAAGGGTTGTCAAATGGCATTAATTATAAATGAATAATTACCCATTTGTATTTATTATATAAGCTTATTAACAAATACTTGGTGATTTATAACTAAAGTCCTGAATTTATTTAAAATTAACATGCCAAAAGGAAGGGAAAGATGTAGCATTATAAAAGCAATATTTTGATCACGTATAAAAGGATCTCTTTCATTCTCAAAGAGAGAGGACAAATGTCAATTGTAACAAAAATTTACCAGCAGAAATGCCACAAAGTGAAACAAAGTCTCCAAGCCAAAAAGGAATAAGTTTATTGAGAGAGGGCTGGTCTCACAATAAAGTTGGACTCTGGTTGGCAACAGAAGACAACTAGCCTTGTGAGTGGTCTCCTTATATAGCCAGTTACACAGAGGTGATGTCAGTTAAGAAAGTGTTATCCAGCTCAAGTAAATTGTCCAGTGACTTGAGCTTGTGTCTTGATCCCTCCAATGACCAAGGCCAGTGCCAGCCGTGCCATTGACGTAACCTCTGTCCTTAGCATGGAAATACTGAATGCTGGGCTGATCCAGCAGTGGTCAGCATAAAGATAAGCTGTCTGAACAATCATAAGACAGAAACCTGTGGATTTAACCTACGTCTCTGGCCCAGAGCAGATGAGAAGGAAGTACAGCTTAGTCAGCTAGCATGGGGCGGGGGAGGTGAGCAATGTCAGTAGAGAATAGCTATAAATTTTCACCACAATTTCAAAAATGTTTTTTCTAAGTATATTTTTTTCTTTCATTTATTTCTAAAGACTACTTCTTAAGCAATTCCTACTCACTTCTCTGTGATATCATCTTAGGAATATTTGGGATATCAATTTTTATCTGCACATCATTGACACTCTAGCTCTGTAATCTCTGGTGCTCTCAGTCTCTGTGTGTGTCATCATCCTCACAATCATTTTCAGTATGTTTCGACCTGTGAAATGCCCAGTATCATGTTATATAGGTGGGAAGTCCATTCATTAGTATGAACTCCCTCTGCTGGCTAATGGGAACTTTGAAGAAATTTTCATAGATATTCTGAAATGATTTTTTTAAAGAATCAATCCAGGAATAGGATGCATGACTTATTTTTTTTAAAGAATTTATCTGAGGCTAGTATATTGTGATCAATTAGAATCATAGTCACTAAGGCACCCCTTGGTCTGAATTGTTTTGTTCTTTAGGTAAAGGCATGATTTCTTTGATGGCTCTCCTCTCATTGTACAGCTAGAAACCATGAGATTCTTGACCATCTTTTAAATTTTTTTTTTCCTGCAGGGAATCTCTATATCAGCGGTTCCCAAACTTTTTTGGCCTACCACCCCCTTTCCAGAAAAAAATATTACTTAGCACCCCCTGGAAATTATGAAACTATTTATTGAACTCAGAATAGAATGTAATACAAATACAAATACTGCCAGGGGGCAGTAGCGCCCACTTTGGGAATCACTGCTCTATACCCACAAATAAAACTCAAAGAGGTGGTCTTTTTGTTCTTCCTTTAAAAATTCATACCTTTTGGGTTAGAATTGATGCTTAGTATTGGTTACAAGGCAGAAGATTTGTAAGAGCAGGGCAAATGGATTAAGTGACTTTCCCAGAGGTGCATAGCTAGGAAGTGTTTGTGGTCAAACTTGAACCCAGGACCTCCTGTCTCTTGGCCTGGCTCTCAATCTACTGAGCCACCTAGTTGCCCTGATTGTTCTTTTTTCTCAGGAGTACGATTCTGGCTGTGTGGTTTTTCCTCTAGGTCTCAGTAGATGGGCTGTGGACCATGAAATTTAGAACTATAATATATCTTATAGGTTATCCAGTCCTCTCTCCCCCAATCGAAATAGATATAGATTAGAAAGGGGAAGAAATGTGCCCAGACTCACACAATAATAGAAATGGGATTCAAATTCAAGTCCTAAATCTAGTCTTCTTTCCAATATACCACAAAGCCTCTCTGTGACCCATCTATCTCCTTTTCTAGTTACTCATGCCACTGATAATGTTTTTTGCCTGAAGACACTTACTTAATATATTAACCAGATAGAGTAGAAGGACAAGGTTACTTTGGGTAAAGGGGACAGCATGACTAAGGGGCAGAGGTAGAAAATCATAGTATAGAAGAACAAGCAATCCAGTTAGGTAGAGGCATGATATGGGAGAGACAACAAGGTAGAGGGGATGGAGAACTGGCTTCATGGAACCCAGGACCATCTGGGTTCAAGTTCCATCTGTGACCCATACTGACCCATAAAGTTATTTAACTACCCGGTGTCCCAGGAAACTTTCTAAAACTCATGAGTTGCATAGATGGTGCCAGTCTTCACGGGTGTAAGATGAGTTCCCTATACTGATGAAATCACAAATCTAATTCCATCCCCATAATATATTATAATTTCAAAGCTGAAAAGAACCTCATTGGTCATATTACCCAGCCTCAACCTGACCTAGAATTCTCTCCACATCATATATATCAAGTAGTTATCCAAACTTCTCCTGAAGACTTCCACTAAAGAACAACCCATTTCTTCTAGAACCAGCTCAAGCAGCAGCTAGTTGAAACTATTTAATCAATTTTGGAGAGGAGAGAGGAGAAGCTAACTATTTGAATGAAGTTAAAGTATCCACCCGATTTAATTCATTTTGGAAAGTCTGAAGCTAAAAGCAAATAAAACAAAACAAATACATCATCACTGTCATTGTCAAAGAGTTAGAACTGGAAGGGACCTTAGAGATGATGGAAATATTCATGCTTATGCATGAACATTTTCCAAAGTCTCTTTTTGTTATTACTCAGGGCTATGGAAATATAAAGCACGTGGGGAGGAAAACAGGGGAAGTACCTGTGAGGCAGGAATCCAAGGTGAGTCTTCCAGCTAGAATGGTGAATTTAAAAGCCTGGAGATAGGCAAAAGCAAACTACAGTGTTGTGACAACCAAATTGTGTTTGTGTGTGGTTTTTTCCCCAGCCTGTGCAAATAAATACCGCACTACCGAGACAGAAAAATTTAGAGTGAGATAAGCTCACTGTTATAATTACAAACGATATGCCTATATCGTTGTGGCATCTGAATTTTTCAAGTTGCTTTAGCATGAATTATCTCGTTTGATCCTTACAATAAAGTTGTGAGGCAAAGAGGGAAAGATATTATCATCCTCATTTCACCCACAAGAACTCTGAGGCACAAAGAGATTAAGGTGCCAGTTGGCTAATAGTTATCAGAAGTAAAGTTCTGCTATCATGCGTTCAACTCTCTTCAAAGAATACACTCTCCACATACAGCTCCTTTTGGTAATGGATTTCTTTGTTAAGACATACAATATAGTCCATGACAGACGAGTTCTCTCTGCCAGGAAAACCTTTGTATTTCCTCTTTTTGATTTTCATTGGCATATTCAGCTCAGGTTTAGGATTTCATTAATATTATTGTTATAGGCATGTTTACATTGGGCCTGAACTGCAATGTGATTTGAAGTCAATTCGAGCGCTACGCTCTGGGCAGGAGGCAATGGCCTCATTCTCTTGGCATTTGATTTTTAATTATTACTTTTCTGAGAATACTGGCATTTAAAGGATCTGAGCATTGGCAAAACCATAAATAGGTTAATGATGTTATCATTGACCTTACTGAGGATTGGAATCAGTAGATTGTCTAGTTTTTTGTTTTTTGTTGTTTTTTTTTAAACCCTTACCTTCTGCCTTGGAGTCAACACTGTTTATTGACTCCAAGGCAGAAGAGCAATAAGGGCTAGGCAATGGGGGTTAAGTGACTTGCCCAGGGTCACACAGCTAGGAAGTAGCTGAGGCCAGATTTGAACCTAGGACTTCCAGGTTCTAGGTCTGACTCTCAATCCACTGAGTCACCCAGCTGTCCTCTATCTGGTTTTTCTTAAATGATGTGAACATGACATTGTGGACAAAGCAGTGCATTTGCAGTCAAGTCTGTAATATTCCAGGAGATACTAACTAGATGTGAACCTAGGTAAGTCATTTTTTGAAATTTTCAGGTTCAAATTTCTCATCTGTAAAATGGCAGTAAAAATAGTACCTACTTCATAGGCTTGACTGAGGATTATACATGTAATGTGCTTTGAGATAATACATACAATGTGCTTTGCAAGCCTAAAAGCTTTCCATAAACATTAGTTATTACCACAGTTGATATGTAATGAAATGAAAAAGCATATATTAAGCCCTTAATATGTCTCTAGCACTGTACTGAATGCTCGAAATCAAATGGAAAATCTAGGTAGTCTGTGCTCTCAAAGAGCTCACATTCTTATAGAGGAAAGAAAACATGTAGGAAAATTTCAATAATTTTTTTAATGTTTGTATCTCTAGTTGTCTGGCACAGTACCTTGCACATAGCAGGTACTTAGTAAATCTGTCTTGGAATCAATACTGTATATTGGTTCTTAGGTAGAAGAGCAGTAAGGGCTAGGCAATGGGGGTACCCAAGATTGCACAGTTAGGAAACATCTGAGGCCAGATTTGAGCCCAGGACCTCCCATCTCTGGATCTGGCTCTCAATCCGCTGAGGCACCTAGCTGAACCCTTAATAAATCTTTCTTGAGTTGAATCTGAAATGCCCATAAATGTTTTCAAATGGAATATAAACAATGCTTTCTTCCTTCCTCTCATTTCCTGATCAAATTTTTGCCTGGCAAGTCTGATATGCATAGAACTCATCTTCATTTTCTCATGAATTCTTATTTTGTGAAGGAAGCATATCTCAATGGCCACCACTAGCCAAACATTGCCTTTCTGTAGAATCGATCATCTTGGTAGGTTTTCTTGAATGCACCATTCAGAGAATTTGAACAGAGAAAAGAAACCTCAATTTGATGGCTACTTTCTAAAAAAGAAAAAAAAAATCCCCTGCTTTCCTTTGGGCATAAAAATATAACAAAGTAGTGTTAATAGTCTACCCTGATGTCTATTGACAATATGGGAAATATGGGGTGGGAAAGAAGAGATCTGTTAAATAAACAGCTTTCACAGAGGTTTCTAAACAAACAATTCCTAAATTACATTAGGAATTAGCAATTCATAATTACAGATGAACCTGGGCTGTACCTGCGGTCATGTCCTCCACTATGATCAAAAGCAGGATACTCATCTTGGGTATATGAAAGGATGACAGGAGTTCTCAGACAAAGAGGTAACCAACTCCACTCTCCTTAGCAAATGCTGCCATGTTGTCACATCCCACATGAGACAATCCCCAACATCAAGTCACAAAACTTGGATTAGAAACCAGAAAACCTAGGGTCTACTCCTGGCTCTGCCTTTAACTTAACTGAGAAGCCCTGGGAAAATCACACGAATTCTTCTGAGCCTCACATGTAAAAGATGGTATTTGGACTAAGGTCTATTTCTGCTCCAAACTCTATGACTGCACATTCTTTTAGCACATTGATACATACCAGATTAAAGGACTCAATTTGTTCCAATCAGAGAAATAGTGAGAGAACTAAAATGACTGACACTAGTTTTTATGGGTATCAAATCAGTTGGACAGGGACTAATGAAGCTGATTCAGCCGCACATATCGAGGGATTGTTTTTATTTTAATGCACCATTAATTCTTTATACTCCATTCAGTGGTATTGTTTAAATATCCTTGAAAATGGGAAACTGTGTGGTATAGTAGAAAGATGTTAGTCTCTGGAATCAGAGGGCCAGGGTCTCAAATTCTGCCTCTGACGATCACTACTTTGGACAGGTCACTGAACTTGATGGCCTCATATTCTTCATGAAGAGCATCAATAGCAACAGAATTCATAGGTCATTTTATTTCTCACGGCAAATGAAATATTTGAGAACAATGAGTCAAGTAGTGAGATTTTTATTGTGTTTTTTTTTAAACATAGCTGTTAGGACAACTACTCAATGGATGAAGCACCAGACTTGGAGTCAGAAGGATCCAAGTTCAAATCTGACCTCATATATTTGCTAGCTATGTGTTCCGGAAGAAAGTCCTTTAACTTCTGTCTGACTCAATTTCCTTAACTGTAAAATGGGGATAGTAAAAACACTTACCTTATAGAGTTGTAGTGGTCAAAACAGATAATATTTGTAAAGCACTTAGCACAGTGCCTAGCACCTAGACAATGCTTAATAAATGCTTATTCCCTTCTCCCTTCTCCTCTTCATATGCCAGAGAATATAGCTGGAGGTGAGTATTGCCAGGGGAACCTGTGTGATATGTAAAAGTGATGAGAACTTGTGTTGTGGACCCATATTTATGTCAGCAAAATAAATAACAAGAATTGAGGAAGAAGACAGGAAGAGACATAAACATAATACTAGCTAACATTTACATAACACTTTACAAATGTCATCTTAATTGAACTTCGCACATCTCTTTGAAGTAAGAATTATATTTATAAAGCTTCTACTATGGGCCAAGTACTGTGCTAGGCAGTTTACAAATATTATCTCATTTTATCATCACAAAAAATCTAGTAGATAGTTAATATTTTTATCCCCATTTTATAGATTAGGAAACTAAGAAAAACAGAGGTTAAGTGATTTGCCCAGAGTCACACAGCTACTATTTGAGTATCAATTTGAACCCAAGTCTTTCTGATCCAAGACCCAAGACTGTCACATAGCTAAAATATATATAGAATTATTTTCTCCCATATTATATAGATGAAGAAAAAGAACAGAAAAGTTTAAGTTTCTTGTCTAAGGTCATACTTCTAGAATGAAAAACTGAAACTCGAACCCAAGTCTTCTGGCTCCAATTCTAGTGCCTTTTATACCACATAGCAGCGTTCAACTATAATAGATAAAGGGGAAATGAGGGAAAGGTTGGATGAGAAATAGGAAAGAGTCAGCAAACTCCAAAGGAAATGCTACTGTTAAAAGGAACTCTGGCATCTGAATATTTTTAATCCCTCCCCAGGGACATCATTGCTGTAGAAAACTCTCAATCTAGAAACTTATTCCACCAACGCAGATAGACAACTCCTCTGAAACTTGTGTTCTTAGAATTACCTGGAACACTGACGGTAAAGTGACTTGCCCAAAGTCATATAGCCAGTACATGTCCAAAGCAAGAAATGAACACAGATCTCCTTGACTCCAAGCCCAGACCTCTCTTTCTACCATATCTACTGCCTCTCAAATAAGTGTACTCATCCAAAGAACATATCATGAGGTGACTACTGTACATTAATCTCACAATTTTTTATCAACTTTTCCAGTTGTCCAAAAGAATAAGAGTAGAGAAACATCAACAAGTAACACTGTTAACTCATGTGTGCTGAAATCATCAATTATGTTTAGTTATGGGAAGAGGAAGGAACAATTGTTTTTACAAATTACCATAAAGTACCATCTGATCAAACATGGAAATCCTGGAGTGAAATAATAAGAGCCAATATTTATACAGTGCTTACTATGTGCCAGGCACTATTCTAAGCATATTACAAATATTAACTCATTTGATCCTTTAAAACAATCCTGGAAAGTAGGTTCTGTTATTATCCTCATTTTATAATTAAGGAAACTGAGGAAAACAGAGGTAAAGCAACTTGCCTAGGGTCACACAGCTCTCTGAGGCTGAATTTGATCTCAGGTCTTCCTGACTCCAGGCTACGTACTCTATCCACAGCACCACCTTGCTGCCCAGAAAAATTCTAGGGAATTATTTAAAACTCCTTTTAAAAGCTAAGAAGACATCAATGAATTGATGCAAGGTGAAGTGAGCAGAACCAGGAGAACAGTGTATTCAATAACGGAAATATTATATGATGATCAGTTGTGAAGGACCGAACTATTATCAGCAAAATAAGGTTCCAAGAAAACCCTAAGTGCCTCATGAAAAAAAAATTTTTTTAAACTCACTATCCACAGCCAAAGAAGGAACTGTTAGTCTGATTGCATGGCATCTTTCACTTTATTGCTTTCATGAGTTTTTGATTGTATGAGTGATATGTGTCTTCTGTCATGGCATAGAGTATATGGAAATATGTATTGTATGAAAACACAGATATAATCTATTATCAGACTATCAACTTGGGGAAGGGTGACAGAAAGAAGGAGGGAGAAAATCTGGATCAAAAAATGTCAGAAAATAATTGTCAAAAATTGCTTCTATGTGTAATTGAAAAAAAATTAAGTTAAATTAAAATAAATAATACATAAAACAAAATTCTTTCTAAAGAAACTGAGTGATTGTAGACTGGGCTAGTCTCTTGGAATTGGCACACGTACTATTCCATCTTTCTGGAACAATATAAGCTCTGAGATTCAGGGTGGTAGTGAAATGGACTGGGCATGTGTTTCTTTAGTATCCTGTCTTCATGTATACTATCAATAAGTAACTATAGTTCATATATAAACTATGAGGTTGTATGTCTTAAAAACAACTAGTGACATTCTTAACTACCACTGCTCTCACCCTAAAAATTCTGGATAAAATCAGCAGGTGGATTTCAATAGTTTAATTATATGGAGTGCAAAAAAAAAATGACACTAAGATGAGCCTATGATAAACTGGGCCATATGTGCCCTCCTCTAGGCATTCTGAGTGCCAGGATCATGAGGCCACATCCAAAGTCCAGATCTGTGACCGCATCCTGGATCATACCTGTCTATGATACTCATCCAGATGCAAACCCATCTTCTGGACTTGGCCTGTAATTAGCCCAAACTTTCAAGGAGGGAGATAATAATAATAATAATATGCATGTTTGTATACTACTTTAAGGTTTACAAAGTACTTTCCTATACTGTAAAGTGAATAATACAAATTGTCTCTATTTTATCACCTCTATTTAACGAATAAAGAAAATGAGTCTGGGAGAGATTAAGTAACTTGGCCAGGGTCACACAAAAATATCTATTAGCATGGGGAAATCCTCACTCCTTCCACTAACAAAGCCCACCTAGTATTTAATAGATAAATCCTAAGCAAATTCCAGAAGCTCTCAAAGGTTAAGTGACTTGCTTGGGGTCAACATTAAGTGTAACACATAAGTATAAAATGAGAGAGTATTTCTAACTTCATGTTTAATTCTTCTTCAGAATCTGTTGTATCACATGTCTCATTGCCATACTGCTAAAGTGCCAGAATATTGTTATTAAAAGATGGTACTTTGTTTCATGTGGAATTCTGGGGTCATTAGAGGAGTACAGCAATTTTGCAAAGGAAAAACCAAGCACTTTATGCATGTTCACAAATCTCATAGAAGGTAGTAAATAGCTCTTTGATCATGAAGCTTTATAAGTAATATTTTTTAAATCACCATTAGAGTAGAAGGTTTAATAGTTCCAAAACAAATGTCAAAACTATGAAAGATAAAGTCATTAAATTTCCATTACTGAATTCAATAGGCTTCTCGGCCCACTCACCTCCTCCTCTGCAATTCTTGTTTTTTTTTTAAACCTTTACCTTCCATCTTAGAATAAATACTGTGTGTTGGTTCCAAGGCAGAAAACCGGTAAGGGCTAGGCAATAGGGGTTAAGCGACTTGCCCAGGGTCACACAGCTGGAAAGTGTCTGAGGCCACATTTGAACCTAGGACCTCCCGTCTCTAGGCCTGGCTCTCCTCTGCAATTCTTCACAAAAACTCATCAATCTGCACTGTTTATCATAAACTGGACAGACACTCCTCATGCACTTGGTCAAACTCTTTTCATTGGCAATGAATGGATAGCTAACAGTGAGCAATAGAGAAGCACAAGTGGCTATGAACAGGCTGCAATATATAACAATAAGGAACTTGAAGAACAGACATAAAAGATATTAAGGAAATGCATGATGTTGAAAGAAGATGTAGTAAGGTCAAGTAAGGAGAGCTGTGTGATGGGAATGCTCCAGCTGCCTCCCAGTGATGTCAGGAAAAAGGAAAGGAGTCTTCCAGCAAGCTGGGTGTATCGCCCTGGGGTAAACTTATAGAAAGATCATAGAATTTGAGAGCTAGCTGCATTCATTCTAACTCATACACAAAAGGAATCTCAACAAAACAGGTCCCCTGGAAGATAAGATCAAGAGACCATACAAGAGAGATACACATAGAAATTGTGATCTGCATAGCTGGAAAGAACCACCAGGTAGGTCTGGGTATCTGAATATTACATATTCCTGGCTCCAGGTTCAGCATCCTCCCTACTATTGCCAAGCTACCTATCAGCATCACACAGAAGCCACAATTTGAACTCATGTCTCCTGACTCTATCACATGTTCTACTAAACCACACTGTCTCTTGGTACATGAGGCATACAAATTATTGGGGATACACAAAGGAAATGTGCATTTTCCAACCCTCCTTCATTCCCATTGCAGTTCAGGAATTCATAGGGATGGTGAGGGAAAGGGTCATTCTAGGGATTCAGTTCTTTCAAAGAAAACTACTGTTTCCTTAGTAAAGTAAGGAAACACCTAAGGTTTCTAATAAAACCTATGAAATGCAAAATGATTTCTTAAAAGCAGGCATTTCCCCCCTCAGTGTCCCACAGATTTCTTCCCTTCTAAAGGAAGGGAAGCTAGGAATAACTTCATAAGCAGTTCTCGGTCTACCTGGAAAGGACCAATGAACTCCCACCAAGTGTTGGCAAGAGTTAGCCATTTCGTTCTTGGTACCAGTTTCCATTCTTACCACGTGGTTGAAATAATGCCCAAATGGGAAAACTGGGTTCCAAAACACATTACTAATTACAAAAGAAGTCAGATAGCCAGCCTGTGTCTTCACACCACAGCCCCATTTCACAGGAAATCTGACCACACTTCATCACTGGCAGGCAATCATGAATAGTTTTCCTCTGTATACTTTATAGCCAAATTAATCACTAGAGTGGCTCAGTGCAAACAGGGCTGCTTAAGTCCCCGAGAACGCCTGTGTCCTCTGAGTGCACTGAAATCTTCGATCCGTTATGAAGTGCTACAGGAAATCTATTAATTTGTCTTGCCCCAAAACAGTCACTGATATTAATCAGTGCTTAATGATGTGTCTTTTGAAATCCCTGAGTTCAAAATTAATTTCCACTCCTTCCCAGAGGCCTTGCTCTCCTGGTGTCCTGTCTTCACAAACAGTTACCCACATTTTGCAAAGCCATGTCTATATTTACACTTTGGAGGGAACTGTGAGTGACTTGACAGAGGGTTATCTTGGCCTTGCTTCTGTAACTCATAGGGTATGAAACTTTGGGACCAGGTGAGACCTGAGCAGTAAACTAGTGCAGGAGCATCCTAGTATATTGAAAGAACACAGGCTTGGGATCAGAAAAAAGCTGGATTCAAATTCTGATTCGATCAATTCAATAAATGTATTTTAAACATCTACTATGTAAACTCCTTGAGGGCAAGGACTGCTTCGATTTCGCCTTTGTAACCCCAGATCCTAGCATAGTTCCTGGAATATAGTAGGTGTTTAAATAAATGCATTTATTGCTATATGCCAGGTGCTGTGTACCTACTGGGGATTCAAAGGCTAAAGCTGAAGTCTTTCATTGTCTTTAGGAAAATTAATAGATTTCCTGTAGCACTTCATAAGGGATCAACGATTTCAATGCACTGAGAGGGCACAGGGATCCTCAGTGACTTATGTAGCCCCGTTTGCACTAAGCTGCTCTAGTGATTAATTTGGCTGTAAATTATATAAATGTGTATTTTTTTGGAGGGTCTGGATTAGGGGTCTGATTCATTTGGACACTATGGAGCATATTTCCTCGTCTCATACATACACAGTGGGTTTCTTGTTTGGAGGCAACAACTCTAAAACTGTACTCAAGCCAATGAGTCAATGAAACTGAGCACAGGTCTAAGAATTTGGAGATCTGATTTCTAATTCAACATCCAATGGCTATAGACTATGGAAAAGCCATTTAACTTTCCTATGCCTGTTTTGACATCTGTCAAAGGCTTGTCCCATGGTGCCTTAAAGTTCTTTCACTCCTATGGAATGAAAAAAGTACACACACGCACACACACACACACATATGTGCCTATTATTATGGCAATAGACAGCTGTCCATCATACCTAACAAAGCTATATAGATCAAGGAAGGCCAGTCCAGATTAGTAACAAAACAAGCTACAGAGATTGATATTGGAGGAACTATTAACATAAACAGTTATATTTATATATGCATACACATATATAATATAAAATAATAATATATACAATACATATTTATATAATTTATTAATATATTAATAAAAATAATAAAAACTATAAATTTGCATTTATAGAGTGCTCTGTCATTTACAAAACATTGATAGTATCAACCCTATGAGTACAGATAGTACAAATATTAGCATTTCTAACTTGTAGGGACTAGAAAGTGACACTGAGTTTAAGAATTTGTTCAAGGATGGAGCAGCGAGGTGGCTCAGAAGATAAATGCAGAGCCTGAAGTCAGGAAGACTCTTCTTCCCAAGTTCAAATCTGACCGTGGACTCTTTCTAGCAGTGTGAACTTGAGCAAATCACTTAACTCTCTTTACCTCAGTTTCCTCATCTATAAAGTGAGCTGGAAAAGGAAATGGCAAACCACTCCAGTCTCTCTCCAAATAAAACCCCAAATGAAGTCATGACACAATAAATGACTGAACAGCAATCAAGGATGCACACTTAGTGAGTGGAAGAAGTCGAATTAGATCTGCAATCATAGGATCATGGGATCACAGATTTAGAGCTAGGAGAGATTTTAGAGGTCATGAAGGTCAATTTCTCCTCATTTTACGGAGGAAACTGAGGCCTAAAAAGATTAAATGATTTGCTAATGATCACAGTGACAGCAATAGCAATAGGTAGTGATGATAGTAATCATAATAACATTTATATAGTGCTTTAAGATTTACAAAGCACTCTACAAATATTATCTCATTTTAAACTCACAACAAACCTGGGAAGTAGGGAATAATAAGAATTTTATATATCTATATACATAGATCTAGAAAGAAATTCAGGCTCAAAAAGGTGTTTATAACTTTCCCACAGTCATGAAGATAATAGCAGAGCTAAAATTCAAACACAGGTACTGGGACACTAAAGACAGTGCATTTTCTGACACATTATGCTCACCTGGTTCTCTCCAGAATCACAGAATTTTAGAGTTGGAAGGGTGCTCATGTGGTCTCACCTATACCTAAAGGAATCCTCTACTATGACACATTCAGCAAATGGTCAAACTTTAAAACCTAAAGACTACCAACTCCCTACCCCACTTTAGATCATGATTAATCCTGGTCAGTTACTCTGGGCCTGCCACCAAATGACAGGGTGTAGCAATATGCCCCTTGAAAGCCTATTCAAAGAGAAAAGGGAAGGGAAGGGAAAGGGAGGGGAGGGGAGGGAAGGGAAGGGAAAAAAGGAAGGGAAGGGAAGAGAAAAGGAAAGGGAAGGGGAAAGGGGAAGGGAAGGGAAGGGGAAAAGGAAAGGGAAGGGGACAGGAGAAGAGAGATAAAAAGAAAAGAAAGCACATTCAGTGGGTACTGACTTTTCATTTTAAGATCCCATCCCTTAGAAAGGGCCCCTAGACTCCACAACACCCACATCTACAGTGTAAGCCCATGAGGCATTCAATATTTTCTGGTCCTGTAATCTAATCTGATACTGAAGATAAAGAAGTAAAATGTTTTGGTTGTTTTCTTTGTTAGATTTTTTTTCCCCTTAACAATTCTTGATTAACATGGTATCTAAAACAATCTTCAGAAACCCACTTTAATGAACACTTTCTTTTCCACAAGAAGATAGTTTTGCCCTAAGCTATTATGACTGGAATGGTCCCAAATCTCACAGGCTGGAACAGCCAGGGCAGAGCTAAATTGATATTGTTTGAGTTTCTATTTGGAAACAGCAAATGACCAAATATTTATGACCCCTAAGATGTTTTATGGCTTGCTATCTCATTTCATAGCCATTTATAACATCCTATAATATTTTGGAGTAGATACTCATAAAAATCAGCCAATGTGAAAAATATATACTGTAGAAGACCATACACTCATGCATGTACAGAAACGCCTTTCTTCACAATCATTTGGCTCTAAAAATCTAAAGGTGAATATTTAACCCAACCCTAAATCCATGGATTTGGGCATTCACCTGGCTAGGAACTTCATACACTTGCATGCCTTCATCCTAGAATATATTAATTTATTATAGAAGAAATGAGTGGCATACATTGACCTCAAAGCAAAAAGAATGATAATCCAGTCTGCTCTCTAGATTTTTTTTGAGAGCTTCAGAAACAAGGAAAAGAGAAATATAATCTCAAATCTCTCTATTATCTAAAGATTCATGGCTGGAACAGGTTCATTTCCAGACTGGGGGTATAAACTGAAATTAGGATTCTACTCAGAAGAGGCATGGACCTCAGTCCAGAGAACCCTAGCAATACTGAGGCCATTTTAGAGCCAATCCAGTATCTCTAGATCAGGAGTTTTTAACACAGGGTCTATGAATTTCATTTTTTAATATGTTGTTAAAACTGCATTTTAATATAACTGGTTTCCTTTGTAATCCTATTTATTTTATTTTATGAATTAAAACATTATTCTGAATAAACATCCATTGGATTCAGCAATGGATTGCCAAAAGAGTTCCGTGACCTTTTTGCTCTAGCTCATAGCCTTATCCCTATTTAGTAACCCCTACCCCCCCCATTTCATAACTTTGAGTCACCAAATAAAGCAAGCATTTTTAAATTTTACAAATAAAATAAAAATCCTCTTCCTTCACTGGTCATCTTTATATCCAGTCCAGGCTTTCTTAGTTGCTGGCTAATATTCAGTGTGAAATTGACAGTTGTGGTATGAAATTGATGAGAAAATTCACACAGAGGCATGAATTCAAGTCAGAAAATGTTTGTTCAAAATATATGATTCTCACATTTCTCAAGATAAGTTGTACAAATCCTGAATTGGTAATTCTTGTAGGGACTTTTCTGTTTCCTCCTAATCCCATTACTAGTTATCCCCTCAAAATAAAATGTACTTTGAATTTAATTTGACATATTGTATATTTACCTATAAATATACACAATAGATCTCTTTAGTAAAATGTAACCTTCTTGATAGCAAGCTCTATTATTTTTATATCTGTATTTTCAGTGTCTGGTAGATAGTAGATGATTAGTCAGTGCTTATTGAACTGAATTGGAATAGAATTAGAATCCGAATTTTAGAGATGGTCTAGTTTGATTGTTGTACTTAACAGATAAGAAAACTGGAGTTGAAAGAGAATATGCATCCCTCCCAAGGATACACATTAGTGACAGAACTGGAACTACAACCAAGCTCTCCAGACTCAAAACAACAATCAGCCATTTCTTTTTTGTTTGTTCATTTGTTTTGGGGTTTTTTTGTATTATGTATTTTTATTTTTTTAAACATTTATTAATATTTTTTTTGAAAAGTTAACATGGTTAAATAATTCAGGCTCTTACTTTCCCCTTCACCCCCCCCTTGGCAGATGTGTATTTCCACTGGTTTTAACATGTGTCATTGATTAAGACCTATTTCCAAATTGTTGTTAGTTGCATTAGTGTGGTGGTTTCGAGTCTACATCCCCAATCATGTCCACCTCAACCCATGCGTTCAAGCAGTTGTTTTTCTTCTGTTTCCACTCCTGTAGTTCTTCCTCTGAATGTGGGTAGCGTTCTTTTCCATAAATCCCTGGGTCATTGCATTGCTGCTAATACAGACGTTCATTACATTCTATTTTACCACAGTGTATTGGTCTCTGTGTACAATGTTCTTCTGGCTCTGCTCCTTTCACTCTGCATCAATTCCTGGAGATATTTCCAGTTCACATGGAATTCCTCCAGTTTATTATTCCTTTGAGCACAATAGCATTCCATCACCAGCATATACCACAATTTGTACAGCCATTCCCCAATTGAAGGGCATACCTACATTTTCCAGTTTTTTGCCACCACAAGACAGTGTATGATAAACCCAAAGAGCCCAACTTTTGGGACAAAAATCCACTCTTTGACAAAAACTGCTGGGAAATTTGGAAAACAATATGGGAGAGAATAGGTTTAGAACAACATCTCACACCCTACACCAAGATAAATTCAGAATGGGTGAATGACTTGAATATAAAGAGGGAAACTATAAATAAGTTAAGTGAACACAAAATAGTATTCCTGTCAGATCTCTGGGAAAGGAAAGATTTTAAAACCAAGCAAGAGTTAGAGAAAATTACAAAATGTAAATTAAATGGTTTTGATTATATCAAACTAAAAAGCTTTTGTACAAACAAAAACAATGTAACCAAAATCAGAAGGGAAACAACAAATTGGGAAAAAATCTTAATGACAAAAAACTCTGACAGGGGTCTAATTACTCAAATATACAAGGAGTTAAAGCAATTGTATAAAAAATCAAGCCATTTCCCAATTGATAAATGGGCAAGAGACATGAATAGGCAATTTTTAGATAAAGAAATCAAAAGTATCAATAAGCACATGAGAAAGTATTCTAAATCTCTAATAATTAGAGAAATACAAATCAAAACAACTCTGAGGTATCACCTCACACCTAGCAGATTGGCTAAAATGAAAGAAGGGGAGAGTAATGAATGCTGGAGGGGATGTGGCAAAATTGGGACATTAATGCATTGTTGGTGGAGTTGTGAACTGATCCAACCATTCTGGCTGGCAATTTGGAAAAGGGCCATAAAAGACTGCCTGCCCTTTGATCCAGCCATACCATTGTTAGGTTTGTACTCCAAAGAGATCATAGATAAACAGACTTGTACGAAAATATTTACAGTCATTTCTTTTTATAAATCTTAAACATTTATATTCCAAACCAATTAATTCATTCAGGAAAAAGACTATTTTTTAAATCTTCATCTAATATAAAGGGACACTTCTACTGAATTTGAGGGGATTCAACACCTCTGAACATTCAAAGGTTGGAAAGTAGCTCTAATACTTCACATATATACATGTATGTATATATATATATATATTTAGAATATTATACATATGGTTTCTAAATCCACTATGTCCAAGGTTTCAAAGACAGAGAACAAGATATCTAGTCTAGGCACAATGGAGAAAATACTGGACTTGGAGTGAGAAAGATTTTACTTCAGACACTTCCTGGCTATGTGACCCTGGACAAATTAATTTTCTCATCCTCATTTTCCTCAACTGTAAAATGGAGAAAACAATAGAATAGAAAAGTGCAGAACCACCAAGGCTATTGTAAAGATTAGAGATGATGTGTAAAGTACTCTTCAAAACTTAAAACTCCATATAAATGCCATTATTGTTAAAATATATTTTTTATGTTACATTTCCATTTAGAAGTTATACACATAGTCTATTAAATAAAATCAGAATTCTCTGTTTTCTGCCTGACATTAATGTATTAATTCATTCTCTAAGTAGTTAATTAACATTTACTTTGTGTAAACCATTATGCTAGCTGGGCAAGTCATTTAATCCTGTTTGTCTCAGTTTCTCATCTGAAAAATGAGCTGGAGAAAGAAATGGCAAACAACTCCAGTATCTGACCCATATGGGGTCATAAAGAATTAGACACAACTAAAAGGACTGAATAACAACATTTAGTCCAGCCTTTTCCCTGTCAGTCATGAGTCTTCTTTTTTCCTAGTCAGATTCATGAAACTTTTTCACATCCCAAAGAGTGATCATTTACCAAATGTATTTCGGTCTTGATAATTTTGATTCTATTAAATTAAAAAGGGTTTGTATAAACAAAACTAATACAACAAAGATTAGAAGGAAAGCAGAAAGCTGGGAGAAAATATTTTATACCAAGTAACTAATGAAGGTCTCATTTCTCTAATCCATAGAGAATTAAGTAAAATTTATTAAAAATACATCATTCTCTAATTGATAAATGGTCAAAGGATATGAATAGGCAGTTTTCAGATAAAAATCAAGGATATCTAATCATATAAAAATTATCTAAGTAATTATTGATTGGAGAAATGAAATTAAAACAACTCTGAAGGACCATCTCAACTATCAGATTGGTCAATATGGCAGAAAAGGGAAATGATAAATGTTGAGGGTGTGATTGGAACACTAATGTACTGTCAGTAGAGTTGTGATCTGATCAAACCATTCTGGAGAGTAATTTGGAACTATGCCCAAAGGGCTCTAAAACTGTGCAAATCCTTTGACCCAGCAATATAAGGTTTATTAGGTTTGTGTCCCAAAGAGATAAAAAAGGTGAGGGGCAGGGGGCAGGAACCTATGTGTACAAAAAATATTTATAGCATCTCTTTTTGTAGTAGCAAAGAATTGGAAAGCGAGGGGATGTCCATCAGTTGGTGAATGTTGAACAAGTTGTGGTATGTAATTGCAATGGAATACTCTTTTGCTATAGGAAATGATGTCAGAGAATGTCAGAGAAACCTGGAAAGACTTATGTGAACTGATATGAAATGAAGTGAAAAGAACCAGAAGGACACTGTACATAGAAATAGCAATATTGTTTGTTGAATAAGTGAATAGCCCTAGCTATTTTCAGCAATATCTAAGACAATCCCAAAAACTAATGATGAAAAATATCATCTGCCTGCAGAGAAATAACTGATGGAATCTGAATGCAGAGCAAAACACTATATTTTACTTTCTTCTTTTTTTGTTATTTAAAATCGTTTCCACAAAATGACTACTATGAAAAAATGTTTTGCATGATTGCATTTGTAAAATCTATATCAGATCACTTACCATCTTAGGGAGGGAAGGGAGGTTGCAGGGTGGGGAGGAGGAGAGAATTTGCAACTAAAAAAATTTTTTAAGAATGCTTAAAATTGTTTTTACATATAATGGGGGATTAAAATATTATTTTAAAAAGAAAAACAATGAGTTCTACCCTTATTCAAAACTGTCTCTCCGTTGAAGAGAATTAATACTAACTTTTTTTCTTTTTTTCCATGACTCTTGAGGCCCAATCAATATGTAAAGCCAATGACATCATCTCTTCCCAGAGGGAGCACTTCTCTACTGCTTTGTCTAGTCTGATTTTAAATGACTCATTGGTAATTCCCTTAGAAAATTATTCCTTTGGGTTTTTCAATAAAATGTTCTTAATTAGTCAAACTCTTTTGTTTACTGTTGTCTACTATTTATAGTCATGGACTCTTACAATATGATAAATTATTCTGAGAATCTTACACACTAGTGGAGGAAAAATATCTACTTAGTGATCCATTCCATTAGCATAGTATCATTTTCCTGCTATGTGTTTTTGGTAATATTGCTATTTCAAAGAAATCTGACTTCATAGGATTGTCAAATTAGAATGGGAAAGGACATTGTAGGCCTAACCACTCTCATTTTGAAAATGAGGAAACTGAGGCTCAGGGGAATTAAATGATGTGCCCAGAGTCAGACAGCTGTTAAATGACAGAGCCAAAATTCAAACCCAGTTCCTCTGATTCCAAATTCAGTACCCTCTTCACTATATCATGCATACTCTTTCATATACACACACACATACATGCACACGCACACACACACACACACACACACACACACACACACACACACACACACATACAGAGAGCCACAAAGATGTGAGAATTATCTTGGTACAACAAATGAAATTAGTCAAGTCCAAAAACTGATATATGTGTAAATCAAAAACTTACAGAAGACATGCCAAGCTGAATTAGTGGAAGCAGCTTCAATCAATTAATCAATTAATCAACAAGTATTTGTGAATTACTTATGTGCCCAGCACTAGGAATACAAAATACAAGGAATAAAACATTCCCTATTTGCAATGATATTACAATCTTATGGGGGAGAAAATAAAGTATACAAAAATATATACAGTATACAAGGTAAAGTTAACAAATACAAATATATACAAAGTAGTAAGATACCAGGTAACTTGGATGGGAGTGGTCTAGTAGTTTTGAGCACCAGGAGGGCTAAATGGAGATGGTACCCAAGTTTCATCTTAAAGGAGTGGAAGGACTTTTTGATGGAGAGGTAAGGTTGGAGTGAATTCCAGGCATAAAGGATGAAAAGTACAAACACAGAGAAGGAAAAGAGAACATTGAATATAAGGAGCAAAGAGAAGGCCAGACTGGCAGATTGCAGATTGTGGGAGGGGAAGTACCCAAGGAAGTTGGAAAGATAAGGTGGGAGCAGGCTGTGAAGGTCTTAAAACCCCAATAAAGGAAGTAATATTTTATCGTGGAAGTAATTGGAAGACACTAGAATAGGTTAAATAGAGAAAACACAAAGTCAGATTTAAGCTTAAGGAAAATTACTCTAGCAGTCATCTGTAGAATGGTCTAGAGCAGAGATGGGCAAACTATGGCCTGCAGGCCAGATGCGGCCCCCTGAAATGTTCTATCCAGCTGTGGGACATTATTCCTAATCTGACGAATACAATGAGTAGGATACACTACAATGAGACTTCAAAAGAGTTGCCTTAGAAACAGACTGACAGATGAGCATTTCCTTTGGCCCCCTCTTTAAAAAGTTTACCCGTCACCGGACTAGAGTGGTAAGAGACTTGAGACAGAGAAAACAATTAGAAGGCTGGTACAGTAATCAGGCAAAAGGTGATGAGGGTGGTCCTTGTGAGAGTGGAAAGAAGGGATTCCATGCAAAAGATTTTGTAAAGATAGAAATGGCAAGATTTGACAGCTGATGGATATGCAAAGTGAGGAGGGTAGAATAACACTGAAATGGTGAAACTGCGACATTGAAAAAATATTCAGTGCCTTTAATAGAAAAAGTGAAAATTTGAAGAGAGGAGGATTTAGAGGAAAAGCAATGAGTTCAGATTCAGATATATTGAGTTTAAAAGGTTTACCACGTTGGCTTGAAATATCCTCTAGGTAATTAGTGATGAAGAAGCACAGGGAATATATTGGGATTGGCTACATAGATCTTAAAATCATATGCATAAAAGATAAACCTGTTGCACAATGTGGGCCATACACCAAAGAAACCATAAGACTAGACAATAATGTTGTTTTTGTTGTTGTTGTTGTTGTTGTTCAATTGCTCAGGCATGTCTGTCTGATTCTTTGGGACCCTGTGGACCATATCACACAGTCTATGATGTTTTCTTGGCAAAGATACTGCAGTGGTTTGCCATTTCTTTCTCCAGTAGATTAAGGCAAACAGAGGTTAAGTGATTTGCCCTGGGTCACACAGTTAGGGCATGTCTGAAGTCATATTTGAATTTAAGTCTTCCTAACTCCAGGCCCAGAGCTCTATCCACTGAGCCACTTCGCTCCTCTCGGTATAAAATATTTGCATATAATTGATATAATATATATGTGTACATCAATAGGTTAATCATGAAGCAAGACTGTGAATTAATAATGGTCAGTTTATGTGCTCCATTGATGTTAAAAGGAAGATGAGATGAACTCTTAATGTGGTCGGATTCCCTGTGGTAAACACTGGGTAATCCCACAAGATGGACAACCATGGATGGGTTGTGAATGCTATCATTTGATGGCTCAAAGAGAAAATCTAAGAAGTTATTATTCTATGATCCATTTGAGTATCTACCTACCTACCTATCTATTTATCTATTTATCAATCTATCTATCTGTCTGTCTGTCTGTCTACGTATCCATCTATCTATCTATCCATCCATCTATCTTTCTGTCTGTCTGTCTCTCTATCTATCCCCAACAGCCACTTTTAGGCTCTAGTAACTGTATTAAGGATGTAAACGTGGCGATGATATAGAACACACATACCAAAAAAAAAAAAAGAATTGAGTGGGAAGCAAAAATGTTTCACTTATAAATGGATATACAGACACCCTGTACATTAACAGAATGGAAATTACAGGGCTTTGGTTTATGGTTCTATAGAAGCCAGATATGACATATAAATGATCTATTCCATTAACATTGTATCATTTTTTTCAATCTGGAATGTATTTTAATCAAAAGCCCCCCTTGAAATGGTCTCCTTTGTTGTATTTTCTTGTTGGCTCATTTTATCAACATCTGTTATGTTTATACAATATGAATTAAAACTGAGGAATGCTGTTTGTACTCAGCTACTTTTGTTGAGAGTGTAACATCCCAGGATTGGCAGTGTTTATGTAAATCAGTGTGGCTGACACAGCCATCATAAACAAATGAGGGAAATATAACAAACACATTGTTCAGGGAGGAAATGTTTGTTTTGAGAGTTGGCTTTGGTCTTACCAGATTGATGAAGAGTTGCTGATACTGGGGATCTGCACTGTGCTGATTCGGTAAGCTGACTAGTGGTAACAGGTCAGGGAATCTCTCTACATTTGTTCTGCCAGCTGGACATAAGGACCTACAAAACTGAGAGCTGGGGTGTATGGTGCTCTTGGCATAGCTAAGTATTGTGCTCAGGGTCATTCTTGGTGGCCCGAGTGGTTAAATGCACCCTGAGAAGTCTAGTGATATTTCCAGATAGAGGGAACCTGCTGGAGGAATAACACTGGTCTGGATTCACTCTAGGATTTAGTAGTAGCCCTGAATGTGAATTACCTTGTGATCCAGAAACTTGGTCAAGTTCTAGAATTTAAGAAGAAATAAAGGGGTCGTCATGTCCATCATCTGATCCTGGGTTCAAATTTTTGCTTGGAGATTTAGAATGAGATCTATCAAAGCAACTTAAAAGCTCACAAGTCAGATTCTGAGTGGCAAGGCCAGACTACTCTCTGACCTAACACCTTCTCCACCCTGTGTTACTCCATCAGAACAATGCAACATGCAGGTCTCCTGCTGGGAGTAGGATGGGACGGGGCCATCACAATGTCAGGATGCTTCCTGAGGTTTTTGTTGGGGGGTTGGGTAGGGATAGCTTTCTGTAACTCCACTTGAACACTATTCTATTCTCTCTCACCGCTCCCATCATTTCCATTCAAATAGTAATGGAGAAGAGAGATCTGTTCTGTATTCTCTTTCAGGATCATTACTCAGATACAGCATGTATTTTTCATGTCTTAAGCAGGTGGGAGTTGTATAGGCAGGTTTGGAGTAGCGTAGGAGACTGTAGAAAATGTCCCATCTATGTAGTTAACTTTGTTGGATTCACAGTGATGTATAAAGGAAGACTGAACTAATAGTGAAAAAATCGAATTCAAGACTTAATTCTCTACTAACCAGCTATGTGATTTCTAGGAAGGCACAGAATTTCAATGGGGTTTATCATGAGTATCAAAATTGCTGTTGGAGGTATTTTTTGAGGTCCTTTCCATTTCTATGAGTCTGTTGTGGTTCAGTCATTTGGTTGTCTCCAACTCTTTGTTAGACCATAGACTATAGCATGCCAGGCCCTTCAATCCTTCACTATCTCTTGAAGTCCGTCCAGGTTCTTATTCATTGTTTCTATGACACTATCTGTCCATCTCATCCTCTACCATTCCTTTTTCCTTTTGCCATCAGTCTTTCCCAAAATCAAGGTCTTTTCCAATGAGTCCTGTCTTCTCATTATGAGACCAAAGCACTTAAACTTCCACTTCAATATTTGGCCTTCCAAGGAATACTGTAGTCTGAATTAATTTCTTTAAGTATTGAGTGATTTGATCTCTTTGCTGTCCAGAGATTGTTTCTCAATATTTTTCTTCTCACAGTCATTCTAAGGAGTCTGATGACTGGCTCAACCCTACTCTCATATCACCTTTTAACCAACAAAAGCCAAAAAAAAAAAAAAAAAAAAAGCTCTCAGATCATTTTGAAAATGCCAGAAGTTTTCAGCACTACTATTTGACACCTCCATAGATTGAAGGGTCATAGGAGAGAAGAACTGAGAGAGTAAAGAATGCTCCACCCTTGTGATTGCCATCTTTTGTCACTGTTACTTGAAGAGAGTCGGTCAGAACTTCAGGATCAGCCCTATGCAAAATTGTGAAGTCAGCAAAGTTTACTGGGGGTAGCTGTTTGTCTCCTTTTTTCATTCCTCTTCTAAATAGTACCCTTTCCCTCACCTAGTATCCTTAAACTCTCTCCATTTATCTATCAAAACCTTCTTACCTAGGAAAGGAGATGATAAATTTATTCATAGTGTTGTAGGCCAAGATCCACAAAGACCAAGAGCAACTTGAATTAAGTCTATCACTCCCGTGCATGGTTGCTGTGAGCCAGGATACTGTAGAACAGACCCAGGGAAGTTTGATTTTTGTCCCCAAGTAAATTAAACTGAAATCTATTTATGGGCCCTTTGAGCATGATATGGATTGAACAGGAAGCTTCCAAGGATTCACAATACCTTCTTGTGAGCTGCTTTTACTTGGGGGTCACTAAGCATGGAATTCTAAAGTAATTGCTTATCTGAGCCCTCAAGCTCAAAGGGATGAATCGTACCACATGTGGAATTATTCCCAGGACATGATGTACTAAGATATGAATGACTAACAAGGCTTCAATGTCACTTCGACCTTGCAACTTGACAGAGAAAAGAAGCTTCTAGCCAAAGGAATGCAGTCTAAAGGTAGAATTTCATTTATTCTTTGCTTCATTTAGCCATCATTTATCAATCAGCTCAAATTCTATGCAACATAAAAAGCTTTCATGGTGTCTATAATCTAGCAGGAACAGGGTATTTCACATACACAAACACTCTATGTATAGAGAGAAGGGAAGGGAAGGGANATATTATTGGAAGGGGGACATATCTGTGAGCCTAGAGTTCTAAATTATTTCTGTTTTGCATCTCATGTAGAATTTAGAGTAAGGAAAAATGCTCATTACACAGACTTCATCACATACCTCCTAAGGAGCTTATTTAATTATCTTTTCTTCTAATTTATGAAAAAATTCAAAGTCATGAGATCCAATAAAAATGAGTTGACCACTTATCTGAAGATGGAGTAGGTGAGATGGATTTGGAAATGGATTGTTGTTACATTAAGGAATACACTCTTTGTACTTCTCACAAGTTAAGGAATTTCTCATAGCAAAAATACAAAGTGGGACATATGTGGTAACAAATAACTAAAAATTAAATGTGTGCCCTTTGATTGAGGAATGGTCCATAAATGTAATGGAATATAGTTACCAAGTGAAAAATGACAAATATAAGGGACTCCAAGAAATGTGAAGTAATTTGTCTGAGATGATCTAGAATTAAATAAATCAAACGATAAGCATTTACATAATTATGACAACAATATAAAGAAAATAATCACTAAAAGGAAGCAAAATTTAAAGTGAAAAGCCAGTAATGGTTTTGGAGAAATGATAATGAAACATATCACCTTCCCCTTAGCCAGAAGGTGGGAGAATACTAGGGAAGAATATTTCATATATTCCCAGACACAGTTACTGTATTTTCTTAACTAGTTTTCTTTGTTAAATGCAGGGGTTAAATAAAAAATAGCTGTTAAATACAGATAAAAAGTTATTGATGATTTCTCTATCCACATATATACTCCTCCAAAATGTAAGATATCCAGCTGAAAGAATATTCCAACATTTACCTCAACCAACATAGAAAACAATCCTCAAAGTAGACAGGATTGGGAAAAATTCTCCACTGGTCAGATAAGATTTAGCACTATCCAGCTGTATATCCATCCCCTACTTTGTGAAATGTCAGTTTGGGCTATCTAAGGGGAATAAGAGAGTGTGTAACATGAAGTAAAGTGATCTACAG
Organism: Gracilinanus agilis; assembly: GCF_016433145.1. Taxonomy (NCBI): domain Eukaryota; kingdom Metazoa; phylum Chordata; class Mammalia; order Didelphimorphia; family Didelphidae; genus Gracilinanus; species Gracilinanus agilis. The sequence goes on from NC_058130.1 coordinate 523,636,706, forward strand.
TAGAAAAAGATGTCATGGTCAATGAAGAATGTCAGGGTGAACTGGCTGTAGTGGGGAGCTCTTTGCCTTTACCTACTGATGGGTTCACTCTCTGTATTCCATGAATGATGCACTAGCCATAGTAAGATGTAGTCAGAAGACTTTTTTTCAAGGACAAGAATCCGAAAAGAACAAGACTAGATGAGAGGAAAGTTTAGTTCACACTATATCCAAGTTGACACCCTATGTCACTATTCCCTGTTCCTAAATTACTGAATCCACATCTGAAAACCTGGCTCTCCTGGAAGTATAAGGCGATTTTAATTTTTAATTTTAATTTAATTTTTAATTTAAAAAAATGTAAAGGGAACAGCACCATACTTACCCACAGAAAGAACAACCTTGAGGTACTCAACAAAGCAACCAGAGCTCCTCTAGGATCTTCTAGGTTTGATGTGTTCTAAAGGATTTTCTAAGGACTGTAGAAGTACAGAAGTTGCAAGTTTACTTGACAGAAAATTTATGAAGTATTGCTTTATTGTTTGTGCTGATTCTATGTAAGAGCAAAACACTGTAAGGGCAGCTAGGTGGCTCAGTAAATTTAGAGCCAGGTCTAGGTCCTGAGTTCAAATCCTGCTACAGACACTTCCTAAGCAAGTCATTTAACTCCAATTGCCTGGCTTTTATCACTCTTCTGCCTTGGAACCAAGACTTAGTATTGATTCTAAGACAGAAGGTAAGAGGGTTTTGGGGGGTGGGGGGTTTAAGTGCAAAACACCATAGGCAATCTACAAACTTGCCTATCTGTTACTGTAGTCAGTCAACTTGATTATGCCAAAGTCACATGGCTAAGCCTTGGAGAAATATGGCAAGTTTCTGGAAAAGACAGGGTTCCCAATTCTGTTTGCATAAATTCACCCTAAACAACATTGGCAAACCTTTTAGAGATCTCCCATCCAGCACCTTCAAGGTGCCTGTGAGTTCCTGCCATTACCCCAGATAGCAAAGGGAGAAAGTACTTGAATTGGACTGCTGGGCAGAGGGAGCAGGGCATGTGAAAATTGTCCTCAGGCACGGTGGAGAGGGGAAGGGGAGCAGCTCCCTCCATTATGCCAGGGTATGAGTGCCATGCCTTCACCAACACAGTCCTAGGCCTATGGTTCTCAAACAGTTTGCCTTAGCAAGCCTTTGTGTCTTTGTTTTTGCTAGATATGTTGAAAACTTTGGGGTGTCCTATTATTGCAGAAAAATAAAATTATAATTTTATTTAATATAAAATTTGTCTCCCAGCCATACCACTGCTGGGTTTATACCCCAAAGAGATCATAGGGGAAAAGACTTGTACAAAAATATTTAAAGCTGCGCTCTTTGTGGTGGCAAAAAACTAGAAAACGAGGATATGCCCTTCAATTGGGGAATGGCTAAACTAATTGTGGTGTCTGATGGTGATGGAATACTATTGTGCTCAAAGGAATAATGAACTGGAGGAATTCCATGTGAACTGGAATGAACTCCAGGAATTGATGCAGAGTGAAAAGAGCAGAATCAGGAGAACCTTAAGTGGTAAAATCAAATGTAATGGACTTCTCTACTAGCAGCAATGCAATGATCCAGGACAATTCTGAGGGTCTTATGAGAAAGAACGCTATCTACATTCAGAGGAAGAACTATGGGAGTAGAAACACAGAAGAAAAACAACTGCTTGAACACGTGGGTTGATGGGGATATGATTGGGGATGTAGATTGTAAATAATCACACTAGTGCAAATATCAATAATATGGAAATAGGTCTTGATCAATGACACATGTAAAACCCAGTGGAATTGCGTGTCAGCTACAAGGGGTGCAGGGTTGGAGGGGAGGGAAAGAACATGAATCATGTAAATTTTCAATTCAAAATATACATATATAAATATACATATATATAAAATTTATCTATCTTGCACATGTAGCACAGTAAGTAAAATGTCTGTAAAATAAACAAAATTTAACTAATACATTAGTATCAATAATACCAAAACTTATCAGACCTGGATCTCACAAAGTAAGTTTTTAATGACTGCTTTAGCTAAAGGGAAAATGCACATGTATGATGCTCCCTTCCCTCCAGGAGAATTTTCAACTTAAACCTCTAATAGTCAGTGATTCATAAAAACAACTAGCATTTAAATAATAGTTTAAGACTTGCAAAGCACTTTACAAATATTATCTTTTTATCTTCACAACTTTGAACACTTGGGAGATAAGCATTATTATTGTTATTATAATATCTATTTTACGGATGAGGAAATTGAGAAAACGGAACTTAAATACTTTTCCCAGGGTCACACAGCTAGTAAGGATCTAAATCCTGTTTTGAACACAGAGTCTTCCTGACTCAATGTCTGGCTCTTAGCTGTCTCATGGAAAAGAATGCTGTGTTGTTCACAAAAAGAAAAACCGCTTGGATAATGAGATGGTACAAATACCCAGAGAGATATAGAGAAGGGACAAAGGAATATCATCTACTCTGAGATCCAAATAGAAATTGGCAGTTCACCAAGGTGGTCAAGCTCCCTAACTTCCAGCAAAGTTGAAGTTGATCAAATTAATGACTAGCAGCACCACTTGGTAAACTGAAAAGTCGCATGCATCAAAATAATTCTGGGAGTCTTTAGCAACACCACTCAAGTGGAAAAACTAATTAGTCTTTAATAGCAGCTCCCAAAAAATACCAATCACTAATATTTATATAGTGCATCAAGGTTTTCCTTTCTTTTTTTTTTCCAAAAAGTAAGTCCTTACCATCTATCTTAAAAGCAATACTAAGGGTTAGTTTCAAGGCAGAAGAGTGGTAAGGGTTGGACAATTGGGGTTAAGTAACTTGTCTAGGATCACACAGCTAGGAAGTTCTAAGGCCAGATTTGACCCAAGAACTTCCAGTCTCCAGGCCTGGCTCTCCATCTACTAAACCACCTAGCTGCCCCTACATCAAGGTTTTTCAAAACACTTTAAATATATTATCTTCTATGAGCTTTCTCAAAACCCTGTAAAATTCATACTTCAGATATTTTTATTTTATAAAACATTTTTTAGAACTAAGAAAACTGAGGGTCACAGGGTAAAGGTTGTCACTTGCTCCTACACAGCTAGTGACAAAGAAGGAATTTAAACCCAGGTCTCTCCTACCTCTTCATCCAATGCCCTTTCCACCAAATAACTGATGCCTCACAAACACCCACTATTGAAGGAGAGTTTCGGTGTATCAAAATTCTTATGGAAATACTGAAATATTGAATTGTCTTGCTCCTCACTTACCTTTTTCTCTCTACTACCTCCCCCCAAGTAGGCAATGGTCATTGCTGCTAGTTTCGAAAGAATAACAGACAGACCCTCTTGTAGCAGCACAAAAATCAGGGACAAGTAAATCAGTTGATGCACTGGTTTCATCTGGTAGTGGTAGAAAAGCTATATATCCATTTGCCTATTGACTTGCTCACTATCAGAAGATAATTATGAAACCCCAGGCTGGTCTTTGCATTTCTAATATGGAGCCTGCTGTGTCCCCTACCACATTAGTTGGGGTAGCCTCTTCTGGATGGTAGCATAGGTCATTAAAAGCAGTTAGACTTCCTTCTTTTCTGCCATCTTTCTCCTGCATTTTTTTTTTGGCTGCTCTTTTATCTACTGTACTTAATATGGACACCATGAACTGAGTAAGTAAGAAGGGAAGGAAAATCATTTCCTTGCTCCCTCTTTTTCACCCTGGCTCTGAGAAATGGGCCCCAAAGTGTTTGTTTCTGTTCCATGCTATTTGTCCTCATTTCCAGGCACAGGTGATCCTCCCAAGGATCAGGAGCTGAAGACATGGAGATCTTAGAGCAAGATGCCTGAGACTCAACCTTGAAAGTGTTTTTGAACTTGGAACTGGGACTATGCTCTATGGCAGTGACTCCCAAAGTGGGCACCACCGCCCCCTGGTGGGTGCTGCGGTGATCCAGGAAAGCGGTGATGGCCACAGGTGCATTTATCTTTCCTATTAATTGCCATTAAAATTAAAAAAAAATTAATTTCCAGGGGGCTAAGTAATATTTTTTCTGGAAAGGGGGCGGCAGGCCAAAAAAGTTTGGGAACCACTGGTCTATGGGAATGGAGCTAAGCTATGAACTTAATGCCCTTCTTCTCCCTGGGGACCAAGGCATATGTAATGAGGGAGGGGAGTTAATGCCACCCATATCTTGAAAAAGTAAGTTTGTATACTTGTGATTATGCTTTCTGAAGTTAAAATATAGTACTTGGTAAAAGCTCCAGTATTAGTATGAACTTTGAAAGCCTTAATCAATATTGTCTCAGGGTGTTATTCTGTACAGGTACAGTGGGATGTAGGAATCACTAGACCTTAAGTCAGGAGAGCCGGGCACAAAACATCTCTGACACTCGCTAGCTATATGACCTTGGCTAAGTCCCTTTACCTCTCTAAGTCTCAGTTTCCTAATCCATAAGCTTGAATCAATAATAGTTGCACTCTATCCCTCTCAGTTAATGTGAGCAAATTGTTTTTATAAACAGTAAAGCAGTTTAGGAATCTAACTGCTCAGTCTTCCTTGTCAAAATCATGTTATCACTGGACACCCAGACACTCTCTAGTTGTCTGGTACCAGTGAGAACAATAAGAGATCTTTATGTGCTTTGCTGATTGTAATGAGGAGGAAGCGATCTATTTGAATCAAGAACCCCCTTCATTCAAAACTGATTTTTCCCTTGGAAAAGAGAGGACATTAACCTTCAGTTCTAGTCAAGTATAGAAGTCAGATAGTATGCCTAGAGAACTAGGCACTCTAACATTTAGCTTGTATTACATGGGACTTAGAGACACTGCTTAGGGGGGAGGGGTTTGAGATCCAGGAGTGTCTAACCCCCTCCTTTCTCACTGAAACCTGTCAATCAGTGTCTGTGACTTGAAGGTTTACTGGCCCTGACACATTTATCTGTTTCTCCAAATTATCTGTTATTACCATCATAACAGTTTTGGCCAGCCAGCCTAGGATTTTTACTCTAGAACCTGGTGGAGAAGAGATATATGGCCAGTATGATCAATAGAGCAATTATTACTTTGGGGTGCTCTGGAGTTTTACTGTATGGGATTTGGCAGACTTGTGCCACATTTTGGTTTGTCACAGTTCCCCAATTTTTTAAAACAGTGATAGAACTTTATGACACTTACCTTTGGCTAACGATAACAGTGGGGGATGCCTTGGCTTATGTACCATCAGAAGCCTTCAATTCTTTTACACTACCTGATGAGGAGAGCAAGGGCTTCCCTAGTTAATTTTTCAATTCAACAAATATCTACTAAGCAAATACTATGTTCAGGGTACTAGGGTTTTAGAAAGACAAAAACAAAACAATCCTTGCCCTCGAGCATCTTATGTTCTCTCAGAGAAGGCACAACATGTACACTAAGAAGTTAAAGTTAGGTTCTCAATATATACAATGGGGAAAAGAATGTAAATGAAAAGCACTTAAAGGAATCCATGTAATTTTAATGGCCAGTCTCAATTCAGGAGAGCAGATAAGCAAATACACTTTGGCTCTTGGTGGCAGAGAGATGGGATGTATGAAAGCAGAGTACTACAAACACACTGTCAGATACAGACAATTGTACCAATTGTTTTTACTTAACTGTTCTTTGTTACAAGGGCATAATGGAGGGTGGAAGTCAGTGTAGGTTGGATCTATCTGGCAACTATTACGATATATTAACAAAGGGCATCAATAAAAACTTGTTTTAAAAAATAAAAGTAAGGTTCTTAATATGTGCTCTATTAGTAGCTTTTGCTATTGAACAAAAAAATCCCCAATTATCTAGTAATTCCAATATTCCAGTGGGTCGGTGATCTCATCAATGTGGATATTCTTTCCCATGATGCCAATCACAATACATCCATGCCTCCTCATCCTGGGTGGCTCTTGTTTGAATTCTTCTAGAGTCTCAGCATCAATGGTCCACCTGGTGGGGGAAAGGAAAGCAATTTTTCTTATTCTCTTGATATTGAGAGAGTAATAATGGAGTACCCAAGGTGTCCTTTGGTTATAAATCAATGCCTTGCTCTTCTTGCGCAAGTACATCCTTTTTTTATCCCACATATATTTCTTCAATGATTTTCTTTACCCCATACTGAATAATTCTTTTTTATAATGTGTTGCAGCCTGCTCACGCCCACCATATGCTTGATAGTTGTCATTAGATAACTCTCTCCATATTATGCCAAATTATGTGTTTATTCAGTCAGGTTAAGCCCACCCGGCACTCTATTGGCCATTGCCAAGGAAGGAGCCTACTTGGAAAAAATACTAGCCCATAACAGATTTGGGGTGTGGCAGACTCATTAGCAGATTCTTAGTAGAAGAATGTACTGAATTGTCTACCTGAAAGCTCATATGCTCTAGGGCTCATAAAAATTATTGCCACCCTCAGGTAGCACTTTGTAAACTAAAAGCATTATGTAAAATGTGAATTACCAGTTCACAAAGGAAAATATCATCTCCTTCCAAAAGTTCTGAATAGATCTCAGCTAACCTTGGCCTAAATTTTTCCTCACTCTGGAAGGGGAAGGAATTCTTTGACCATATAGCATTTTTAGAAGAGATCATCTTCTAAGGAAACACTTTCTGACTGGGCCAAAAGAGTACTCCAACCCAGGAAGAACAAAACATCTTGAGTCTGTGGGATTTAACTTTGTGAAGTCCATCATACACCAATCCAACAAAAGGACAAAATGATGAAATACATTGATTTATTAATGCTAAAGAAGTGGGGGGGGGGGACAATAACATACTTTGAACATATTGCCTTGCTATAGTAGTTGCTCAATGTTTGTAGAAATGAATTTCATCTTCATCTGAACTGGAAGACGGTCTCATTTCAGAAAATGGGGGTAGAGAAGACAAACGTACTAATAATCTCTTAAATCATTACCAATGTTTCAACAGATGTTATTGAGTACTAATAAAAAATTCAAATAGAAATAGAAAAGAAACTTCCAAATGAGAAAAAGATCTTTGCATCAAATATCTGATAAAAATCAAATATCCAAGTTCTATAAGAAATTAACACAATAATATAAGATCAAGAATCATTCTTTAATTTGTGAGTGGTCAGCTGATTTTAAGAAATAGTTTTCTATAAGCTATCAGTACCAAAAGGAAAGCTTGCCTCAAATCTCTAATAGTAAAATTAAACAACTCTACAATTTCACTATCCATTTTTCAAATTGGAAAAAATAGTAAAAGATAGAAGTTAACTATTAGTAAACATTAGATTGTTGTAGGAATACAGATATACTAGTGCTCTGTTGGTTGATGGGATTGTAAATTGCTCCATCAATTTGTAGAAACAATTTGAAATTCTGTGTCAAAAGTCATATTGTTCATATTCTATGACTCACTTATCTCATAACTGAGCATCTTCTCCAAAGAGGTTGAAGACAGACAGGCCCCATACATATGAAAATAGTCATAGAAACCTTAGGAATGAAGCAGTTTGTAACATGTGACTATAATATAATATAATATTACTAGGCCATAGAAAATGATGTATGAGAAATTCAAAGAAGCACACAAAGACCCTAGTGAACTTAAAAAGAGTGGAGTTAAGACTAGGAAAATATGTACAATGAATACAATAATGTGAGCTAAACACTGTAATACAGCCCAATTAAATTATAATGGCACCTCTTTGGCCCTGAGAATTGATAATAAGGCACATTTGACCCTCTAGATAAAATCATGAGGCACTATGGATTTGGAATGTTATGACATACACTTCCAGATATGATTACTGTATTCAATTCCTTTTTATTCCATTCAAGTTAGTTTGTTTTTCTCTAGAGTGAGTGCTATGTATCGTCTTTCACAATATAAAATCATGGAAATATATATTATATAAAAACACATGTACAACCTATATCATATAACCTGCCTCTTGGGGAGAGGGGAAAAAGGAAGGGAAAAAGAGAATCTGGATTACAAAATGTTAGAAAACAATTATTAAAAAGTGCATTGACATCTAATAAGGAAAAAATTATTTAAAAACATTTTAAATACTTCTGTACTCACTATATGTAAGGCACTATGGACATAACAATCAAAACAAAACCATATTGTAGGATTTTGCCAAACTGTTTTTGTTTTGCTTTCTCAGTTATAATGGAAGAAAATTCAATGATGAGGGAGAGTTATTTCAGAAATTGACTATGATATAAAAATAAAAGAAATCATTAAAACTTGAAACGAAAGAAACACTGGTGAGCACCTCCTGTATCTCATGCTCTGTACTTGGCATTCCTTACTTTCTATAGGACAGCTAGGTGGCACAAGGAATAGAGTTAGAGTGCCAGATCTGGGGTCAGGAAGATTCATTTTCCTGAGTTCATATCTGGTCTTTGTGACCCTGAACAACTTAACTCAGTTTCCTCATCTGTAAAATGAGCTGGAAAAGAAAATGTCAGTATCTTGGACAGGAAAACTCCAAATGGGGTAACAGAAATGACTACATGACAACAGTAACACTTCTTATAAGGCGTAGTACTCTACCCAACAGGTTTATTAAAGGCTTTATTATCAAGGACTTGGCCCAGATTAATATTCATCCTTCCCTTTGCTGGAAAAGTGGTAGGCTCTGAGTATGGAATGTCATTTTGTGTCAAAAAGTTTAATTAGATTTCTTGCTTGACTTTTTCTGTATTATATGCTTTGTTCTTTGCTCAGCAGAAGGAAAAAAGAAGAGTGATTTTTTTAGAAATAATGTTTATGTAAAAACATAAAGGACTGATCATTGTTAGGGAGCTCAGTCCAGTTTAAAAGACACAAGGCCACTTGACCACTAACATTCAGGTCAGTTTTTAAAAACATATATATAATATTTTCCTACTGCATAAAGAACACAGCAATTGGTCCTTTTAGAGACACATTCCCTACCCTCATGATTAATACAGTTTAATAAATCCAAGACTACTATTCAGCCAGATGAACACAACAAATTCTCCTTTGTCTAGAATGATAATGATTGGGGGGGGGGGGTGGAGGAACAAGAGCATAACTTGAGTCTTTTAAACACTAAAAGGTGGAAACTTACTATAGGTGATTTGTAGGGCCAAGAAGAACATGCCAGAGCCATATCTGTGGCTGTCATGGAAAAGTATGAAAAGCAGTTTCTTATTTTCTTAAAGAAGGAAACCCTCAGCTGGACTAAGTGGAGGACTCTAAGAAAAGCAAATTCATACCACAATAAAAAGCCATGTGCAAATAATATCCATGTTCAAAGACAACCTACCTAAACAGAGCATCTGATTCCACAGATGTGCTTTCAGCCTTGGCTCCCTTAGCATTGAGGTTGAATTTCAGAGGCACAGCAACAGTGTGCTCATTTGATGAAGCCATTAAGATATTTTCCCCCACTAAAGTCCTCCTCTGATGTCTCAATGCAGAGACGTTGGGTTCTCAAAAGCACTTGTGGAAAGGATACCAGTGTGGGTCCTGAGACACACTCTGTAACAGGGGTCAGCAACGTATGGCTCTTGAGCCATATCTGGCTCTTTTGAGGGCCAGATATGGCTCTTTCTGCAGGAGCCATAAAGTCAATTTTTTTTCAGGCACTGTTACAGGAGCACCCACTGTGAGCACTGTACGGCTCTCACAAAATTACATTTTTTAAAATGTGGCATTTATGGCTCTCATGGCCAAAAAGGTTGCCAACCCCTGCTCTGTAACAATCAGCCAAAAACCAGCCTAAGGAAGTTGGGAGATTCAAACCAGAGGGTTGGTTCCCAGGTAATTACTTTTCTTAAAACCTCCTACTGTGTGGAAGAATTACAATCTGCATCAATGGAGAAAAGACCTTTTTTATTTAAAAAAAAAAAGTTGAATTAACAAGGAAAAGTATATTCAATAAAGACCTATTCCCTGGGAAAGGAAAGGGCAGGTACTGTGGGCAGGTAAGATCAGCACAGCTGATCTTAGATGTGTCTTAGGACTTAGATATATCTTAAAACCCTGTTGTATCTTAGAACTTAGAAAATAGCTACAGCTATTATTTAAACATTTTAAAATGTTCCCAGATATAAACATGAGAACATGAAATCCCAGAATAAGGTTTATACCTAAATCCCAAAGCATGAAGTGTCCATAAAGATCATCTATTCTAAACTGCTTATTTTATAAGTAAGACTAAACAACTTGCCTTTGGTCATCAAGCTAGTGGCAAAGCTAAACTAGAAATCATATATACTGACTTGTTCTAGGGTTCTTTCCATTACCCAATGCTGCTTCCTAATCTATGTGTCAGAAACATTCTCTTTTTTTTTTCAACAATATGGATAACTGAAAGCTAGAGACAGAACGAATAGAAACCATCGGTGCCAAAATCAAAATGAACAAAGGGCCTGCTGCTCTGGGAAGAAAAACACAGATGGACAACAGGGAGGAAATGGCCAAAAGACCCTATCAAAAAAGTTTTTTCCTTTACAGAAAGAAAACACGTAAACTTTCTTGGGAAAGAAACCAAATTTGAGAATAGAATCAAAAAGTCTTAGAGCTGGAAGGAACCTGAGAAGTCATCTGTTCTTGCTTCCAGGGTGGTCTAGGGGAACAAAGGGGCTTAGTAGGGGAGCCACAGCAACAATAAAAGGCACCCTTCCTCTCTCCCTGATGATAAGTTCCCACTCAGGGGCCAAATACTGCTAGGAAATGAGAAATTGCAGTGGCTATATTACTTAATTTCCATAAGCTGTGAGGAGCCACTTAACCCATTCATTTGAGTTCACCTTTCTGGGACTTTTTTTTAAGGCATTGGCAGTGCAGGCTTGACTATCTCCATGACTTCCATCCCATAAGTAAGCAGAAGAGAAGTGTGTCCAATGCTTCATCTACTATTTCATTCCTAGTTTTCTGTCTATATATTATACAACCTAGATCAGAGAGTCAATCAAGAACAGTACAGTTGCTTATGAAGTGTCATGATTAATTATGATAATAAATTCATTTACAGATGACTAATGGAATAGCATAAATTTTAAGGAATATCCCTTTACCCTGACAACTGAGTCAGATGCAGGTGGGTATACATTTTATTCCCATGAATGTGCAGAGCAATATAAATATATTCATTCATTCGATCCTTGGGAGGTAGGTCCCACAGGTACTACTCTCTTCCATTTAGAGTTGAGAAGACTTGTTTTTTTTAAGTTTCAGAGTGCTTTTTAAGTTGATCTGATTCAAGCAACTGATTGTCACATTGCTTCTAAGTGTGAGAGGTAGTATTTGAGCCCAGGTCCAGCATGTTATCTACAACACCATACTGATCTCTGCATGTAATGTTACAGCTTTCTCTACTCTACACAGAGAACTCATATGACCATAGTTCTAGAGCAGGAATGTAAAGGGCCATCTAGTCCAACCCCCCTCATCTTACAGAAGAGGAAACTGAGACCAAGGTGGGCTAAATGGCTTTCCCATAACATGTGTAATTGCCAAAGGCAGGATATAAATCCAAGTCCTCTGACTAGAGCCAATGCTTTTTCTGTTTCATCCTGAGCAAAAAAAATCTCACATAAAGTAGTGATGAAATCAGTCAGAACTTGGACTTTCCACGTGACAATTCCCTCGACTGACTCTAAAAATCTGGTCTCCAAGTTTCAGAGAAGTGAGCCTCTCCTTGTGTCTTTTGTGAGCTAGAACGGGCCTTCTGGAGGACTCAGAAGTATCCAATACCGAGAAAGAAAAGGCAACGCCACCACCTGAAGTAAGTGAAATTACTAGCCAAACAATAATTGAAAAGAAACTCTTGCAAGGTCATTTTCCCTTTTAGTTGGTTTGTGCATTCTGGGAATGGCCCCTTTTCTTAGAGGTGTGCTTTTTACTGGTGTTTTTGATAGTTTCATTTTATCATATTTTTAACAGTGTGTGATGAGATCTCTGGGGCCTCTCCCACAAGCAGTCTTTGAGGAAGCAGAGGATTAGGTGACTAAAGGGATTGGAGTCTATCTCAGGCACTCGGGAAACCAGATGTTGAAGGATCCCCTTAAAACCATGGCTGCTGCAGGGGCCCTGGGTCTGCTGAGGGCTCTGACCCTGAAGAGGAGTACTAAGGATGACTGATGCTCCCAGCAGGCTTGCTCATCACAGTGGGAGAGGGGGGAGGGGAAGGCATAACTTGCATGAACTCTCTGGAAAGTCCTTCTGCTGGGAAAATTCTTGGGTCCAGAAACAGAAACAGGAAAGGGCATAAACCGCAAGCATAAATCAGAGGAAAGTTTGAATTCCAAGGACCTGATATAAAACCTCAGAAAGAACCTCCTTACCTGTGAAATGCGCCTATCTCCGCAGGAGCCAGACCTTCTGTACAATTCTGGGATTTCTCAGGTAATCATTATGTCTACATCTAAAAGCGTCGGGTGCATGAATCTGCACTCTGCAGCAGTATATCTCCATGAATTTGGACAAGTCTCTGAACCTCAAGCTCTTCACCTGTAAAATCAGGAGGATAGTGAACAACTCTGAGCAAAGTATCTTGTAAACTACAGAGTGCTGCATAAATCAGAAATGTAAGTTATAGTTTTTAAGGTCTGTAGCTACACGATATCCTGTAACAAGACTAGATGAGAACTATATAACTCGCCGCTTTGTTTTCAGGAGTCCCAGACGCCATCTCCTACAAAATCCTTTCCTGATCCCTCATCTCTCCATATGACACCCGATTGTTCCTGTTCTTCCCCAATCCATGTATGCTCCAATTACTTTGCATTTTACTATCTCTGAACATGTGGCACAATGCCTGACATATAGGTTCTTAATAGATGATTGTTAGTTGAGTGATTGATCAAATGGGATAATATATGCAGAGTGCTTTTTAACCCTGAAGGACTAGAGCAAACCTCAATAAAAAACATTTTTCTTGTCATTGTTGGCATGATCTATACATGAGATTTTTATTTTCTACATGTTAATGTATCCTTGTTTTGTGCTGATTAGGTCATCCAGAAGCTTTGCCCAAAATTCCCTGCACTGTCCATCAAAGTCTTTTTCTACTGTGGGGAGGGGACAAATAGAGGGAAATACCTGAAAATGTTAATATAACCAAGAAACAAAAATTTTAAGAGTAAAAGTCCTATAATACAGTTCCAAAAAATCAATACAGTTCCAAAAAAACAACTTTTTACATTCAAGATTGAGAAAACATGTTCAAACAATACTTTGTGTGGGGGGAAAGTATGAGTAAAGAGTCGGATATGGTAATTTTTTAAATGAAGTGCTTTTAGACTCCATTAAGAAAGTGTCAAGAGATAATCACTATGGTATAGTGCAGTGGTTCCCAAACTTTTTTGGCCCCCTTTCCAGAAAAAATGTTACTTATCCCCCTGGAAATTAATTTTTTATTTTAATAGCAATTAATAGGAAAGATAAATGCACCTGTGGGCATTACCACCTCCCTGGATTGCTGCAGCACCCACCAGGGGGCAGTAGCACCCAGTTTGGGAATCACTGGTATAGCGGAAAGAACTCTAGATTTAGAATCAAAGGATCTGACTTCAAATCTTTTTTCTTCCACATGCTCCTTGGGCAAGTCACTTAAATGCCCTTGACTTTGGTTTTCTTATTTGTAAATGAGATTTGGACTAGATGATAGATTTGAACTAGATAAACTCTATAGCCTTAAATTTCTGGTTCCTTGATCCTATGACTGGAGAACTGACAATTCTGTTATAGCCTGAATGTGTCAGAAGGCATCTGGGGTCTCATGTTTAGTCCACTTTAAGACAAATTGATGAGACAGTCAATATATAGAAAAGGGTGATCAAATTGGTGAGGGTCCTAGAGATGATGCTATATAGTTGTTCAGTTGTTCATCCTTCATTTTTTTTTAATTTTTTTTTTAATTTTTTAAACCCTTAACTTCTGTGTATTAACTTATAGGTGGAAGAGTGGTAAGGGTAGGCAATGGGGGTCAAGTGACTTGCCCAGGGTCACACAGCTGGGAAGTGTCTGAGGCCGGATCTGAACCTAGGACCTCCCGTCTCTAGGCCTGGCTCTCAATCCACTGAGCTACCCAGCTGCCCCCCATCCTTCATTTTTGAAGATGACCAATGGCATCATGGACTGAAGTCTCTTGATTTGCACGTGAATTAGATTTAAGTGGGGCAGAGTTGTACAAAGTCATCACTCTTCCAGAGTCATCAATGTTCAGTGGCAAGACAAAAGTTGGGGTGTATGGGGTGTTCCAGGATGTCTAGCACATCTGAGGGGAGGGTTTGCTAAGCCCTTTTCGGGGTTCCTCATCCATCTTTGGTGTCCACTTCCAATCAATTACCACCCAATGCTAAAAGATCAACTGAGAGAACAAAAGATGTTTAGCCTAGAAAAGAGAAGACTTATGGAGAATATAAAAGCTGTCTTTCAGATATTTAGAAGACAGCTAAGAGCAGTGACTGGAGGAGGTAGAAAAGCCTTACATAGGATTTACTGAAATAAAAACTTCCTAGAAAAGAAAGTTGCCTGAAAGTGGTGGAATGGGTGCCCAGGAGCACAACGGTTCCAAATCACTGGAAAACTTCAAGTAAAGCTACATGATCCCTTCTTAAGGTTGTTGTAAAGGACGCTCACTTATAGGTAAGGACAGGTTTGATTAGATAGAATCCTTTCTCTGCCAGTTCTGAAACTCCAAATGATCTTGTTAATCTACTGCCTCTTTGAGCTCGACATCCAATCACCTTACGAGATCAAAGAGGTGGATCGGTTTTGTTGCTGTTCACCTGAGAAAACTTTAAAACTTTATATCCCTTGTGTTTATATGAACCTGCATGACTTGATTAGAGCAGTATGGAGGGGGAAGAGAAGAGGGAGAGGGGAAAAAACAGGGAGAACAGAGGGTCAAGAAGAAAGAGAGGGAGAGGGAGATGCCAGGGTGCAAGAAGGAAAAGGAAGAGAGTAATCCATTTGCCATTCATCTAAAGAGTTCAGTCATCTGGTTGTTGGTGAGCTAGATTTGGCAGCTAGTAATTGATCAGCACAGCTCTCTGCTCAAGTCAGTGGGGAGTCACTTAGGAGGGATTTGAGACGTGTGAGAAAAATCTGGCTAGTCAGAAAGGCGGGCAACACACTGGGGGAAGGAAGCTGTTGGTCTGCGGCTGATAAAAATCCAAGCTTGTAAAAACCTTCCCTGTCAGAAAGAAAACTACCAGGGCTTTCAGATGGGCTTCTAAACGTGGAGATACGGCCAGTCTCCCTTTGATGTTGCATACATACTTCCCATCACATCATCAAGCCTCAGGAAAAGCAGCCCAAAAATGTCCCTTGCACTATTTTCTGGCCTTTGCAGGAAGTGCCACAATTTGAGCTTGGAAGCCTCCCGACGCCTGCTTGTTCTTTATTTATTTAACAAAGAAGAAAAGCCTTCAGTTATGGATTGCATTTTAGGGATGTCCTGGCAAAGCACCAATAGCTGGACCAGTCTTGTTAGCCAACATATATTGAGAAGAGACACATAATTAAGATAATATGGCATTCGTCTAACATACATTTGTCACAAGAAGTCTGATAACTGGGAATTAGAATTATTCAGCACTTCAAGATTCCTTGCTTTCACTGGAGGAATTTTTTGTGAACTGGAAGGAGGATAGTGGTTAGGAAAGTACATTGTCTTGAGAAACCTCAAATTCTCTATATCAGGGGGCTGATTAAGTGGGGGGAAATGTTGGGATAAGGCATTAGACATTAGATTTTCTTTCAAAGCAAAAGCAATTCACTTGGGACATGAGTCACACAGGAAGGATGACTAGGACTCCACAAACTTCATTTAGAAAAAAAAGATGCATTGCACTAGGGACTTTTTGAGGGGAAAATGTCATTTTGATTAGGTTTCGAAAGCACCTGTATTTCAAGTGTGGTTTTGGTCCCACATATTCTTCAACTTGGACATCTAGTTCAGGTTAGTAACTAAACTATTTTCCTGCATAAACAGAAATATTTCTTTATTCTTTTTGGATATCCCTGTCTTACAAATGAAATAACTTTTTTTTTATATAAAACCCTTACCTTCTGTGTTAGAACCAATACTGTGTATTGGTTCCAAGGCAAAAAAGGTGGTAAGGGTAGGCAATGGGGGTTAAGTGACTTGCTCAGGTTAACACAGCTAGGAAGTGTCTGAGGCCAGATTTGAACCTAAGACCTCTCGTCTCTAGGCCTGGCTCTCAGGCCACTGAGTCACCCAGCTGCCCCCTGAAATAACTCCAAATGAGCACAGCAACAATTATCAGCCAGACCCAGTTCCCAGCTTTTAAACCATAATTTTTTTATACCATAATGAGAGTCACAGTGAGAACATAGGAGCTAGCCATGAGGCATGAGAGAGAAATATAGGGAAAATACCAAATGTGGCTACTGCTTGATTTTTTTAAGACCCTTCCTTATCTGGGTCCAGAGTCATTTGCATAACTTGTTTTTTAAATTTTTTAAAAAAATAAGTCAGTGGACAATTCTGAGGGCTTATGTAAAAGAATGCTATGTACCCCCAGAGAAAGAACTGTTAGAGGAGAAATACAAAAGAAAATATGATTTATCACTTATTTATTTGGGTATATGTTTTGGGGTTTGGGTTCTCTAAGATTCTTCGCTTACAAAAAATGAATAATATGGAAATGTAAAAAAATAAGTTGGTGGAGAGTCTAGATGGCTCAGTGGATAAAGAGCCAGTCTAAAAAATCTGGGTTTAATCTGACCTCAGACAATTCCTAGCTGTGTGACACTGAGCAAGTCATATAACCCCAATTTTCTAGCCCTTACTATTCTGCCTTGGAACAGATATCTCATATCGATTCTAAAACAGAAGGTAAGATTTTTTTTTTAAGTCAGTGGCTTTATTTAGTAACAAACTACAGCTAAGTAACTTCACAATGTACTACTTTTTATATAGAAAGATGACACTAGCCTGCTTTTTTTTTTTAGGGAGGCATGAGTACTGTGTCTCATTTATGGAAATGGTCCTCAGGTCAACAAAAATTTATTAAGGTCCTGCTATGCACTAAGCACTGTATTGAACACTGAAGATACAAAGTTAAAAAAAAAAAAAGTCCCTGCCCTCAAGGAACTCACAGTCCAATGAAGGAGAAAACACACAAACAACCATGTATAAACAAGCTGCTTACAAGACAAAATGGAGACAATCAAAAAAGAGAGAAGGTTTCGTGGCCAATGATATGCCTTTGACATGCACAGCCTCGGTGAGTATCACACTCTCAGGCTATGGAGTAAATCAAAGTAAGCTGCTCCATTAAAGGGATCTGTACTCCACTGAACCAAAGCCAGCCTGTGGACCTTAAATCCAGAACCTGAAACAAAGCAGGTTATTAGCAACTAATTGAAAATGAAACTATAAAATCATATATATATATATATACATATATATATATATATAAAACAGATTGTTAAATTCAGATAAAGGTTGGGGGGAGCACATCTCTTACTTTCTTTTTAAATCCTTACCTTCTGTCTTAATATTGATACCAAATATCAGTTCCAAGGCAGAAATAAAGTAAGGGCTTGGCAATTAAAATTATGTGACTTACCCAGTTACATGGCTAGGAAGTGTCTGAAGCCAGATTTGAAGGCAGATCCTTCAGACTCCAAGCCTGCCTCTCTATCCACTAAACTGTCTAGCTGCCTCTCCAGTGACTTCTCTTTTTAAAAAATTTATAAACAAGTTATGTGTAATATGCACACATATAATCATTATAATATATAAATATTTGCACATACACACATATGTATAAGTGTGCACATCAATAGATTAATCATAATTTGAACCCAGGACCTCCTGGCTCTCTCCATTGTGCCACCTAGCTGCCTCCTTCCTTACTTTTGAAGGGCAACATTACGAAGAACAACTAGAGACTCAGATATTCCAGTGGAGCTGTGATCTCATTAATGTGGGTTATTCCTTCTAACGCTGCAAGTTCACAACCTGTCCATGCCTCCCGTATGCTTCCCAAAACTGCCTCTCCATACCATTTATTATCTGAGTCAGACTACTGGGCTAGAGAGACCGCAGGTCTGACCTAATGTGGCAATTGTTATTTTTATTCAGTATTTTTTCAAACATCTGGCCCTCAGAGCCATCAGAGACAGAAGCCTGGATGGGGAAAACATAATTGATAATTGATAATTTATGGGCTGGTCACCTTGTCTACCAGGCTAAAAAAAAAATATCTTTTGAATGACACTCCAAACTAGTGTGGTAGGCTGTGGAAACAAAGCTTTTGCAAGAGCTTGGCCCCAGAAGATTTCATACTACTATGGAGAAGACAGAATACATTCCTGGAACAAGCTAGCACATTGTCCCAGTTATTGAAAAAGCCTACTTTCAACAGTCAGTGTTTCCTCGCAAACCTTTTCTAGTTTGCAAAAAACTTTGAACTCAGCCCAAGTGTTGTGAAACAGAACAAAAGCATGAATGACTTCTCTTTCTGGGAGTGGGGTGTCTTAGGCTGCCTGGCCCTGCTGGAGAGCATGGCTCGGATTTCTTAAATATGGTGATGGACAAAGCTCACAATGCCTCTATTAGTCTGATGTTAATTAAACCATGTATCTATAAGATGGGCTTTGGAAGCCTACCAGTTCAGCCCCTAACCTGGCAGGACCTTACTCCTGTTATTCTCTTCTCTGCCTAGTGCTGCCAGTGCTACGTGCCAAAAAACAAAGGCTAGCAGGAAAAGAGTTAATCACCCAGGCGTTTTGGAATAATCTAGCTCCAGAAATTGGCTGAGTCTCAGGGCTCAAGAGAAGGTAATTCGTGGCAGTTTGTGTTAACCCTCTGAAAGACCACTGAAGAAAAGATTATGGCTACATCCATGTTTTGAACTAGGGGTTTCTTCCATGTTTATATATCCTACCCAAACATACTGTCCCTTCTGCTCGCCTACAAAGTGCTTCCAAACACTCTTCAGTGCATATTCATGGCTTTCATTTTGCTTGCTGAATGAAGGATACATGATGTTGTTGAATCTAGATTGACTCATGGGAAATGGCCTCTGACAGTATTTCTAATAACTGCACAACTGGGACTTTCCTATACTCTCGAAAGTTATTAGATTGATTTAGGGCAAAAGTTATACATGTTATACAAAATTGTTTCAGGCAAAGGTTATGTAGCAGCTGGAAAACAACAGTATTTCTTGGAAAGAGGACTTTTAGGCATTTTTCTCCTCCTTCAGGTGACTTGAATATACTCTATAGCTCCCACCTTCCATGTGATTATTAGACCCATAATGGTTTTCATTTGGGCTCTAAAATGTAGTACATGTATAATATTTATCCCCCCAATAGTGCTAACAAATTTCAAAAGTACATACTGCTCCATGTATGCCAGATCAAGTCTATAAAATATGAATTACCATTACATTTTTACCTTTTTTTTCTACCTACCTTTCTTAATTATCCAGATGCTGTTGGTAAATCACAGATTTCTATGTTGATATTCCCAAGTTTCATTTTCAGAGCCTCCAAACATGCCTTCCATCTGCATTCAAGACTCCAGCTAATATATTATGATTGTTCTGTTACTAATTATCTGGAGGATCTTTGGCAAATCAGCCTTTCTGGGCCTCAGTTTCCTTATCTGTAAAATAGAGGAAAGGTAAACAAGGTGGTGCTTAAGGCTCCTTCTAGCTCTAAAAAATCTAAAACACTAATTATTTGTAGCACAAATGAGATCTCTTTCATTGTGAAAATTTCCAATGATCCCTCTAGAAGAAACTTTTTACATCCAGGCACATGAATTCTCTTCTCTGGGTTGGTTCTCTCTTCTATTTCCATAGGTTTTCCTTACTGACCAAAGGCTGCTATACTAGTCATATGATATATACTAGTGATCATAATGAGAAAACTCTAGGCAGAAGATGCTGTGGCAGACAAATTTTTTTTAAGTTAGGAAACATCTCACTCTAATGCTTGCTTCAACAGGATGTCGTGAGGACGAGTCAGACAGCAGCTGGAAAACAATTGACATTTCTTGGAAAGAGAGCTTTGAGGGCTTTATCTCCTCCTTATGGTGCCTTGCATGTACTCTATATTTCCCAATACCACAGGGTCAGCTATGTGATCATTGGAACCACCTAAGTCTTCAGCGAAAGACTGTTGAGGATGATCTCTCCTAGATAATAAAATGTGAATTTCAAAGATAACATCAACAGAGGATTGTGGTCCTATGAAAGCATTCCCATCACCACTTATTCCTTACATATATCCTTCTCTCCTTCCACTCTCTACCCTACAATTTGCTCTCACTCCTGAGCAGATTAAGCCCATTACACAATGAGAATAGACTATAGTGTTCTTACAACTCATGGGGAAAAAATTGGAAACCCACGAATATCAGTATCAAGGTCATATAAACCATATGTTGGCATCCAATGTCAGAGGTAAACACTAGGTAGAGGCAGGTTGAGAGGAAAGTGGTCTAAGAGGCTGGTGCATTTGTCAAGTTCTGCAGGACCACATCTGTCTCTCCACAGTGAAGTTCACACACACACACACACACACACACACACACACACACACACACACACACACATATACCCACCTCTTCGCTGGTCGCCTGGGGCATGGCTGACTCACCATCACTTTGGTTAGCTGTGCTGACTCGAGACATCCCCAAACTAATAAACTTCCATGAAAACACACACACACAGCTCCTTGTATCAATTATTTCCCTCTGCTAAAGGATGTTACTGTGTAGTACAGCTTTAAGTTTTCAAGTTTGTCATATTTTCTAAACTATGATCGCTCCCATTTACTTTCAGGGATGTGACATACCCCTTAACTGGAGTGAAAGCTAAACAATGTGGTTTGGATTTAGTGTTCCCATGCATCATCAGGGAAAATGTTTGTCTCAGCAATAGTGGCCTTATTGTTACTGGTAACAGCTGCTCGACCATTGCCTTTAATTGGGAAAAAACAAAGTGTCTCCCTTTCCTGTACCAGTTTACAAGTGGGAAATTTAGAGCAAGGTTATTGAGTTGAGGCTAGAGAGTACCTGCTAGGGAACAGACATACTTTCTCTTTCTGATCTGATTCTAAGGCAACACAAAGATCACCAAGGGGGGAAATAGTCCCTCATGAGATCCAACTTGACTCAGTTAGCTACAGTTTTGTCTTTGACTTTTTCCTATCTATAGGAGGCAATTTTGCCAGTCTCTCTTTCTGTCTGTTGTGTCTGTTGAGGCTGTAAATCCCAAAGGGACTAGGAGCAAGAATACGCCACACCTAGTACACCTTCACAAACGTCAACAAAAAGTCATTTCAATATGGGCCTCTTGCCAGTGCTGACGAGGCAAGGGGGTGGAGGGTGAGGGTCTTCACATGTGGAGGGCTTGTTCTTTGGCAAGGAATTGAAGAAGTATCCGGGTGACTGCTACGTCACCCATCACTCAGGGTTTTCTCCACCTCAGTCAGGGATAACTCTGAGTTTCAGTGGAATCATTCCTCTTTTGAGAAAACAGACAGGTGGTCCTGACTCTGTGGGAAATATTTCAAAGTATATCATGGCCCCTCCTTTCGTGTATGTTCATGGCACAACCACAATCAGCCTTGACTGTGGCAGTTAGCATTGCGTAAAATGACTGACAAGATATGAAAAAATATCTGAGAATCCTGGGCTTTTTGCCAGCATCATTTTTAACACCCAAATGTCTGGCTTGTCACCCAAACTTGCACCATTTGTTAGACTGTCTCTGTTCTTTGCACCAACAATGGAAGAATCCAACTAGGCAGCTGAGCATCTATGTGGGCAGTCTGTAGGGCAGCTTGCATTGTTTGTGTTTTAAAGGAGGAAGAAGAGAACATCAATACTCCAATCATTGTCCCCAGACATTTTGCCTAGTAATCTGGCATGTGAAAATACAATGTATGAAGTCCAACCCTATGACCTCTAATAACTGACAAGAGAGAGAAGCAGAAACTTCCTAATTGGAAAAGGCAGTTTTCAATCTTGGACATTTGTTCCTACTACTATAAGGGATCTAAGGCCAAAATCCCAGAAATTCCACACTCTATATAGATGGGACAAACCCAAAAGTTCCACTAATTTCATTTGGCCAGAAGATTTCTACCCTACTCAACATACCCTACAAACAGAACTGTGGTTTCGCTATAATTACCTGCCCTCGATCAAGCTCTTTTAATCTGGGAGGCTTTCTTCAATTAAAAAGCAAGCAAACAACAAGAAAAAAACAGAGGAGGAATTAATATGAAACAGCTGTCTGGACAGTACTTCAAAAGCTCAGACTAAAACTCAGAAAAATAATTTATGGTCTAAATTCACAGTTTCCAGGTAGGCAAAGTTATGGATAATCCAAGTCTTGGGGCCTTAAATATGAAGAAAACAACCCATTCTATAAGCTACAATCCCTTTGGTAGCCAATAGAGTGTCTAGTAAGCTGCCTATTATAGAAATGGCCTGAAATCAGTTAAACACGTATCCAAATAAGTATACTAAAACCAGAAATATGATAATAGTAACACGTTGAATCTATAGATGCTTTAAAAGTTTTGCAAGATACATTACATACATTTTCTTATTAGGTCTCAAAATATTACCACCCTTCTCTAGTAAGGGACCTCAGTCATGATGAAGATCTCCAAAGATTATGGGGAAGGTTCTTTCTCTTTCCATTTAACTTCTGTGTTAAGAAAAGCTAACTTTGAGAATCTACTGAAGCCATCTCACCAAGGAATTGGGAGCAGAGTAGGAGTAAAAATATGGACAGAAGAGGTAAATAGAGCAAGCATGTGGCTTGAGAGATATACTTGCACTACAAAGAAAGAGAATATGGAGGGGCAAATGAGAGAACTATAGAGTTCACAGTGAAGGTACTGCCATTGATAATAGAGTCACTCACTTCAAGTACTTTGGAATCTCAAGTTAGAATAAGGCTGCATAAGTCTCCTAAAGAGAATGACCCTTTTTCCCATGGAACCTCAGAATTGGGAGCTATAACAGAGAATAGGTGGTTTAACTATACACAAGAATCCCTGACAAGTGGTCATTCAGTCTCTACCTCAAGACTTCCATTGATAAGGAATTGAATACCTCCTAAGATAGCCTATTCTGCTCTTTTAAAGCTCTAAACACTGATAAATTTCATCATATATTGAGCCCAAATTTACTTCTTTACAACATATGCCCATTGCTCCCAATTCTGCCCTCTGGGACCCAGCAGAACAAAT
Organism: Gracilinanus agilis; assembly: GCF_016433145.1. Lineage (NCBI taxonomy): Eukaryota > Metazoa > Chordata > Mammalia > Didelphimorphia > Didelphidae > Gracilinanus > Gracilinanus agilis. Next base: position 523,659,938 of record NC_058130.1, read on the forward strand.
CAATCCACATGACAGTAGATGCTTAAAAAGAATTATCCTGAGCCCTTTCCAAAAAAAGTCTCCTCCCTTCAAAGTAAACATTCCCAGTCCCTTCTATGGCATGGTCTTCAGACAATTTGCCATACCAATTACTCTCTTTGACACACCCCAGTTCAGCAATGTTTTTCTTTTTTTTTTCTTTTAGACATTTACCTTCCGTCTTAGAAATAATACTGTGTATTTGTTCCAAGGTAGAAAAGCAATAAGAGCTAAGCAATGGGGGTTAAGTGACTTGCCCAGGGTTACACAGCTAGGAAGTGTCTGAGGCAAAATTTGAAAATCCAGGTCTGGTTCTCAATCCACTGAGGTATCTAGCTACCCCCAGTGTTCTTCTTAAGTACACAAAACTGAAAATAATACTCCAAGTATGTTATGCCCAGGACAGAACACAGTGGTACAGTCCCATCCCTTATTCTGGCACAATGCCTCTAGTGTGGCAGGTCCAGAATAAGCAGCATCAATCTCAAATTAAAACAGGGGCCACTATGCCAGATATGAATGAGGATCACTGTGAGTCACACATTGACTTAGTTTTAAAGTGTAATATTATCTATGTTTTATTATATTTTATTTATTTTGTTAAAATGTTTCCCAATTACATTGGGAGTGTTGTGGTTTTCAACACCTCTACTCTAGACCACAATGATTTTCTTGGCTGCCATATTTTATGTTGACTCATGTTGAGCTTGTAGTCACTAAAATTCCCATAAAGTATAATCTAGACATTCCTCTTAATCCTAATATGTAAGTCTTAAAAAAAACACACGTCAGACTTTATATTTCAAATAGCTATGTGAGCTCATCAATACAATGCCTCTCTAACACTGTTTCCACTACTGTAACCACACTTTGAATAATCCCTCTTATAAAGACTTTGGATAGTTAGTGTACCTCCAAGAGAGGAGGACTAAAATATTGAGATATGCCAGTGAGCTATCATCTAGAAAGAGTTAACAATCATGGCTAAAAGAACTGGAGCGAGAAGTTCTGAATAAGGATAAAGGAATTTCTTTCCTGAGGAGTCTGGTACACTTATCCATTAGGAAAGGACCATGAGAAATTACAAGAGAGGACCATCATTTTTGAGGGGGTCTGAAGAGACTTCTTGAGAGCTGAATTTAATTCTTATTCTGTAGAGAAGATAATTCTATGGAAAAGATATTCTTAAAAAAGAGAGAACTTAGTATCCTGAGAGAACAGTGGTTTCAGCGTTTTGGAAAATTAGACAGCTATAGCTGATGGCTAAAGATGACTAGTGATTTTAAGTGATGCATTGTTGAAATATATATGCATATATGTACACGTGTAGAAGTATGTCTGCATTACCCCTTCTAGCTTGTCAGTTTAGTGAGCATGCAGGAATATGAGATTCCAGAAGGGAGAATGACAACCCACCTCACTTTTACACAGAGTACATGTTGATCCACAGTTCACGATGACTTTGAACTGGGCATTAGAAGAGGATGGATGCTGGAAAGGGGGAGAATGGAGAGAATTCATCTTGGCTGTGCTATACAGGTGGTGAGAGGCGCAGCCACCATGCTGGAGTGTAGAATGGCTGCCAGGGCTGTCCAGGAAAAGAACTGAGGAAATGGCTAAGTCATTGCCCTACTAACAGATCTGAGGGATGTCAGGGAGCCAAAAGATAAAGTCTATATCACTATTTTCCTCTTGACAAAGTAATAGAAATCCTTGATACTATCAGGCACAAGATAAAGATCTCATGAAGGTTAAGGGCAGGGAAAGTAATGTGTCAGAGGACAACTGGTCCTGAGGAGTTTGGGTTGTTGTGGCTGGCCAACTATATGGAAGGATTTCTAGCCCCAAATTCAGTTCCTCATCAGACCTCACAAATAACTATTATATATACATATATATCACACATATGTCACATATATTCATATATAAGCTATTCAAACTAAAAATGCACTAAGACTTTTTGAATACCACATATATTTATATGTATATATACATAATTATTATATCTAGGACACATAATTATTACACATGAATACTACACATCACAAGTGGGGGCTCTTTACAAGTATGGAACTTAATATAAATATTAAATCTGTGTCTTTTTATGAGTGCAGAGCTCTATATAAATGTTCTGATTCTGTTAATAAATTAGATTACCAGTATTATTGTTGTTTACCTAAACATATGAGATCAGAGTTTAATACTGAAGAAGCAAATGCTTTTTGAAGAAAAAAAGATCTCCATGGTTAATTAACTTGGATGTAGCACATTTTATAACTTATCAAGAAATACCAGAACCTGATGATAGAAAATTAATAGAGAAATGAGTCAAGAAACACGCTAAAAGGTAGGGGTTTGGTTTCTGAATCCACTGTCATAACACTGACTCTTTAGAACAGTGATGGTGAACCTTTTGGAGATAGAGTGCCAGATTCTGCCCCCACCCCACCCTCCCAAACCAAGTGCTGTGCCCCTCCCCCCCACCAAGTGCCCAGCTTGCCCTGTCCCCTCTTACCCCACACAGGGGAGGGTACAAGCACTCCCTTTGGGCTGCTGGACACAAGGGTGGGTAATGTGAAAAAATGTCATCAGGCATGGTGGGGAGGAGGAAGAGAGCAGCTCCACCCAAGTCCCTCTGCCTTTCTAGTAATGAACCCTGGGTGAGGGGCTACATGCCCACAGAAAGCTCTCTGAGTGTCATCTTTGGTACCTGTGTCATAGGTTCACCATCACTGCTTTACAGCAAAGACAATAATACATACAAAGCCAGAATCACTCTGACAGCACCCAAGAGGTCTTGTTTAGAACCTCCCATTATCATAATACTCCTTCCCACCTCTCCTCCAAAAACACTCATACCTTATAGGAGTGCTACCTGTCTGTAGACTAGCAAAAACCCTGTTATATGTGATTTGTAGCAAAAAGACTTGAGATTTTTTACATGTGAGATGAGTATCTAAAAGGATATTGCCTTGGTACAGATCATCCTGCTGCCTTTCTTATGTGTGTGAAGCAGTGGCTGGGGAGATCCTAAGACTTACCAAGGCCAATGAGAAGCCCAAGGAAAGAGTTAACTGAAAACATTAATTTTTAAATATTGGGCCAATATGGTCAAAATTATGCCATTTAAGAGGCACCAACCATTTACTAAACCAGTGAAAGCTTATTTTGAATAATAGGTGGAAATGGAAAATGAAGTTATAGTTGACAGGACCCCATCAGCAAACAGGAGATTTTTTACTAAAAAGAGAACCTGCAACTTTACTTCAGAACAGAAGAAAACAATGCACTTATAAAGAGAAAACCTATAGTGAGTTCATCCACATTCTGAAAAATGCAGTCTAATTTATTCCTTTAATTCCTTCTCCCTACCCCCCATTCCTTTGTTGTACATAAAGAATTCACTATGTAGGCACAGGTAAAAGACTGAAAAAATGAAAGCCTGTTAGACCTCAAAGGTGACAGATTGAAACAACCCTGCCTGCTTGTGTGGTTCCTGTTCTCCCATTGGTTTACTACAGAGATTCTCCCTAACATGCTGGGAGGCCTTCCTAAATCATTTTGCACATTGCCAAGATGCCAATAGAATATAGGGAATGTCCGTCATGCTTTACTCTGACCGTGTGACTTTTTCTATCATTTATTTCTCTGATGATATCCTTTATTCTAGTTCTTAGTGGCCATAACTTATGTGTTAGGTGTGGCAGTCTACTCACAACCATAATATCCTTCTCCATTGCTCTCTGAGTAACATTTGTTTTCATTGATTCTTTAGCAATATCAGAGTTCAGTAATTCCTGATTATACAAAAAAATTAGCAGAATATTGTTATTTAATATATGTTATTTAATGTATTTTATTTAATATATTTTGTTGTTAGAAGTTGAAGGTCATTAAAAGAGCTTTGCAATTACCCAAAAGTTCAGCCCATTTTCTTCCTCTTCCTTAATTCTGGATCCAATCCATTTGACCATTTCCAATGTTTATTCAAAGTATATATCTTTATGGACAAGTCCTCAAGGTTGTTTATCTAACCATATATCATACACCAGATAATACAGAGTCTTCAACTTGGTATTGCCTGTGTAAATGGGTAGTAACAGCCTTGTGGTCAGTTAAAGATCTCTTCCAGAAGAATCTACAATATATCAGGATTTGATTCAGTCAGCACAAAAATCATCTTTAACAGGAGCATATGGAAACCCATATCATCCAAGAAGAATACACCTTCAACTTGGACCCTGAGCTAGATCTCCATAATATTGTTGAACTCCTTTGACAAATCTCACCAGACATTAATAATTACATAGTCATCTCTATTATTATACCTTTCAAAGAATCTTTAATGACTTTGACATACACAAGACACACTTATAGAAGAGAATCTTTAAGATGGCATTATGCTCTACTAATGCAAATGGTCAACAAACACAAATGTAATAGTCTTGTTTTCTGTACCTTTAATTGTGTAAGGATAAAGATGAGTTTTGTTGTTTAATATTGCTTACAAAACTTTTCCTCTTCTTCCGGGTTAAGATGGCGGCAGAGTAAGAAGCAGCTCTTAACCTCTCCTGACCGAAACATACAAAACTCCTCAAGGGGACATAAAAACAAGTCCAGACGAACGGAGGAACCCCACAACAGGGCACAGCGTGGAAGGTACGTGGAATCGAGACATTTCCAAGCTAAAAAGGGCTCTCACTCACTCAATCGCGAGCTGAGCAACCGCCCCACCCCCACCCCCTCCACACTCACCTATAGCTCCGAACCCAGCTAAAAAGAAATAGAGCAAGTTTGGGGCACCCATCGAGTCATCAGCAGCTCCGGGACCTGTTCCTGACAGCAGCAAGACTTAGGACCCCATTAAGTCAAAAAAAGCACGCGAAATCTGAGCGCGCGCGCCGGAGCAGGACGCTGGGCGCGCAGAGTGCTGGCTGAGTAGAGGCGTGGGTGGAGGCAGAACTAAGCCTAAGTGGGGAACCAGTGCAGACGGGTATACGACTGTAGAAGCAACGCCCTGAGACTTGTAAAGAAACCTCCAGAAGAGGAACAAGCAAGAGGGCCCACCAGGGGGCTTGACCTTGGAAAAAACCAGAATTCAGACCTCAGGAGCCAATAGATTGGGAACAGACACTGAGCCCGAGGATAAAGCTGAGAAGCTGCTGGGCTAATGATGGCTACTCAGCATCAGCATCAGGAGGTTCAGAAGAGAAAGAATAATAACAAAAAGAAGAAGTCTTTAACACTCGACAGCTTTTACACAGAGAAAATCCAGACAACCGAGCAAACAGAGGAGGAGAACAAACAAGCATCCGGACCCTCCTCAAATAAGGAAAACTCCTCACAAGCTATGGAAGAGTTCAAAACTGAGATTCTGAGGAAAATGGAAGAGATCTGCCAAGAAAATAACAGTTTAAAAGGTAGAATCTTGCAATTGGAAAGTGAGGCTCAGAAATCAAATGAACTGATAAGCAAATTGAACACC